>NC_056727.1:951056299-951356299 GCF_019279795.1 Protopterus annectens
CTGAGGAGGTACTGAAGAAGTTGGAGGATAAGGCAAAATCTATACAAGCTGTAAAAGATTTCCTTCAGGTTCAGCCTCCACTGTTTAGTAGGCATTATCCTTCCAAGAATTGGTCTTTCCCTGATCCTGGCAAGCAGGGTCGCTCTAGGCCTAGGTTTTCAGATCTTCCAGAGGGCAGGCTTCTGCCCCTCAAAGGGCTAAACAATGGCATTCTTCTTCTGCTAAATCGGGGAGTTCTAAGCCAGCACTCTCAATGACTCAAGCCTTCTTGTGCCTACCTCTGCAGACCCTGGGTTTCCTTTGGGGGAAGGTTAGCCAGGTTCGCGGAGGTATGGTCTACCATCACAGACGACAAATGGGTGCTCAATATAGTAAACCAAGGTTACAAGTTTTACTTTCACACCTTCCCTATTTTACAAGGGTACCCAGACATATCCAAAACTCTCAAGGCAGAGGTAGAAATTCAAATTCCTTCTCTACTGGCTATTGGGGCCATAGAGCCAGTTCCTGCAAATCAGGCAGGCCTAGGTTTTTATTCAGGCCTTTTTCTGGTACCCAAGAAAGGGGGGCACCTGGTGCTCTATTCTGGATCTGTCCATTCTAAACACTTTTCTGGTGCTTCCCAAATTCAAGATGCTCACCCTTCAACAGTTGCTACCAATGTTGGACAAGGATTCGTGGCTGGTAACTTTGGATCTCAAGGAGGCTTATCTGCACATCCCAGTAAGGGAAAGTTGCTGGCAGTTTCTTCATTTCAGGGCTGGGGAGCAACACTTTCAATTCACTGCATTGCCCTTTGGCTTATCTACTGCTCCTAGAGTTTTTACGAAGTGCTTGGCTCCAGCCATTGCTTTTTGCAGGCAGAGAAACATTCATATTTATCCTTACCTGGGTGACTGTCACATTCAAACTCCCCAGAACAATTAGAAAAAGATTTGGATTTCTTGAACATTCTCACCTCTTTGGGTTACACTCTCAACGAAAAGAAGCCAAAGTCAGTTCCTTCAAGGGCGATTGTTTTCCTGGGAGTGAGTCTGAATACAGCCAAATAGATGGTATTCCTCCCTCAACAAAAGCAAGAAGATCCTTCCGCTTACTTCATGAACTTGGCAAGCATGACCCAGTTCTCTGCAAGTCAATTCCTGCAAGCACTGGGGGTTCATGGCTTCATGTATTTTGATGATCCCATATGCAAGGCTGCATATGAGAAAACTTCAATGGTACCTCAAGAATCTTTGGTGTCAACACACACAGGACTTAGACTTGATTCTTCCCCCGATTCCCTGTCTACAAA
This sequence comes from Protopterus annectens, assembly GCF_019279795.1. Lineage (NCBI taxonomy): Eukaryota > Metazoa > Chordata > Ceratodontiformes > Protopteridae > Protopterus > Protopterus annectens. The sequence continues at coordinate 951,057,594 of NC_056727.1, forward strand.
TGGAGTTCCTCTGGTGGGCAACAGCCTGTTCTCAGATCAAGGGTCTGCCTTTCCGCCCACCGCCTGCCAGCCAGACTCTCACCACAGCCTCAGATGTTGCATGGGGGGCTCATCTGGAGGGCAGCGACATACAGGGGACTTGGAGCACCCAGCATATTCATCTTCACATAAACTTAAAAGAATTGATGAAGGCAGTGCAGCAGGCCTTGCTGGCTTTCAAGGACCTACTCTACTCTGCAGATCAGGACAGACAATACCACAGTCATATGGTACATCAACAAGTAAGGGGGGGGGCCTACTCTTACCCCTTATGCAGACAAAGCATGAGACTATGGTCCATAGCAGCATCCATGGGCTTACATCTAATAGCCCGGTATCTTCCAGGGAGGCTAAACTCCTTGGCAGATCATTTGAGCAGACATGTTCTGGATCCTCACGAGTGGCAACTGAAGAGGGACATTTTCCATTGCATCACTCATCATTGGGGCAGCCCATAAGTAGATCTTTGCTCCTCGCACACCAATCGTCTCTTTCCAACCTTCTGCACCAGGGAGTTTCACAACAAAGCTTGGAGGGGTGGATGCGTTGTCCTTCCCATGGACACATCTCTGTTTATGCATTCCCTCCTCTGCCTCTTCGCAGAGTGTTGCTAAAGAAAAGGGACGAAAAACCAAAGGCTATTCTGATAGCTCCATATTGGCCCAGGCAGCATTGGTATCCCCTCTTTCGCAGCCTTTCCCAGGCTCAGCCTTAGTATCTTCCCCTGGTACCAGATCTGTTAGTTCAGGGAGGAGAAAAGTTCCTTCATCCTCATCTTCAAACTCTGCATTTAACTGCCTGGCTAATAGATTAAATATTTCCCAACAGGTGGTTGAAGTTCTTTATGAGGCCAGGAGGCCTAGCGCAAGAAAATCTTATGCAGATAAATGGAATAGATTTTGCTCTTGGATGCTAGCTAAAGAAGACTCTTCTCATCCTTCTCTTTCACCCAATGTTAAGTTGTCAATCTTGCCTTCATTCTTGCTGGATGGGTTCGGAGCCGATCCTCAGCTCCGACTCTGCCACTTACTAAAGCTCGAGAGCTAATTTTACCGGCTCGAGGCAACCCTATATCCCATGATGCTAGGCAATAACTACCCACATCTCGTTTGCCGCTTTCGCTTGCGAGGTGCATTTTTACCGGCTCTTGGTAAGTTTTCAATTTTCTGACTTTTAGTCACTCCCTTTTAATCTTAGTTCCACTTCTTTTATTGTGTTAACTGGTAACGGTTAAATTTTAAACCTTATTCCCAGTTAGTGGTTCCCCTTATCCCAGTTATTTATCCCTTCCCCTAGGTTAGGCCTTAAGCCTGCCCCTTTCCTAATTCTTGTCAGGGATTCTGTGTAGTGTTTGGGTGTGTTAGTATCCCTGTTTTATTTTTTATATTTGGATTGGGTGTTTGTGTGTTTTTTTTTTTACTTGGTGCTCCCTCGACACTTATGTCGAAGGACACAAAGGTCTCAGGCTTCAAGAAGTGTGACTCGTGCTGTCAGAAAATGTCTTTGACAGACTGTCACACTTCTTGTGTTTACTGCCTGGGACCTCTGCACCTGCAGGACTGTTGTTCTGTGTGCCACGCATTCAGCCCAAGAGTCCTGCAGGAGCGCAGAAACAAACTAATATTGAGGGGCTTATTAAAGCCTGAGAGCTCCCTGACTAAGTCTGCTCCGGGGAAGCCCTCGAAGCCAGCAAAGCCGTCGGCTCCGAGTCCCAAGCCATCGGCTACTGGCTCGCCTTCTGTGACGAGATCGGCTCCGGCCAGAGCCGATCCTTCTGTGTCACAGCTTCCAGTATCGGCTCCACTCTGCGCTGATACCGCTGATTCTTTGCACTCACTGTCGGCTCCGGCTGGAGCCGATGTATCCTCGGCTCCTTCGGCTCCACCCACCTCCAGAAAGAGGTCAAGATCCCCTTCGTTGGAGTCTATCCATTCAGCTCCGAGATCACCCCTGCTCTCGGAGTGGAGCCATTGGAGCCGATCTTCTGTGTCGTCCAGGCTTTCTGACCACGACCTTAAGAGAGTGGTGAGTAGGCTATTAAAGTCTCAGGCATTGGCCCAAATGCTCCATAGCCCATCTCATCAGATGGTAGCTGTCACACATCCACCTATTATTCCTCCTTCGACTCTCCTACAGAGTTCGGAGCCGGAGCTCCTCGGAGCCGTGACTGTTGTGACATCGGAGCCGATACCTCCCCCTTTGGCTCCGTCGTCCTCTGCTCCGATCTCCTCCTTGATGCCTTCATTGGAGGGATCCGGGCGTCTGGTCTCTCTCGCCGGCTCCGAGGGGGCGAGTGGCAATTGGACCCTTGTCCGACCCCGTTCTCCCTCTCAGAGCTTCGGCGCTGGTGAGCTCGGCCCCAACATCGGCCTCGGAGCCGTCCCTGTCGGTGCGGCCTGGGGTTCCTATCTCTTTGGAGCGGGAGCCCTCTGGCCTCTCTGAAGGGGGAGCCTTCGAGGTGATGAGTGTGCTAGCCCCAGGGCGTAGTCAACGGTCAGTTCCATCAGCTCTTCCCACTACAGTGCCTGCTGACGTCTCTTCCCACTCTCTTGCACCCGGGCCCAGAGATCCAACACCTCAGGTTTCCCCACTGGGAATATCTTCCTCTTCCGAGGCTTCTCCTGACCAGTCAGGTGAGCCTCCGCGTAAGAGGACGCGTAAGAGGACATGTAAGAGGAAACATCTAGACTCCCCCAAGTGTATTACATCCGATACCGACTTGGATGAGTCTGAGGGATCCCCAAGGTCCCCCTCTGAGGATGTCTCTTTCTCAGACATCCTTGAAATCCTTAAGCAGAGGGGGAATTGGCCTTCCCTTAATCCTTCCGAGGACGAGTCGGTTTACCTGGAGGCGTTTGGTTCTCGACCCTCCACCTCCTGGTTGTCTCCGCCTTTTGACCCTCTTATGGACGTGGTGGCTCAGAAGGCGTGGACGGCCCCGGATTGGGTGGAACCCACTCCTTAGAGGCCTTCTAAGTTCATTACTGCCCCATCTGATAGGCAATTTTTGAGGTGTCCCGGTTGATGCCATGGTGGTGGCTGCAGCCACCAAGAAGGAACTAGCTGATCCTTCAGTACCTATCCATCCTCCTAACAAGGATTCCAGGACTATGGATAGATACGGTAAGCGGATGTTTTCTTCAGCGACCTTTGCCATGCGGTTGCTGAACTACTTGTGTCACTTCACCCGCCTTCAGAGAGATGTTCTCAAAGAGTTGGGAGAAGTTTTACAGGATCAGTCAGCTGCTGGGTCCCAGGAAAAAATTAACTCACAGCTAGGAACCCTAAACTCTATTGTGAACTCCTCCATGCGGCTCATTTCATATGCAGCCGATGGAGTGAGTAGGGCCGCAGGCACAGGAGTGGCATTAAGGCGCCACACCTGGATGCGGCTTTGTAATTTTGCAGACCCCTTCAAGGCGTCCTTCACAAATTCTCCTTTTGATGGTTGACCTTGTTCAAACCAAGTGAAAGACACCTTTACTAGATGCGAACAAGATGGCGAGACTCTTTCTGCCGTAGGAGTCTGTTTTTCCACCCCTTCAAGACCTTACCCAAAGGGTCAGAAGGGAGGGAAAATGTGGTTCTGCAAATCTCAAGGAGTCACGCCTGACGCACGAGGTCAGTTTACCCCCAGAGGCAGAGGGAGTAACAATAGACGCCGCCCTAGGGGCAGAGGGGGTCCGCAGAATCAGGGTAGCCGGGAGCCTCTCTCTGACAAACCCTTCCAGCATCCCTGAGATGTTGCCCGATTGTCCACCTTCGGAGGCAGTCGGGGGAAGATTGTCGCTGTACCCAAAAGCCTGGCTTTCCCTTACTCAAGACAAATGGCCGAGGGTTACAAAATTCCCTTTATCCAAACCCCAATTCAGCAAAAAGGAACCCTTCCAGATGTTCCACCCGGTCTAAGGGAACTAGCAGTACCAGAGATATCAAAACTGCTAGCAAAAAGAGCCATCCAGCCAGTCCCAGCAGACCAACTAGGATCCGGAATCTACTCAAGGTTCTTTTTAGTACCAAAAAAGACAGGGGACTGGAGACCAATATTAGATCTCAGCAAACTAAACAAGTTTGTAAAGAGAACAAGATTCCGGATGGTCACGCTACAGTTCATTCTACCCTTTTTGGGCAAGGACAATTGGATGTGCTCTGTGGACCTTCAGGATGCGTACTATCACATCAAAATTCACAGGCGCTCCAGAAGGTTTCTCCGCTTTCGGCTGGGGGCCAATCACTACCAATTCAGAGCCCTGCCCTTTGGGCTCACTACAGCCCCCAGAGTGTTCACCAAATGTATGGCAGCGGTTACGGCTCACCTGAGACGTCAAGGATTCCAGGTGTTTCCATATCTAGACGACTGGCTCCTCACTGCCGCCACCAGGCATCAACTTCTCCAAGCCAGAGATTACACCATTCACATTTGCAGAGGGCTAGGAATCTCTATAAATTTTGAAAAATCTGCCTTGTCAATCTATTACCTTTTATAGGTGCCAGTTTGGACACCGTACAACTTTCAGCAAAGTTAACAGATCAAAGGATCTTAGATATTCAAAACCACATCCATGTTTTTCTTCAGAGCGACAAAATTCAGGCCAGGTATGCCCAGAAAGTATTGGGTCTTATGGCGGCCGCCATAACACTTCTTCCCCTTGCCCGCTTTTACATGCGTCTACTACAGTGGATGCTTTTTGCCCAATGGCCTTTCAACAACTCCCTATGCATCACAGGATCATGATAACTCCCAGCTTGCAAAAGGCATCTGTCCTGGTGGATATTGTCCCCTCAAGTCCATCAAGGCAGACCCTTTGTTCCTCCCGCCCCGGTTGCCATGGTTACATCGGACGCCTCCCTGATCGGGTGGGGGGGGCATTATCCGGGCAGGATGGTCCATGGCACTTGGCAACCTTTCAAATGCCACCTGCATATAAATGTCCTGGAGATGAGAGCAGTGCTTGTAACGTTGCAAGCCCTCCAAGACTCTTCCCCCTGGGGAGTATTGCAATCCAAATGGACAATATGTCTGTAGTGTGGTATATCAACAAGCAGGGCGGAACCAAGTCCTATCCCCTGTGTCGGGAGGCACTCGGACTTTGACAGTGGGCAATCTCTTCTCAGCGGTTTCTGATAGCAACGCATATCCCCGGGAAGTCCAACATCATAACGGACAGGTTGAGCAGAGCTATTCTCATGCCTCACGAGTGGTGTCTCAAACAATCTTTGACAGAAGAGATTTTTCAGAAGTGGGGCCTTCCTTGCTGCGATCTTTTTGCTACGCCTCGAAACAGCAAATGCCCCGACGACTTCTCCCTCTTCCTCCTTCCAGGCCATCCCCCAGAGACGCTCTAGTCCAAGATTGACCCCGGGGACTTCTCTATGCCTTTCCACCTTTTCCTCTAATACCACAAGTAATTCAGAAAGCAACCGCCTTGAGAGCCAAGATGATTCTCATTGCCCCTTATTGGCCTCGACAGATATGGTTTCCGTTCCTGCATAGTTATCTTTTGGTACAGCCATGGCAACTGGACCCGGTTCCAGATCTTCTGACCCACCAATTGGGGCAGCTGCACCAATCCATACCTTCTCTCAACCTCGCTGGTTGGTTGCTCCACTTCCGTCCCTAGCCAGGCTTCCTATGATTTCTAATCCCGTCCGGGATATCATAGTAGCTTCCCTTAAATCTTCCACCAGAAGGATTTACACTAGTAAATGGCAATGTTTCTCCTTCTGGGCAAAAGCTAGGAATATAGATCCCTTTACTGCTCCGATTCATTCGGTCTTGGATTTCCTAGCTGAAATTTTTCACTCAGGATCTTCTTCCTCCACAGTAAAAGTTCAGTTGGCAGCCATTTAAAATTTTCATATAGGCTTGTCGGACCGCAACATCATGTCCCATAAGCTTTGCAAGGCATTCCTTAGAGGTGTATTTTTTACTTAAGCCTCCGATTAAAGACCCTCCACCACAGTGGGATCTAAATTTAGTCTCAACATCCTTGATTCTTCCCCCCTTTGAACCTGCGGCTTCCTGTTCATTGAAATTTTTTTCCTGGAAGACACTCTTCCTAGTCGCCATTACTTCTGCTAGGAGAGTATCTGAGCTTCATGCCCTCTGCATTCGTCCTCCCTACTTAATCTTCCACAAAGACAGAGTTTCTCTAAGGACTAATCCGCCTTTCTTACCCAAAGTGGCATCGCAGACGAACTTAAATCAATCTATTGATCTCCCAGTTTTTCCCCAAATTATACTAATAGAGCGGTGCAAAAACTGCATTATCTGGATGTTCATCGCCAGCTCCGATATTATTTGGACAGAACCAAACAAATTAGGAAATCTGATCAACTGTTTTTATCGTATGCAGACAACAGGAAAGGCCTTCCGGTATCCAAGGTAACCCTATCTAGGTGGCTGTCTTCTGTGATTACATGCATTTATCAACTCAGAGGTAGAGAGTTGACTTCTAGGCCAAAAGCCCATTCAACTAGAGCATTAGCTGCATCTACAGCTTTTCAAGCTAGATTACCAATAGACACTATTTGTGCAGCAGCCACATGGGCCTCTCCTCATACCTTTGTTTCGCATTACAGATTGGACTTGGCCTCCAGAAACAGGGCAAATTTTGGTTCCACCGTTCTCAAGAGTCTGTTCCATTGAGCCACCCAGGATAAAAGGTGCTAGGGACGCGGTCCCATCCAGCAAGAATGAAGGCGAGATTGACAACTTAACATTGAGAAGTTATGTACCTACCATATCGTTCCATGTTAGTTGTCTTCTCTCGCCTTCTTTCTTGCGTCCCGCCCACCATCCCCGTAGTCCTGACAGACCGAGAAGATTGTTCCTCTTCCTTGAGTCCTGATCTAGCATTTCCAGCTAAATAGCTTACTACTGTCACTAGATTAGATTGGTCTCTTTGGCGGGATTATTCCCCTTTTCCTCCTCCTCTCCAGTTGGAGGACTATATTGCATACTTTTTCCTTAGCTACCAAACGAGATCTGGGTAGTTATCGCCTAGCATCATGGGATATAGGGTTGCCTCGAGCCGGTAAAATTAGCTCTCGAGCTTTAGTAAGTGGCTGAGTCGGAGCAGAGGATCGGCTCCGAACCCATCCAGCAAGAAAGAAGGCGAGAGAAGACAACTAACATGGAACGTTATGGTAGGTACATAACTTCTTATTCTTGACTAACTAGCAGGATTGCTTAATGGTGGACTTTCTTTTTCTAAAATCAAAATTCACGCTTCAGCAATTTCGGCTCATTGTTCTTTTGAGCAACCCATTTTTTTCTCACCCCTTGAAACGGTTCCTGAGAGGGGCTAGTAATCTTAGACCTCCCAGAAGAGCTCCTACTCCTTGGAATCTTAATTTTGTCCTGGAAAAGCTTACTCTGCCTCCCTTTGAACCAGCTGCCTCTGCAGATTTGAAATTTCTATCCTGGAAGACTGCTTTCCTTTTAGCTATTACTTCAGCTAGAAGGGTATCTGAGCTGCAAGCCTTAATGGCAGCAGAACCTTTCATTATTTTTCACTCAGATTGGGTTTCTTTGAGAACCAATCCCTCCCTTATGCCTAAGGTAGTTTCCAGCTTGACCCTTAACCAGTCTGTTCACCTGCCCACATTTTTCAACAATCCCCAAAATAAAGGGGAAAGGATTCTGCACTCTCTTGATATGCATGGACAGCTAAAATTTTACTTGGGACTAAATCCTTTCAAAAATCTGAACAGTTATTGGTTAGTTTTGCTCCTGCGGCTCAGGGTAAAGCTATTTCAAAACAAACCATCTCCAAATGGATTGCTCATTGTATTCACTTTTGTTACCTACAGTTTGGAAAGGTTCCCCCTCAGGGTATTATGACCCATTCTACTAGAGCAACCTCTACCTCTGTAGCCTTTCTGAGTGGTGTGCCTACTAAGGACATTCTAGAAGCAGCTACTTGGTCTTCTGTCCATACTTTCACAGAGCTTTACAGTCTACCTTTGTTTTCTAAATCTAGGGCTGGTTTTGCCTCTGCAGTTTTACAGGGCCTTCTTACCAACCCTTAATCTGTGATCCTTCCTCCCCCCTTTGTCTTCTTACTGGGCTTTGGGAATCAACCCATATGTGAGGACTGCAACAGTGAAACATGAAAAACATAGTACAGTTGTGTACACTTACCATAAATGTAGATGTTTGAGTGTATTCACTGTTGCAGTCCTGGTTTCCCACCCTCTATTCCTCCTTTTTTCCTAAGGCACAGACTATGGATTTTTATTTTTTGTATGACGTAACCAGGGTGCTACCATTCCTGGATTAACCTCCTTTTGGGGGCTCCTGATAGTTGAGGCAAGAAAATCTGAGGAAATGGCGTCGGATGCCTCCATTTATACCTGATGTACTGACATCAGTTTTACAACTGGCGGCAGCCAACGTCATATACCAACGACTCTGGTATTCGGGTCAACTGAGGGCTACTGGAATCTGGATAACCCATATGTGAGGACTGCAACAGTGAATACACTCTTAACATCTACATTTATGGTAAGTGTGTACTTTGTCTTCAAAAGATGCCAGATGTGTGATAGGAAATTGCCAAATTCTAACGAACACTCTATCTACTGCATGGGCCCCACTGTACCTTCACGAAGACTGCTATTTGTTACAGCTTGAGTCACCAGGCCCTTATGGAAAAAGAAAAAGTTGATTTTAAAGTGCCTTATTAAGTCTGACTTTGAGGCCATATGTGATTTTACAAAGTCTAAAACGGACGTTGGCTCACCTTCTTCCTTTTCGTCAAAACATGATGGATCTAAGAAGAGGAGCCGGTTGGTTCCAACAGTCCCTTCAGCACGAACAACTAAGCTGACTGAAACTTTCACAGTTCCCATCGTTCCCACAGAACCTGATAGGAAGTTGCTTAAACCTTTGGTGCCATTGGTGTCAGTCTCTGCATGACTATTTCGGCACAGACTGTTTGCTACTGACCCAATGACTTTGGTGCCTCTTCACTCCTCAGCTCCATCTCTGTTGGAACTCTAGGAATTTTCTTTTACAGATAGGCTGTGAACAAGATGCTCCCCATCTGTAGACCCTTTTCTAGACCGACCTCCAAGCCCTTTCTTGGAGCAACCTAGATCTCTGTCAGGCTTTTCCATCTGTTCCACCAAGAGCTTCACGGAGTGTGATGTTTTGAGACTGGTGGATCCACTCCTGGCAGCGAGGGGGTAGCTGCTTTGTCAGTAAGTCTTACCTGTGTCTTCACCTGTTTTTGTTCCTCCTCTGACTCCAACTGAGCCTTTGGAGTTCCCAGCTCCGACAGTCCCAGTTTCGACTGTGCTGGTGCCAGTAAGATCTTCATCTCCAGCACCGGTAACCACCCTGAGCTCTTCGTTTGTCGGATCCAGAGATCTCTCTGGGTTGAAGCTCGTTTGTTCAGGTGAGCGTGGATCCACTCTGGTGTTATCAGAGCCGTGTATGCTGTTTAGGGCGTCTGCATATGTGAGCTTGACTCTGGCTTTGGCCTCAGAGGTGGCTTCCTTGCTGCAGGGTGGGACCCCAACTCTGAGGGAGTCTGTTTTGGTTCTGGACCCTCATTCCTCTATTGGGGACAGCCTGCTTTCCAGGCAGTGGAGCTGGCCTTGTCCAATGTGGGCTGACAGTCGATACCACTCTCGTTGGGCTGACATCCTGGTGCTTTCCTTGTCCCAGAGCTACCTCCAGCCTCTGCCCTGGGAGAGCGGACACAGAAACCTCAGGATTCAACCACGGTGGTTATGTTGTCTTCAGACACCTCTCTGGCCCATCCCACCAGGGAGGTGCCCCTGAAGAAAAAGTGCAAGAGGGAAGCACTTTGACTCCCCTGAAGAATCTTACACAGAAGGTACTGAGTTCTGTGAAGGGGAAGGTTCCCCAAGGTCACCCCCAGAAGAGGTCTCATGTGGCGACGTTTTAGAAATTCTGAAGCGGAGGGGTGGTTGAACTTCCCATCAGCTTTCCTCAGAGGACTCTGTGTACCTGCAGACTTTCCATGCCCGGCCATCTACAGTGGATACAAAAAGTGTACACACACCTGTTAAAATGCCAGGTTTTTGTGGTATAAAAAAAATGAGACCGCAATAAATCATTTCAAAACTTTTCCCACCTTTAATTTGACCTATAACTTGTACAATTCAATTGAAAAACATCTGTTAGGGGAAAAAATATAAAAAATAAAAAACGTACAATAAGCTGGTTGCATAAGTGTGCACACCCTTAAACTAGTACTTTGTTGAAGCCCCTTTTGATTTAATTACAGCATTCGTAGTAGGCATATCCTAGCCATCAGCCTAGAGGCATTCCACATGTATTGGTCAGGGAAGAGGTTCCAGGTACTCTTACTGAATCTTGCAGAGGGTCGGCATCTCTGGTATTTGTTAAGGCTGATGTCCCTTCCAACAAAAGACAAAGCACATGTCAGTCTGTCCTAAGGATCCTCAAAGGGAATGGCAATAGTTTACTCAGGGCTTTTTTTTCCTGCCTTTGATGGCCCTGAAGCCACTTCAGGTGGTTCAGTGCCTGCTCCTCCTTGGGCCTCTACCCTTTATAAATGGCCTAGGGAACCAAATTCCTACAATGAGGGGTCCTTGCCTTGTTCTATGCAAATGCCTTCTCCTTTGGCTTATGGTTTTGATGAGTCTGTTAGCCCTCTGCCTCTTTGAGGAATTGTCCTTTGGGCCCCCGTTGCTAGGATGTTGGAATACTTTGTGGGATTCTTCTCAAGTGTTTGATATTCAGAGGAGAATGTATGTTGCTTCAGGTGGATACTCTTAAACCCTCTGCATTTCCGCCTGTGCTGACTGCCTTCTTGGACACTTATGTTGCTGTTTACAAGTCTCTTGGTTCTCTGTCTCCTGCTCCTGAGAAACATGATGAATTCTATAACATTACTGAGGATTTTCCGTTTTTATTTGTGTTGTTCTGCTGATCCTGCTATGGTGTCAGTCTCTTCTGAGACACCTTCCAAGCTCTTGCCATCTTCCAAACGTTTGCATTCTGATAAGGATAGTAGGGCAATGGAGAGAATTGGTAAGAAGGTTTATACTCTTACTTTGGCCTTTAGGACTATTAATTACCTGAATGCTCTGGCCTTGATTGCTCAGGGCTGTCAGGTTACTTCTGACCTCCCTGATTCTGAAAGCAAATCTTCTGCCTTATCTGTTTTAGGTTCTACTTCTCAAGTGTTTTGCTACTCTACCAAATATAGCTATGATGCTGCTTATGCCTCTTCTATGGCTTTTCGGTCTGTCATGAGGCATTATTCTTGGCTTTGTCTCCAGTGATGTCCTTCAAGGATGCATCTGCAGTCCTAACATATGGGTTGTCCTGCCTCAGGCAGCCCTTCGGTCGGCCGGATTCCAAAGTCTGGGTCTGGCCTCGGCTGATGTCGCACTTCACCCGACGTCATAGCTGCTGTGAATTGGGTATAAAGGCATCAGCCGACGCCATTTTCCTCAGTCTTTCTTGCCGCGCGGTGCCTGAAGCAGAAGCTGTTCGCAAGTGCCGGTCGGTCAGATCCAGAGATTTCTACTAACAAGACTTCTAAAAGCTAAGTACCCGTTGGGACTCTTTCTTGCCTCAGCCGATGTCAGAAAAAGTAAATAATTGTTTAACTTGTGGGAAACAAATACCTCATAAGGATTTCCACTCTTACTGCCTTCCTTGCTTAGGCCCAGACCACGACATATCAGCTTGTCTAGCCTGTGCTTCCTTCAACCGACAGACACTTAGATGTCGGTCGGAGTTTGCGGAGGAGTTTTTTGGTCCCGCTTTTGCTTACAAAATGCCGTCGGAGACTCCGACTTCACAATTAGCTAAAAAGCGTAAGGAAAAGGACCGACACTCGCCGTCCCCGGTTTCAGCCGAAACCACGGTTAACCCAATCCGAGCTCCTGTACTCGGGCAGAACGTAATGTATTTATCCACCGTTAACTCACGATTGTAAGAATGCCAATTGACAGTTATCTTTTAAACTCAGTTTTAATGTGTTAAAAGACAAATTACATCCAGTGGTTTAGCGCTTTCATCTGTCGCAGACAGATTTCATCAGAACCAACAAGTAGATCACATACTCTGACGTTTATAGCAAACTTTGGCGCCTTTTTTAAAAAACATTATATAAATAATTATACTTAAAAAACATATACTAAAAGGACATTAAACATGATTATATTTGCTAATATGCCACATTATACATAAATACTACTAATAATTACATTACTATATACAACTAATAAACCTGTACAATTGCTGTAAAAGGTTATAAAAAGTGTGTAACAATAAAAAACACGAATTATCATAGCTAATCAGTAGTTGCTTATGCAGTATACACTTAAGCAGACAAGTGATTCAACAATTTAAAAACAATAAACAAGTATACATATATCTCACTCCTTGCTGTGCTCCTTAGTGCTGTAGGTAACTATAGTAACCATGAGGGCTATATTTTGAAGCTAGTTCCCTAATAATAAAAAGGGTTTTAAACTGATATATTCATTTAATCCTGGATACGTAGTGGCATCTAACATTATTTGCCACTTACTTTCCAGGCATCCCAATTTAGCTTTCCAATTCCCACTATTCACTGAGTTGTCAACCTGATCCAATATGGCAAAAGTAAAGGTGTGGTCTATATTTGTAGCCTTAGTATGTTTACTGCATTGTCAAAAGCATTGCTTCATCACCTTTTTAATTTTATAATAATGCTCATATATTCTGGTCTTAAACTTTCTTTTCAGTTTTCCTACATTACACTTTTGCACTTAGCTAGACATACAACACCTTGGCTATTACAATTTCCCTCCTTGAAATTACATACACTGTGGGTACTGGATTTCATAAACTGAACCACACTCCTCATTTCTTGGTTAATAAACTGACACTGTCTGCATATACTCCATACTTCGGTGCCATTTTTCTATTTCATATTTCTGTACCCTGCCTTCATTACCACTTCGTTTCTGTGAGCCTTAATTACCTCGTCCTGTTTTAATATTATATTAGGTATGGAACCAACTGTGTTCCGTGCTTCTTCATCAAGTTGAAAATATAATGTCTCGTAATATTTCCTTTACCACTCAATTTATTGTATGCTGATTGTAAATATATCACACACACACTCTCCTATTGAACGCATATTTTGCTGATGGTACTACAGATACTTTCACTACTAATGGCCTCTCTGATGTTTGTTCCTCATTGTTTTATAGTTTGTCACATCCTTTGCTTCTGGCACGGCTGATATTTGTTGCCGTGATTATGTTTGCCCACAAATTACAAGTTTCTGGGGCACTTTTAAATACTGATAGAGGCTTGTTCATGCCATCTTCTTAGAAGACATGGCGGTTTAACGCATTGTCGCCCTTCGATCAGCCTCTGAAAGTGTATGGTGATGGTCACCGTCATTTTGAGAAGGATGTGTTTCGTATGTTGTTATTACAATCATTTTCATTTTGAACTGCTGCGTCCTCATGATACCTCTCTACAGTGTAAATTCGGGGCCAGCCAGGGAAGGTACCCCTTTCTTTAAATAATTGATATTAGATAACTGTTCTTGGTTCATGATCTCTCTGAAATAGAAGACATGCGGGCTGCGTACACACTGTCCCTTGACTATATTCTTGAAAGTTATTATGGTGGATGGTCCCCATACATACTGTATATAGTCTACATTTGAGAAGGATGGTTTCCTGTATAGTTGAGACATAACTTATTTCATTTGAACTGATAAAGGTGTCCAAGTATGATATTCCCTCTCTTTCTGCAGTGTGTGTAAATCTCAAAAATTGATTTGTGAATTGATATGTTCAATGAATAATGGAATAGTTTCATTTCTTTTTCATGCAAATGCAATATATCATCCAAAAATCGAAGTGACAGCTTGCTTATAGTATTACCAGTGTAATGCATATTTTTTCACTTAACATTACAAAGGGTGGCACATTTACGCCTATTGCCGTTCAACACCACCATTAATATGTTGCGTCTGCCATCAAAATTCATGCGCACGGCTGACTTTGTCCTCATGAATTGCATTTTGTGCCGTCACAGTTCCCGTATAGAGAAAATGTTCCCCGGACATCCATCTATGCATATAATTGCGGCGATTTACCCTTACCAGTAGTGTTGCGGAATTCGACGTCGGGGAAACTTTGACAGAGATGCCGCCCATCCGTTTCAATACGCTTCAAATGAAATTAAAATTGATTGGCCTGGCGGAAGTTCTGCCATGAATTCGAATGCCCAGTTATCCTGGAAATGAATTATTCCCGGAGAAATGGCATCCTCCGCAGCCTACTGCTCACCTAAATTTCATAACCGCGCCCATTCATTCATACGATTTACCGCGAAATTACCCCGAATTGGTCACAGTCCCGCAGTTTATTCCCGATATTCAGCGAGTCGCATGATCTCCTTACGACTTGCCGCCGGTGACAATGCTATTTTCCTTTGCCGTCACAAAACTTCACTTTTTCTGCCATGTCTTCATATGCTCTTCATTACGCTGCTCATGTTGCCATGCCTGCCGTTTCCTCCATTTACGATCTAAGTCTCTGATTTTAAAATGCCAATTAACGCATTTAACTTGCTCCAATAAACGGTGTCCGTTGGCATACCATACCTTTCATTAAATAGGCTCATCTGTCATTTCATCGTCAGTATACACTATAGGCCTTGCTGCGAATTCGGGATATCTTCATTTCGCATCAATAGTACTTAACATTGTTTTTCAATATTACGCTTTCACGCCTATTATGCCATTTTAGCGCGCTCATTTTGTCACAATATTGCTGTTATCTACGTCTCTTTTTGATATCTTTTAGATTGAAATGCCTCTTCATGAAAATTGGTGTCTCGTTCAATGGTCTATCCTTGTGCTCATGTATAGCAGCCATTACCGTACTATTGTGGTGTAATGTCTGAATTCGTTTCGCCAGTCTGTAAGCTCAGTCAAGTTCTTCAATTCTGTATTAGCTCATAACATTACATTCGGCTCATTTTTATTAATCTTTCCTGTTAAATATATTCTTTTATTCTTATAAGTTGTTGCCGTTGAAACTGTTTATAAACAGTTCCTCGTTATCAAATTTTGTCATTTCCGTTAGCAGCTTTCTCTTTCATTTAACATTTTCTAATTACTGTTGAAGCATATCTATCTCTCATCATTGCATATTAAAATTAGTAATTTCACATATCAGTGAGACACTATCGTTTTCATTGGGAATTCAGTATATTTATTTCAGCAGAAACGCAACCCTTTAGGTATATAGAAATGTATTGACAATCATATTACACCTAAAGGGTTGCGTTTTTTTAAGCTGCCTTTGGGAATAGAATATACTGAACCAGTGAAAAAAGATTTTGATAAATTGTTTGACATGTTTGGTTCTATGTACATGAAATTACTAATGAAGTACAATGATGAGAAGATAGCTAAACTAATTAATGAATTAGAAATGTTAAATGAAGAAATAACAGGTGATAAGGAATTTGATCAATGGCAGGAACTGTTTTATAAACAGTTTCAAACAGCTAACTATAGAATAAAGAATATATTTAACAGGAAAGTTAATAAAATGGAGCGAGATGTTGAACAATACAGAATTGGAAGGGCTTACATTTGGCCCCAGGCAGACAGGAAAACGAATTACATACACCACAATGAACACAGTGAAGGCAAACATATACATGATAGACAGGAGACCAATTCAAATTTTCATGGAGGACGATTTTTTCCAGCCCCAAAAAGATATCAAAAGAGACAATATTAGATAACAAACCCAATGTGATTGTGACAAGGGTGACACAAAATGAGAAAATAATAGAACGTGAAGCGAGTAATGTGAAAGAAACTAATGTTAGGGGTACTATTGATGCAAATGAAAGAGAGATGTATCCAAAGATTCATAACTTAAAAGGATTTATAGTGTACAACTATACAGACGTGGAAATAACAGATGAATTTTTCTCTTTATTTAGTAAAGGTATGAAATTTATACCAACAGGACAGTTTAATTTATTCGATACCATAAAAGAAGTTAAACTTTACTGTCGTCGATTGAATTTGGCATTTCAGTTTAAAGATCAAGAGGGAACTACAGACTATAAGGTCAATAAATTGGAGAAAAAAAGCACATTTATACCCCCTAACAATAGACATGTAGCACTTTATGAACAGGCTGTATGTAGAGAATTGTATGATATACACAACCTTGTAAGGAAGAGACATGGCAAGAAAAGTGAGTTTTGTGACAACCTTACACAAAAAGAAAGGAAAATGCTTAAAGACATTGTCACCAATAAAGAACTTAGAGTCATGAAACCCGATAAGGGAGGGGGGATCATACTGACTCATACAAGTGAATATCAGAATAAACTGCAGGACATCTTGACCAATTCAGGGAATTATGAATTAATTTCACGAAATCAAATCAATACTGGATATAGGAAGATAGACTTGGTTATAGAAGAATTTAGGTTGGACAGTAGAATTACGGAGGATGTGTACCATTTTCTCAGGAATGAACATCCCATTTTAGGACACATAATAGGCATTCCGAAGATTCATAAGAACTTGCAGAACCCTCCATATAGACCAATCATATCAGCATCCAAGTCTAAAACTTTCAATTTGGGCGTATTGGTGGATGAATGGACGAAGAACATCTATCAAAGGTTCCCATTTGATCAAAGATTCCTGGCACTTTCTGAGTAAATTAAATCAAGATGTATGGGACCCTGGAATTATATACATAACGGTGGATGTCAAGGATTTATTTTCCTCTATACCCAAGGAGATAGGTTTAGAGTACTTCTGTAACAGCCTAAGGAAATATTCTGAACATTCATGGGACAAAATTCAACTCATTATGAGCACCATGGATCTGATCTTGGACCACAACTATATTGAATTCAATGGTGAGACATTTAGACAAACCAATGGAGTTGCTATGGGGGCATCGTGTGCACCCTCTTATGCGAATTTAGTAATGTTAGAGTGGGAAAATCAGTACATTTTTACTAGTGAATACTATAAGCAAATGTCACTGTACACTCGGTTTTTGGATGATATATTCATTGCATGGAAAGGAAATATGGAAACTATTCCATTATTCATTGAATATATCAATTCCACAACCGAATTTTTGAGATTTACACACACTGTAGAAAGAGAGGGAATATCATACTTGGACACCTTTATCAGTTCAAATGAAAATGGTTATGTGTCTCAACTATACAGGAAACCATCCTTCTCAAATGACTATATACAGTATGGAAGTGACCATCCACCATACACTTTCAAGAATATAGTCAAGGGACAGTGTAATGCAGCTCGCATGTCTTCTACTAGAGAGATCATGAACCAAGAAATTGAAGTTATCTATCAATTATTTAAAGAAAGGGGGTACCCCAGAAGTATGCTAAAGGATGTGACAAACTATGTAAAATCACAATGGGGTAACAAATATCAACCATTACTAGGGAAAGTATCTGTAGCAATTACTAAAAACAATGAGTTCAATAGGAGAGTGTGTGTGATTATGTACAATCCATACACAAATGTGGTAAAGGAAATATTACGTAGACATTGGTATATTTTCAACTTGGATGAAGAAGCACGGAACACAGTTGGCTCCATACCTAATATAATATTAAAAACAGGAATGAATCTAAAAAGACTCACAGAAACAAGTGGTAATAGAAGGCAGGGTAAAGTATATAGGAAAAATGGCACCAAGAAATGTGGAGTATGCAGACAGTGTCAGTTTATTAACCAAGAAAAAAGTGTGGTTTTGGAAAATAGTACCCACAGTGTATGTAATTTCAAGGAGGGAAATTGTAATAGCCAAGGTGTTGTATATCTCGCTAAGTGCAAAAAATGTAATGTATACTATGTAGGGAAAACTGAAAGAAAGTTTAAGACCAGAATATATGAGCATTATTATAAAATTAAAAAAGGTGATGAAAACAATGCTTTGAGTAAACATACTAAGGCTACAAATATAGACCACACCTTTACTTTTGCCATATTGGATCAGGTTGACAACTCAGTGAATAGTGGGAATTGGAAAGCTAAATTGGGATGCCTGGAAAGTAAGTGGCAAATAATGTTAGATGCCACTACGTATCCAGGATTAAATGAATATATCAGTTTAAAACCCTTTTTATTATTAGGGAACTAGCTTCAAAATATAGCCCTCATGGTTACTATAGTTACCTACAGCACTAAGGAGCACAGCAAGGAGTGAGATATATGTATACTTGTTTATTGTTTTTAAATTGTTGAATCACTTGTCTGCTTAAGTGTATACTGCATAAGCAACTACTGATTAGCTATGATAATTCGTGTTTTTTATTGTTACACACTTTTTATAACCTTTTACAGCAATTGTACAGGTTTATTAGTTGTATATAGTAATGTAATTATTAGTAGTATTTATGTATAATGTGGCATATTAGCAAATATAATCATGTTTAATGTCCTTTTAGTATATGTTTTTTAAGTATAATTATTTATATAATGTTTTTTAAAAAAGGCGCCAAAGTTTGCTATAAACGTCAGAGTATGTGATCTACTTGTTGGTTCTGATGAAATCTGTCTGCGACAGATGAAAGCGCTAAACCACTGGATGTAATTTGTCTTTTAACACATTAAAACTGAGTTTAAAAGATAACTGTCAATTGGCATTCTTACAATCGTGAGTTAACGGTGGATAAATACATTACGTTCTGCCCGAGTACAGGAGCTCGGATTGGGGTAAATCGAACTGGTTGGTGAGACTTGTGTTTGTGTTCTGAAACCACGGTTAAGCCAACCGCGAGTATCTCGGTTTCGACTGAAACAGAGTCCTCGGTTCTTCCTTCGGCCGAAAGCATACCTCCGACAGCCGAGGCCTCACACAGCATGGCTGAATCTGCTACTGAAATTTCTCCTGCTGTAGCAGGCACCCAGGATTTATCAGATACTATTCCTTTAGACATATCTACTCCTGCACGTGGAGCTGCTAGGCCCCCTGCATCTATGTCCATCAAGGCCTTTTCTAGGGCTAAAGCAGCTAAATCTTCTAAGGCCTTGCCTGCTAAAACCCCACACAGGCCTACCTCTAGTTCCCAAATGCTCAGCCTGGCTGAGGATCTCATTTCTTTGATCAGGGGATCCCAACCTCACCCAGACAGGGCCTCTCAACCCCCTCCAGAGAAAAGGCCTAGAGCAGAGCCCCCCCGATCCAGTTTCTACTGACTACTCCTCGGATGAGTCAGAAAACTCAAATCCTCCAGAAGGCCCTTATTCTCCATATGAGGATTCTGATGCAGAAGACTCCATTCCTTCTGCCTCTCCTCCTGAGGAATTTTCTTTTGGGGAAACCATGTGATAGTGTTCAATCTCGCCGTTTGTTCTTACACATGGGTTCGGAGCCGATCCTCGGCTCCGTGTCGGCCGCTTGCAAGCTCTGCATCGAGAAGAAGCTCGAGACAATCTAATACCCACAATCCCCCTCTGCCTTTACCTCAGATCTAGTTTGCCGCTGCTGCGTTCGCATCGCTGGGAGCTAGCTCGAGCATCTTAAGTTAAGATATAACTTATTTTTGTTATATTTTATTGGATAATTTGTTCTCATAGACAACAGAAAGGATTAGTTGATATACTGAGTGTATGTGTGTTTGAGTAGGTTGAATTCTCGGTACCGTAAGTTTATTAATTGGTTAGAGTTTTTCGGGCCTACCAACCCTACTTAAATTTGACACGGACTTGACATTTAAATCGGATTTGACTTTTTTTCACCGGATTTGACTATTATACTGGACTTGACTCTTATCTTACTTGTAAAATGTCTGATAAAGTGAAATCAGGTTTTAAGCGTTGTCAGTGTGGCCAAAAATGTCAGTGACTGACAACCATAGTTCCTCGTCTACTGCCTTGGCCCTCTCCACTTACAAGAGGACTGTTCAATCTGTCACTCTTTTAGTGGGAGGGTCATGACAGATAGGCGCAGGAAACTCATGGACAGAGGATTATTAAAACCTTCTTTTCAGGAGGCTCTGGATGCTTCTGACCAGGCATCGAAATCCTCGAAGGAATCGAAGACGTCGGAGCCCAAGTCATCGGCTCTGAGCTCTTCGAGTAAAGTTAGATCACCGGTTCCACAGACTTCGGCCGAGTGTTCAACTGGTGTCGGTTCCTGAGCCTCGAGTCTTGGAACCGTGATGGAGCTCCTCCTTCGACTTTATTGAGGTCGGCTCCGTCTTGGTTCCTTCGACCCGTTCTTCTTCCAAACTCTCCGATGTCGATGTGGATCGTGGTGCAGAAGTTATTGGAGCATTCGGCCCTGTCCAAACTTATTTCAGTTTCCACCCAGTTGGTGTCGAAACTTGAAGGCCTCCCAGTGTCTCCATCCATTCCTCCTCCGAGACCTGTCCAGTCTTTGGAGCGGAAGAGGTTGATCTTCTGATTGTGGAGCCCTCGGGTCCAGAACCGTCCTTTTCTCGGTCTGTTCCTCTCACCTCGACTCCGCCGGACCCGATACCGAGTCTCGAGCCGACGATCTGTCCTTGGTTCCGGGCCGAGAGTCGAACCGACGTTTCGGTTCCGACTCTTCCCCTCGGGGCCTCGGCGCGGATCGATTCGGCTCCGTCCTCGGGTCGATGCCTTCGGTGCCTGTTTCGGGATTCTTCCCATTTCTTCAGAACCGGAGATTCTTCGCTCGGGACCGGGGCGTTCGACCTAATGAGGAAGGTGTTGTCTACCCAGACAACCACATCAGTGGAAGCAACCTCTCCTCCCCATAAAGGGCCGTTATCCTCCTCTGCACCCACGGCCACATCCAAGCGCCGAGCACCAGTGTCTCAGCCACCCCTGGAGGGTGCCCCTCTTCCTCGGAGGCTTCTTCGGATGCTCCCCACGAAGAAGTCCCTAGGAAAAGATTGTGTAAGAGGAGACACTTGGATTCTCCACAAGAATCCTTGACATCCGATACTGACTTAGAGGAGTCGGAAGGGTCCCCTAAGTCACCTTCAGAAGATGTCTCTTTTTCGGACATATTGGAGATCCTGAAACAGAGAGGTGACTGGCAGTCCCTTCCCCCTTCTGAGGATGTCAGTTTTGCTGAAGGCATTCGGTGCTCGCCCTTCTTCCTCCTGGGTCACTCCGCCCTTCGACGAATTAATGGAACTTATTGCTCAAGGGCGGGAGGCTCCTGACACAGTGGAACCAGTCCCAAGGAAACCCAATAAATATATCACTGCACCTCAGGACAAGACCTACTTAACAAAAGGAGTTCCAGTGGACGCTATGGTGGTGGCAGCGCCACAAAAGGAGATGTCGGAATCTTCCTCATCTGTCCATCCCCCTAATAAAGATTCTAGGACTATGGACAGGTACGGGAAGCGCATTTTTAGTTCAGCGGCTTTTTCCATGCGATCCCTGAACTATTTGACCCATTTTACCGCGACTACAGAGGGATCTAGTCAAAGAGTTGGGAGATACCCTCCAGGGTACTACAGATGCTGCTGTCTCAGAGAAAGTGACAGCGCAACTTAATACCCTTACATCCATTGTGAACTCGTCCATGAGGCTGATTTCTTACGCAGCCGAAGGTTCGAGTAGGGCAGCTGCTTCAGCGATTGCTCTTCGCAGACAATCCTGGATGCGCTTATGTTCATTTGCGGAAGCCTTCAAGTCTTCCTTTACTAACGCCCCATTTGACGGTGCCACTCTCTTTGGCCCCAAAGTAAAGGAGACCCTTACCCGGTGTGAACAGGAGGGAAAGACTCTGTCTGCTGTCGGAGTCCGTTTTTCCACCCCAACCAGACCGTACCCCAAAGGGCAACGTGGTGGAAAAATGTGGTTTCGAAAACCCCAAGGATCTTTCCCAGGCACACAGGGTGATGCCCCTTCTAGAGGCAGAGGAGGGGGCAGAGGTGGAAGACGCCGCCCTGGCGGCAGAAGGGGTCCGCAGCATCAAGGTGACAGGGATACACTCCCGGGTAAACCTTTCCAGCACTCCTGAGAGGAGGCCCGACTGTCCTGCTCTGGAGGCAGTCAGGGGTCGCTTAGCTTTATACCCTCAGGCCTGGCAAAATATAACTACAGACAAGTGGGTAAAAAGCGTGGTTACCAGAGGTTACTACATACCCTTTCTATCCCATCCCATTCCAAAGAAAAGACTCCCAGATGTACCGCCCCATCTATAGAGCCAGCAGCTATAGAAATTTCAAAGCTGCTAGAAAAGAGTCATCCAACCAGTCCCAGCGGACCAGCAAGGATTCGGGACTTACTCAAGGTTCTTTTTAGTTCCAAAGAAAACAGGGGACTGGAGGCCCATCCTGGACCTAAGCGACCTCAATACCTTCGTCAAGAAAGAAAAGTTCCGAATGGTCACGCTTCAATCGATCCTTCCATTCTTACAGAAGGACGACTGGATGTGCTCAATAGATCTGGAGGATGCATACTACCACATCAAAATGGCCAGGGCATCTAGAGATCATTTGCGCTTCCGGCTGGGGGCCAGTCACTTTCAATTTCGAGCCCTGCCCTTTGGTCTGACCTCAGCCCCCAGGGTCTTCACCAAATGCATGGCAGTGGTAGCGTCTCACTTGAGACGCCAAGGATTCCAGGTGTTTCCATATCTGGACGACTGGCTCCTTTCTGCCACCATCTGCCACCACCCAGCGTCAACTATTACAGGCCAGAGACTATACTCTTCAACTGTGTGTTCACCTAGGAATTTCCGTAAACTTCAGAAAATCCTTACTTCAGCCATCACAGAATATCTTGTTCATAGGAGCGGAATTAAACACACGTCAGTTAATTCTAAGACTTCCTCCAGAAAGGATACTATCACTTCAGACTCACATACGTCTTCTTCTCTTGTCCAGGAAATCTCCAGCAAAACTGGTACTGAAGGTTTTGGGACTCATGTCAGCTTCTCTTATTGCAATACCCTTGGGAAGGCTGCACATGAGAGTCCTACAATGGCTACTGTTTGCACAATGGTCGTTCCAACAACTACCTCTAACACACAACATTCTTATAACGAACACATGCAAAACACACCTAAACTGGTGGCTTCAAACGTGCAACCTTTCCAAGGGGAGACCATTTGTGCTACCCACGCCTACAGTTACGGTGACCACGGACGCTTCCCTGATAGGGTGGGGGGGCATCTTTCAGGGACAGACAGTCCAAGGCGAATGGACCAATTTGGAGTACAATCTGCACATCAATGTTCTAGAGTTGAGGGCAGTGTTTCTAGCGTTGCAACACTTTGCTCCCCTTCTTCCTCTGGGAACTATTGCAGTTCAGACGGACAACATGTCGGTAGTCTGGTACATAAACAAGCAAGGGGGAACCAAGTCCTATCAGCTATGCAGAGAGGCCATGCGAATCTGGCAATGGGCGGAGTCCACAGGTCGCTTTCTAATAGCAACGCACATCCCGGGGTCATCCAACGTCATAGCCGACAGGCTGAGCAGAGCAATTCTGTTACCGCACGAGTGGTCCCTGAAACAGTCAGTGGCGAAAAGGATTTTTCTCACGTGGGGCCAGCCTTCCTGCGATCTGTTTGCGTCTCCAATGAACGCCAAATGCAGGAGCTACTTTGCCCTATTGCCCCCTCCAGGGGAAGTCCCCAGGGACGCACTGATTCACGATTGGCCCCCGGGACTCCTGTACGCATTTCCCCTGATATCAAAGTTTCTCCAGAAAGCCAGAAACCTACACAGGACAACCTACACAGGACAATAATCCTCATTGCCCCATTCTGGCCTTGTCAAATTTGGTTTCCCTTCCTGAAGACACACTGCATTCGGGGACCCTGGATTCTGGACCCAGAGCCAGATCTATTGACTCACTCGTCAGGGGCTCCCCATCCCGCGCTCTTGTCCCTTCATCTAGCAGCTTGGTTGCTCCAATTCCCAACTTAGCCAGGTCTGATCTTCTTTCGCCGGCAGTTCAGAATATATTGGTGGCTTCTCATAAAGCTTCCACTACTAAAACATATTCTAGTAAATGGAAGCGATTTGTATTCTGGGCGAATACACAGCAAGTGGATCCTTTTATAGCTCCTTTGAATAAAATATTAGAGTTTTAACGGACTTGTTCCATCAGGGTGCTTCTCCTGCCACACTAAGGGTTCAATTGGCTGCCATTTCAAATTTCCATGTGGAAGAATGTGGGGCTCCTGTTATGGCCCACAGACTTTGTAAAGCCTTTTTAAAAGGGGTTTTTCATATTAGACCACCAGTTAGATCTCCTACGTCACCTTGGAGTCTAAACTTGTTATCTAAATTAATGTTGCCCCCCTTTGAACCAGCCTCCTCTTGCCCATTAAAATTTTTGTCCTGGAAGACTCTCTTTTTGGTAGCCATTACATCCGCTAGGCGAGTATCTGAACTTCAAGCTCTCTCCATCAAGCACCCTTATTTGATCTTTCACTCTGACAGAGTTTCTCTTCGAACTAATTCATCCTTCCTCCCTAAAGTTTGTTCTATTAACAATATTAATCAGTCCATTGAATTACCCACCTTCTTCAAGAATCACTCCAACAAAATGGAGTATATGTTGCACAAATTAGATGTTTACAGACAACTAAGGTTTTACTTGGATAGAACAAAAGATCACAGAAAAACTGATCAACTTTTTGTGGCCTTTGCTGATAACAGGAAAGGATTAGCGTTACCAAAAGAACTCTTTCTAAGTGGTTAACGGATTGTATAATCTATGTCTATGATTCTTCAAATCAAACTCTTTTACACAAACCCAAAGGACATTCCACAAGGTCAGTGTCTACGTCTCTGGCTCATGCAGCCCGCCTACCACTAGACGCTATTTGTGCGGCTGCTACTTGGTCTAAGCCACATACATTCATTTCTCATTATAAGGTAGACAAGGTTTCTAGGGACAGGGCAACCTTTGGTTCCACTGTGCTCAAGAACGTCCTTCCGTGAGTTCCTCAGGAACAAGGAGCTAGGGACACTACCCATGTGTAAGAACAAACGGCAAGATTGAACACTATCGCATATAGAAGTTATGTCCTTACCATAACGTTCCATGTGGAGTGTTCATCTCGCCTTTGTTCTTACATTCCCACCCTCCCGCCCTTAAGAAGAACGTTCATTTTTGGTGCCTGGCCTGGGGCATTCTGCTTCTGCTTTGCAGATGTTGTGTACATAGTTTTCATGTATATATATGTGTATGTGTCTATATATATATTTATATATAGACTCTTAGTTCTGTGCATATGTGAGGTAAGCATGAGTGTGCTCTCTCTAGAGACTGGTTTGCTTGCAAACTAGATCTGAGGTAAAGGCAGAGGGGGATTATGGGTATTAGATTGTCTCGAGCTTCTTCTCGATGCAGAGCTTGCAAGCGGCCGACACGGAGCCGAGGATCGGCTCCGAACCCATGTGTAAGAACAAAGGCGAGATGAACACTCCACATGGAACGTTATGGTAAGGACATAACTTCTATTTACATGCTATGAGAGAGCAATTTCAATGGCAGGGCCAGGATTTTTCAGATTCAAGGAAAAGGCTAAGGACCTTTTTACATTTACCACAGCATAGGCCTTTAGCCATTCCACCAGTACTAACAGTTGTGGATGATGCATTTAATGATGCCTGTACTGCTCCTGACTCTCTTCCCCCGGCCCCTGCTAAACCCGACAGATACTACAGGGTCCCGGACACACACTTTCACTTGTATAAGGCTCCTATTGCAGATCCTGAAACCATTTCACAGGGCCCCAAAGCTGTAGCAGCTGCCTCTGCCAAAAACCCCCTCCCCTCTGAAAGAGAATCTAGAGCATTAGAGAGATGGGGTAAAAAAGTTTATACTTCTGCTACTCTTTCGGCTAGGGCCTTAAACTGTCAATTCCACATGATTCAGTATCAGGAATTTTTGTTAGACCAGCTAAATAAAAAACTGTCCTCTCCTGAACCTATAGACCGAAAGTCCCTTCAGGATTTGGTACATAACACTCAGCAGGTCAGTTATCATTCTTTAAAATGCGGCTATGATGCACTGGAGGCTTCCTTTAGATCAGCTATGACTGGAACAGTGATCAGAAGGCATGTATGGTTAAAAGAGCAATCCTTACCAGACCATGTAAAGTCAAAGCTCCTAGATGCTCCCATGGAGAAACAAAGTTTGTTTGGCTCCCCTGCACAGCAAGTGCTAAAGAAGGTGGAAGAAAAAGCAAAATCTGTTCAAACAGTCAAGGATTTCTTACAGGTCCAACCTCCGAGGTTTAGTAGAAATTGGCCTTCGAAGACTTGGTCCTTTCCAGACACCTCCAGAGCACAAAGAGGCAGAAATAGGCGCCCAAGAGGCAGAGGTCAATCCAGAGGTGCCTACAGGGGACGTCAGTGGCAGCCTAACAACCAGAGAAGTACTGCCACAGATCCAGCTACTACCACTTCTACAGGACAGACACAATGACTTGGCTCTGATACCGCCTACCAGGGAATAACTGGAAGCACCCTTAGGCGGAAAGCTAGCCTTATTTTCCGTAAACTGGCATTGCATTACAGGAGACAAATTAATTTTACAGACAATAGACAAAGGCTACAGGTTTGACTTCCACACTCTACCAAAAAAGAGAGGAATGCCAAACCTTCCACCAAACCAAAAAACAAATGCTCTAGGACAAATCAACCACTTACTAAGGATGAGAGCTATAGAAAAGGTACCAACTATGGAACAAGGACAAGGATTTTACTCCAGACTTTTCCTGGTACCAAGAAAAGAAAACCAATGGAGGCCTATTCTCGACCTGTCCGCTCTGAACACATATCTCATTGTTCCAAAATTCAAAATGCTGACCCTACAGCAACTTCTTCCCATGCTGGGCAAGGAGTCTTGGCTGGTGACTCTAGATCTCAAGGAGGCATACCTGCACGTCCCTATACGACCAGATTGCAGAAGATACCTCAGATTTCTTGCAGGATCAGAGCATTATCAATTCTCAGCATTGCCCTTTGGCTTATCTACTGCGCCCAGAGTATTCACAAAATGCCTGGCATCAGTAATTGCTCATTGCAGGCTTCAGGGAATTCAGATTTATTCATACCTGGACGACTGCCTGATACAAGCGGACAACAAGACCAAATTAACACAAGATTTGGAAAAGGTTATACAACTACTGCAAGCCCTGGGATACACAGTCAACATGAAAAAGTCAAGGCTGGTACCATCCCAAAGGATAACATTCTTGGGTGCAGAACTGGACACTTCAACTCAGATGGCATTTCTCACAGCAGAAAAGCAAAAGCCAACTACCACTCTATTTCAGGGCATTAACAACACAGAACCAGCTTACAGCAAGGAAAGTCCTGCAAGCCCTGGGTTACATGGCATCCTGCATAATATTGACTCCACATGCCAGGCTGCATATGAGGAAGTTGCAATGGTACCTAAGGAATATATGGTCTCAACACAAGCACAGCCTAGAAGCCCAGATTCCAATAATCCCATGCCTGAAGCAAGAATTCCTGTGGTGGGCTCAGGCCTGTCAGTTGAACAGAGGACTGCCTTTCCACAAACCTCACCCAAGCCAGACTATCACCACGGACGCCTCGGACCTAGGCTGGGGGGCACACAAGGTGGACAAGTGTATACAAGTCCTATGGACACAAGACCAGCTGAGCCTACACATAAATCAAAAAGAGATGCTGGCAGTGAAACAGGCAATTCAGACATTCAGACCGTTTCTTCAACAGGGTCATTTGCTGATAAGGACGGACAACACCACAGTCATGTGGTATATCAACAAACAAGGAGGCACACACTCATATCCTCTATGCCGGATGGCAATGGACCTGTGGAATGTAGCCCTGAACCTCAACATTCAGCTCCAGGCCATATTTGTGCCAGGAAAAGAAAATATACTAGCAGACACCTTAAGCAGAACTACCACGGATGCCCACGAATGGATGCTACATCCAGACATCTTCAAATCCATTACAAAGAAATTGGGACTACCAGAAATAGACCTGTTCGCATCTCCACACAACCACCAATTGAGGAAATTCTGCACGAGGGCATACCACCCACTTGCTTGGAAGGTGGACTCCCTCTCCTTCAGTTGGGAAAACCTGATGGCATATGCATTCGCACCTCTTCCTTTGATGCACAAAGTGCTACTGAAGATCAAAGAAGATCGCCCAAGGATCATCCTGATAGCTCCAGACTGGCCGAGGCAGCATTGGTACCCCCTACTGAGGAGTATGTCTCGGACACACGCATGGCCTCTTCCTCTAGTTCCTTTACTGCTAACACAGAACAACTTCAAGATCCTACATCCAAACTTGAAAACACTGCAGCTAGCTGCCTGGAATATTACATAAAACAAAATAACCCAGATTTATCCCAGAGGGTTAAAGACATTATACTGGAGGCTCGCAGACCCTCCACAAGGAAGACTTGTTCAGCCAAATGGAAAAGATACCTCATTTGGAGTGCAGCAAAAGGAGAAAATGTGTCCTTAGCAAACATAGCTAACATCCTGGAATATTTAGCAGAACGTTTCCACAATGGCCTGTCTTACTCCTCCATTAAGATTCATGCATCAGCAATTTCAGCAGAATACAACATGGATCCTCCAGTCTTCTCTCATCCTCTACTCAGGCAGTTTCTGAGAGGAATTAAAAATGTAAAGCCTCCAAGGAAGCCACCTTTGCCTACATGGGACCTTAACTTTGTGCTGGAAAAGTTAACACTTCCCCCTTTCGAGCCAGCAGCAACAGCAGAATTACAGTTCTTATCTTGGAAAACTGCTTTCCTGCTTGCAATCACTTCAGCAAGAAGGGTTTCAGAATTACAGGCATTAATGGCAGTACAGCCCTTCCTTATCTTCCATCAGGATAGAGTGTCCTTGAGAACTAACCCTACTTTTATGCCAAAGGTGGTCTCCAGGGTATCATTGAACCAAGCAATCCACCTACCAACATTCTTCCCCAACCCACAGAACAGGGGGGAAAGACTACTACATACCTTGGATGTGCACAGGCAATTGCGCTACTATCTGGACAGAACCAAGAACAATAGAAAAACTGACCAGCTTCTGGTAGCATATGCAACAGGAATGGAAGGAAAAGCAATTTCAAAACAATCTCAAAATGGATAGGAAATTGCATTAGATTTTGTTGCTCTTTTCATGGAAAGACAACTCCAGAAAACATCAGACCTCACTCCACAAGAGCTACAGCCACTACTACAGCTTTCTTACGAGGAGTGGCTACCAAAGACATTCTAGAGGCTGCTACTTGGAGCTCCGTGCATACATTTGCCAAGCATTATAATCTACCTTTATACTCCAGATCCCGAGCAGGTTTTGCAACTGCTGTTTTGCAAGGGATCTTAACTACACCATAATAATCTTAGTGCCTCCTTCCCCAGTTTGGCTATGGTATTCTACCCATATGTTAGGACTGCAGATGCATCCTTGAAGGACATAGTACAGTTTTGTACCTACCATAAATGTAGATGTCTGAGAGGTATGCATCTGCAGTCAGGATTACCCACCCTCCTTCCCCTCTGTGGTACTCCTAGGGTATTTGCCCATCTTGTAGCTAGCTGGGGGAATCTATTATGGTGTATTTGTTTTTATATATGTATATACATGTTTATTTTTGTTTGCTCTCTACTGTTTGGAATCATTTGCATTTATCCAAATTTAGCCTTCCTAGAGGGCACCTGGCATCTGGGGCAAGAAACACGCACCTGGCATCTGGGGCAAGAAACACGCACCTGGCATCTGGGGCAAGAAACACGCACCTGGCATCTGGGGCAAGAAACACGCACCTGGCATCTGGGGCAAGAAACACGCACCTGGCATCTGGGGCAAGAAACACTGAGGAAAATGGCGTCGGCTGATGCCTTTATACCCAATTCACAGCAGCTATGACGTCGGGTGAAGTGCGACATCAGCCGAGGCCAGACCCAGACTTTGGAATCCGGCCGACCGAAGGGCTGCCTGAGGCAGGACAACCCATATGTTAGGACTGCATTTGCATACCTCTTGGACATCTACATTTATGGTAGGTACAAAACTGTACTTTTGTCTGAAGACATTTACGCCAATTTGTTTGATGCTCTTGAACTTCCAGTGCATCTCAACTACCTCCACTTAATTACTGCACATAAAATAATGTATAAACCAACAACTTGTCCAGCTCTCTCCTCTATATTAACTCTGTACCATCCAAACAGACACCATAGATCTGAAAACAAATTTTAATTAAAGTCAATAAACCTCAACTAGCAGCTGGCCAAATGCTTTACTCCTTCACTACCTCCAAACTTTGGAATAACCTCACAACCTCAATAACCTCCATCTCATACCCTGCTCTCTTTAAAAAATTCCTCGGACAACACCTCTCTACCTGCTGGTTATGCCCATGCCAAAAATAACTCCTCTTCTCTTCTCACTACTCCCACTCTCTGGGGCTACAGGTCTGCAGCCATACCTATGATTGTTACTACACTGCCTACACAGATTTAAATGCACGTAAATAATTGTATATGATGTTACTGAGGTTTTTTTCTGCCTCCCAACCAGTAATGTCTATGGCATCTATATGACCAAAAGTACAATGCTAATATCAATGGACTACCATAAAACTGCAATGGAATTGCTAAAAAAAAACCTGTAAATAGTGCTACATTTGTGATATTTGTATTTCTGTAATGTGACTTATGTGGAGCTTTTCTCCCTGGGGCTCCACTGAAAATGGGCTCACCTAGGCCCAGGGGACTTTCCCAGTAAACAAATACAATAAACATCTTTTTGGGACAGTTGCTGCTGACCCAAGTCTCTTCAACAGAAAGGCAAAGCCTTGCAGGACCTTAAACATATTTTTGCCTCTCCTATCCCTAAGTTCAAGAGGAATTATCCTCCTAGATCTGCTTTTGTCCTCAGGCAGTCCTGCCAGGCTTCCAATGGTAGGAGGGTTGGTATATGAGACTTCTCAGGCTTCTGTGGCACAGAAGCATTCTTTTTCTGATAAGCCTGCTTCACTTTGACAGTTTGCCCCCCCCCCCCCCCCCCAAACTTGTTCCCTTGTCCTGTCTGATGTTCATCGTGCATACAGCTGCAGTAATCACAGATGGGTTCTCTGCTGTCAGGCGGGTCCTCGGTCGGCCGAATTCCAAAGTCTTGGTCCGGTGTCGGTTGTCGTCGCTCTCTTCCCTGACGTCAGTGCGACAGGGGTATATAAGAGACAGCCGACGCCATATTCTCCAGTCTTTTTTGCCGCGCGGTGCCCGAAGCAGAAGCAGTTCGCAAGTGCCGGTCGGCCAGCTCCTGAATTTACGAAAAATTGGAAACCGAAGTCTTCATTAAAGCTAAGTACCCCGTTGGGGAAATTTTTCTTGCCTCAGTCCGATGTCAGAAAAAGTTAACAATTGTATTTCTTGTGGGAAGCAAATACCGCATAAGGATTTCCATTCCCTCTGCATACCTTGTTTAGGCCCAGACCACATAGTCTCGGGCTGTCGCTTTTGCGCTACTTTCAATAAGCGCACTAAGCGTCGGGCGGAGTTCGCCCAACACTTTTGGTAAAGCCTTTGATTATAAAATGTCGTTGGAGACTCCGACTACTGTTTTGTCAGGACAAAGACCGACATGCGAGGTCCGCGGTCCCCACCGACACCACGCCAAAACCAGCTACACGTGGTCCGGTTCTCAGCGAGACGCCTATGCAGTCCCTGACTACTGACGACACTTCTTTGGCAGGGTCTTCTGTAACGGAGACCGCAGGTAACTCGGCCCATACCCAGACTACAACCACCGAAGCCACTGTGAGCGTTGAGCCTCCTAATGTGGACAGGTCCACTTCCACCCATGGTGCCTTTAGACCCTCATCTTCCTTTTCAATTAAGGCCTTTACTAAGTCTAAATCAGCCAGGCATCCCAAGAGGCCTGTTGCACAGGGCCCATCTCCAGGCCCCATGCCTAAAAAGCAGATGATTAAAATGGCTGAGGATTTAATTACTCTTATCAGGGGTTCCCAACCCCCTCCAGACAAGAGACCCAGAGTGGAGGAAGATTCTCCCTCTTCGGATCAGGGCTCCATTTTTTCAGTTCATTGTGATGTAGAGGAACACTCTTTCTCCCCTTTTGAAGATTCTGATGCGGAGCAGTCCATTCCCTCTGTATCTCCTCCTGAGGATTTTTCTTTTGGGGAAACCTTGCACACCTTGAGGGAACACTTCCATTGGGAAGGCCAAGACTTTTCTGATTCCAAGAAAAGACTTAGGGAATTTCTTTTGTTACCTCAACACAGACCTGTGGGTATTCCTCCTGTTTTGGACGTACTGGATGATGTTTATTCGGAGGCTTGTCTTAGTCCGGATTCCCTGCCTCCTGCCCCAGTCAAGCCTGATAGGTACTACAGAGTTCCTAACTCTCGACAATTTCTGTACAAAAGCCATAATGCTGACCCTGAAACCATTTCTCAAGGCCCCAAGGGAATGAAGGCCTCTACTGCTAAGAATTCACTACCTTCCGAAAGAGAGTCTAGATCCTTAGAAAGGTGGGGAAAAAAGGTGTATACCTCGGCCACCGTAGCCATGAGGGCCTTAAATTGTCAGTTTCATATGCTTAAATATCAGCAGTTTCTGTGTCACAATTAAGAAATAAAATGTCTCAACCTGAACAACCAGATTTGAAGGAGCTGCAGGATATGTTGCATAGTGCAGAACAAGTGGGTAAACACACCTTACAATGTGGCTATGATGCCCTAGAGGCCTCAAGTAGAGCTCCTGTTACAGGATCAGTTATTCGTAGACATGCATGGCTTAGGGAACAAATCTTGCCTGATCATGTGAAAGCTAAACTATTAGATGCTCCTTTACAAAAGGATGTGCTATTTGGTACTAATGCTGAGGAGATACTACGGAAAATGGAAGAAAAAGCCAAATCTATGGAATCCGTTTCTGCAGGTTCAACCACCACGTTTTAGCAGAAATTGGCCTTCTAAAAACTGGTCCTTTCCAGCCACGGACAAGCCCCAAAGAGGCAGATACAGGCGCTCAAGGGGCAGAGGACAATCACAAGGATCATATAGAGGCAGGCAATGGCAAACTCCAGCACCAAGAGGTGGCGAAGACAGTGCACAATATAGGAAACAAACCCAATGACTTCCTCCTTTCCACGCCAAGCAAGTCTCAACTGGCAGCACCTTTGGGAGGAAAGCTGGCATTATTTACAAGAAATTGGCATATTGTCACAACAGTCAAATGGATCCTGGATGTTATAGACAGAGGCTACAGATTTGATTTTCACACTCTACCAAAAATGAGAGGCATGCCAAACCTGCCACACAATCAAAGGGCAGAGGCACAACTACAAATTTCAAAGCTCATAGACATGAAAGCTATTCAAGAGGTACCTACTCACGAACAAGGCCAAGGTTTTTATTCCAGGCTATTTCTGGTACCAAGGAAAGGAACCGACTGGAGACCCATTTTGGACTTATCCATCCTAAACGCATTCTTACTCGTACCAAAATTCAAGATGCTCACATTACAGCAGCTTCTTCCCATGCTGGCCAAGGAGTTTTGGCTGGTAACATTGGACCTCAAGGAGGCATACCTGCATGTCCCAATCAGACAAAGTTGCAGAAGATACCTCAGATTTCTTGCAGGTTCAGTCCACTATCAATTCTCTGCATTGCCCTTTGGCTTATCTACTGCGCCCAGAGTATTCACGAAATGCCTGGCATCAGTAATTGCCTACTGCAGACTTCAAGGGATACAAATTTACCCTTATTTGGACGACTGCCTGATACAAGCGGACAGCAAGCACATACTTCCGGATCATCTGGCTTATGCAACACGGTTACTGAACTCTCTGGGATTCACAATCAACAGAGAAATCCAGACTAACACCATCTCATAAAATAATTTTCCTGGGTGCCAACTTGGACACAAACACCCAGATGCCCCTGTTTTTCTGGCGTAAGATAGGCCAACTAACTCAGTACTTCAAAATGCTAGCAAATTGTACCAGGCTTACTGCAAGGAAAATCCTGCAGGCTCTGGGCTTCATGGCATCTTGCATTCTTTTAATCCCATGTGCAAAGTTGCATATGAGGAAAATTCAATGGTACCTAAAAAAACCTATGGTCTCAACACAGCCACAGTTTAGAAACAACATTACCAATAATTCCATGTTTGCAAAAGGAATTCCTATGGTGGGCCCAAGCGTGTCAAATAAACACAGGTCTCCCATTCTGCAAGCCTCAAGCAAATCAAGTCATCACAACAGACGCCTCTGATTACGCCTGGGGGGCGCACATGACAGCTGCATTCAGGGCAAATGGTCCCAAAAAGAAAAGCACCTTCACATCAATCAAAAAGAAATGCTAGCAGTGATAAATGCAATTACAGCTTTCAAGGACCTCCTGCATCCAGGACAATTATTGATAAGAACAGACAACACCACAGTAATGTCGTACATAAACAAGGAGGAACACATTCATACCCCCTGTGCAGACTAGCCATGACACTTTGGAACTTGGCTCTGGAATGGCAAATCGAACTTCAAGCACAGTACTTGCCAGGTTTGGAAAACACGCTGGCAGACAATCTAAGCAGAAATATGACAGATCCACACGAATGGAAGTTGCATCCTCAAGTGTTTACAAAAATAATCCAAGCGTGGGGGAGGCCAGACATAGATCTCTTCGCCTCCCACAGGAATCATCAATTGGAAAAGTTTTGTTCAAGGACCTTTCCTCCAAAGGCCTGGAGAGTGGACGCCCTTTCATTCAGTTGGACAGCATGGACAGTTTACGCTTTTCCACCTCTGCCTCTTCTGCCCAAGGTGGTTTTGAAAGCAAGGACAGACAGACCAAAGATGATATTGATTGCTCCAGACTGGCCGAGGCAACACTGGTATCCACTCCTGAGGAGCCTAACACATACTCCTCCCTGGCCCCTACCTCTAATGCCTCTTCTGTTGACTCAGCACAGCTACAAAATTCTTCACAGCCAGCTGAAAACACTCAATCTAGCTGCATGGAAAATTCCTTAACACCTCATCAGACACTACTCCCCAAAGAGGTGCAGGACATCATTTTGGAGGCCAGAAGGCCATCTACTAGAAAGGCTTACTCCGCAAAATGGAAACGGTTTTGCTCTTGGAATGAGAAAAAAGGCCAGGACCCTAGAAAACTGAATTTGCCTCAGGTACTACAGTATCTAGCTGAGTTGCTGAACAGTGGACTTTCATTTTCCACCATAAAAATCCATGCCTCAGCCATTTCTGCAGAATTCAACACGGATCCACCCTTATTCTCTGACCCACTCTTAAGACAGTTCCTCAGAGGGGCAAAAAATATAAGACCACCAAGGAAGCAACCTGTGCCAGCCTGGGATCTTAATTACATTTTAGAAAAATTAACATTGCCTCCTTTTGAACCAGCTGCCTCAACAGATTTGCAATATTTGTCCTGGAAAACAGCTTTCCTTCTGGCCATAACCTCAGCTCATAGGGTTTCGGAGCTACAAGCCCTCATGGCTGTGCAGCCCTTTCTCATCTTCCATCAGGACAGGGTTTCCCTTCGAACCAATCCATCATTAATGCCTAAAGTAGTATTAAGGGTAGCTTTAAATCAAGCCATACACTTACCTACCTTTTACCCTAATCCTCAAAACAAAGGGGAAAGGCTGCTACACTCCTTGGACATCCATAGACAGCTATGTTACTATTTGGACAGAACAAAGCCTTTCAGAAAATCAGAACAACTTTTTGTGTCCTATGCTGTAAGGAGCTCAAGAAAAGCCAGTTACCAAACAGACAATTTCAAAATGGATAGGCCACTGCATACGGTTTTGTTACTCCTATCATGGAAAATCTGTCCCTACAGGCATCCGATCACACTCCACCAGGGCCACAGCTACCTCTACAGCCTTCCTCAGAGGAGTTCCTACCAAAGATATTTTGGAGGCAGCCACTTGGAGTTCTGTGCATACCTTCAAAAAACACTACCATCTGCCTTTATATTCCAAATCTAGAGCGGGCTTTGCCACTGCTGTGTTGCAGGGCATTCTGGCTCATCCCAGTTCCACCTAGTGCCTACCACCCTGTGCGTAGCTTTGGGATTCTACCCATCTGGGATTACTGCAGCTGTATGCACGATGAACATAGTACAGTTTTGTATCTACCATAAATGTAGATGTTCGAGTGCTAATACAGCTGCAGTACAGGTTTCCCTCCCTCCTTCCCCTCTTGGTAAAGGACTAGTGGCTAACATCTCCTCTTGCAACCTAATTTGGGGATGTCCTTCATGGATGCATCTGCAGTCATAACAAGTGGGTTGTCCTGTCGTCAGGCAGCCCTTCAGTCGGCCGGATTCCAAAGTCCGGGTCCGGCTTCGGCTGATGTCGCACTCCACCCGACGTCATCTCTGTTGGTCTTCGGGTATAAAGGCATCAGCCGACGCCATTTTCCTCAGTCTTTCTTGCCGCGTGGCGCCCGAAGCAGAAGCTGTTCGCAAGTGCCGGTCGGTCGGATCCAGAGATTACTTCTACCGAATACTACCAAGACTTCTAAAGCTAAGTACCCGTTGGGGACTCTTTCTTGCCTCAGCCGATGTCAGAAAAAGTTAACAATTGTTTAAACTGTGGGAAACAAATACCTCATAAAGATTTCCACTCTTACTGTCTGCCTTGTTTAGGCCCAGCCCACGACGTAGCAGCCTGTTCGCCTGTGCTTCCTTCAACCGACGAACGCTTAGGCGTCGGTCGGAGTTCGCAGCACAGTTTTTCGGTTCTGATTTTGCGTACATTATGCCGCCGGATCCTCCGACTACCCAATATGGCAAAAACGCAAAGATAAAGACCGACACTCGGGTCCGCGGTTTCGGCCGAAACCTTGGTCAAGCAAATCATGAGTGTCTCGGTTTCAGCCGAAACCGAGAAAACTGAACAAAGTACAGCTGAACCTATTCCTACAACTGAGGCCCCTGCTACAACTCTTGAAACGACTTCAGAAATTTTACCCACTACGGTGGTTGACTTATCAGACACCATCCCTTGGATGTTTCTACCCCAGCACGTGGTGCTGCTAGGCCTCCAGCAGCCATGTCCATTAAGGCCTTCGCCAGGGCTAAAGCTGCCAAGACTACTAAAACAGTGCCTGTTAAACCACCCCCATCCAGGCCCTCTTCTAGTTCTCAAATGCTTACCTTGGCAGAAGATTTAATTTCTTTAATTAGAGGATCTCAATCTCACCCAGACAGGGCCTCTCAGCCCCCAGAGAAGAGACCTAGGGCAGAGCGAGCCAGTGTCCTCTGATGATTCTGCTGATGAATCAGACATAACTGACCAGCCAGAGGCTCCCTTCTCCAATTTTGAAGATTCTGATGCTGAAGAATCCATCCCAGCTGCTTCCCCACCAGAAGAATTTTCCTTTGGGGAAACTTTGCATGCCATGCGAGAACAGTTCCAATGGCAGCAACAGGATTTTTCAGACTCCAGAAAAGACTTAGGACCTTTCTGCACCTCCCTCAGCACAGGCCCTTGGCTAATACCCCCTGTTCTCTCTGTGGTGGATGATGCTTTCAATGATGCTTGCTCCGCTCCAGATTCTTTACCCCCAGCCCCTACCAAACCAGACAGATTTTACAGGGTGCCAGATACTCATCACCACCTTTACAAGGCTCCACTTGCAGACCCAGAAACTATATCCCAGGGCCCCAAGGCAGTAGTCGACCATAGCTAAAAACCCTATTCCTTTTGAAAGGGAAGCAAGGTCATCACACAGATGGGGTAAAATCGTCTACACTCCAGCTACTCTCTCAGCTAGAGCTTTAAACTGTCAGTTTCACATGATACAATACCAAGAGTTTATGCTGGATCAGTTAACTAAAAAAACTAACCACTGATGAATCTCTTGATAAGAAATATGTATTAGATATGGTAAATAACATACAACAGGTTAGCAACCATTCCTTAAAATGTGGCTATGATGCACTGGAGGCTTCATTTAGATCAGCCATGACAGGCACAGTGATAAGAAGGCATGCATGGCTAAAGGAACAAGCTTTACCGGATCATGTTAAAGCTAAGTTGCTAGATGCTCCTATGGACAAGACAAGTTTGTTTGGTACATCTGCCCAGCAGGTTATGAAGAAAATGGAAGAAAAGGCAAAATCTGTTCAAACTGTTAAAGATTTCTTGCAGGTTCAACCCCCAAGGTTTAGCAGGAACTGGCCTGCCAAAAATTGGTCCTTTCCTGGCTCCACAAAATTTCAAAGGGGCAGGAATAGACGTTCCAGAGGCAGAAACCAATCCAGAGGAGGTGCCTACAGAGGAAGACAGTGGCAAGGTAACAACAGAGGCACAGACAAGGCCACTGCCACTACATCAACACAACCACAGTGACTTAACCCTAAACCTGCCTACCAGGGAACAAATAGCAGCTCCTCTAGGCGGAAAGTTAACCTTATTTTCAAAGAACTGGCACTACATAACAAAGGACAAGTGGATTTTACAAACCATAGATCAAGGTTACCGGTTTCACTTCCACACTATTCCAGTCAAAAGAGGAATGCCAAATCTACCTCCAAATCAAAAAACAGAGGCTCTACGCCAGATAATGGAGTTAGCAAACATGAGAGCTGTGGAAAGAGTGCCAGCAGCAGAGCAAGGAAAGGGGTTCTACTCCAGACTATTCCTAGTTCCAAGAAAGGAAAAGAGTTGGAGACCAATTCTCGACCTGTCCACCTTAAATACATACATCATTGTCCCAAAATTCAAAATGCTGACCCTACAGCAACTTCTTCCCATGCTGGGCAAGGAGTCTTGGCTGGTAACTCTAGATCTCAAGGAGGCATACCTGCACGTCCCCATTCGGCCAATCTGCAGAAGATACCTCAAATTTCTTGCAGGATCAGAGCACTATCAATTCTCAGCATTGCCTTTGGCTTATCTACTGCCCAGAGTATTCACAAAATGCCTGGCATCAGTAATCGCCCATTGCAGACTTCAGGGAATTCAAATTTACCCATACCTGGACGACTGCCTGCTACAAGGGGACAACAAAAGCAAGCTGACAACAGATTTACAAAGGGTCATTTACTTGCTACAAGCACTGGGATACACAGTCAATTTACAAAAGTCAAGGTTAATACCATCCCAAACAAGGACTTTCTTGGGCGCGGAATTGGACACAGTAAAACAAATGGCATTCCTGACTACAGAAAAACAAAAAGAACTCCTCTATACTTCTTGGCACTAACAAAACTGAACAAGTTAACAGCAAGAAAAGTACTGCAGGCCTTGGGCTTCATGGCATCATGCATAATCTTGGTTCCATTTGCCAGACTACATATGAGAAAACTACAGTGGTACCTAAAGAATTTATGGTCCCAACACAGACACAGTCTAGAAACAGAAATCCCACTAATTCCATGCTTAAAACAGGAGTTCCTATGGTGGGCTCAGGCATGCCAGTCAAACCCAGGCCTACCCTTTCGCAGATGTCAAGCAAGCCAGACCATCACAACAGACGCTTCAGACCTAGGGTGGGGGGCACACATGCTGGACAAATGCGTGCAAGGATTGTGGACACAGGATCAACTTCAACTGCACATCAACCTAAAAGAAATGCTGGCAGTAAAACTGGCAATCCAAAAGTTCAAACCATTTCTCAAAGAGGGCCAGTTGATGATAAGGACAGACAACACCACAGTCATGTGGTACATCAACAAACAGGGAGGCACTCATTCATACCCCCTATGCAGAATGACCTTGGAGCTGTGGACCCTGGCACTCAGCTACAACATCCAGTTACAGGCAATATTTGTACCAGGGAAAGCCAATACCCTAGCAGACATATTAAGCAGAACCACTTCGGATGCCCACGAATGGAAGCTTCATCCGGACATCTTCAAGACCATCTCAAAGAAATGGGGAATGCCACAGATAGACCTATTCGCATCACCTCTCAATCACCACCCATTAGCATGGAAAGTGGATTCGCTCTCTTTCAACTGGAAAGGCCTAACAGCATATGCATTCCCGCCTCTTCCTTTGATACACAAGGTACTACTAAAAATCAAGGAAGAACGTCCAAGGATAATCCTGATAGCTCCAAACTGGCCAAGACAACACTGGTACCCACTACTGAGGAGCATGTCTCGGAACAATATGTGGACAATTCCCCTGATGCCTTTGATGTTAACGCAGAACAACTACAGCATCATACATCCAAACCTAAAAACCTTACAACTGACTGCATGGAACATCACATAACAGCAGCTATTCCAGAACTTTCCCAAAGAGTTAAAGACATTATTCTGGAAGCACGCAGACCTTCAACAAGAAGGAACTATGCTGGAAAATGGAAAAGGTTTGTCATCTGGAGTACGGAAAGAGGAAAAGATGTGTCAAACATAGATATGCCTAACATTCTGGAGTATCTGGCGAACTTCTTCATTCAGGCCTGTCCTACTCCTCCATCAAGATACATGCATCAGCTATTTCAGCAGAATACAGCTTTGATACACCTGTTTTTCGCACCCTTTGCTCAGACAATTCCTCAGAGGAATCAAGAATGTAAAACCTCCAAGGAAACCACCATTACCAGCTTGGGATTTAAACTTTGTGCTAGAAAAGTTGACACTAGCACCCTTTGAACCAGCAGCAACAGCAGACCTACAACACCTATCATGGAAAACTGCTTTCCTACTGGCAATTACTTCAGCAAGGAGGGTTTCAGAACTACAGGCCTTAATGGCAGTGCAACCCTTCCTAATCTTCCACCAAGATAGAGTGTCCATGAGGACTAATCCTACATTTATGCCTAAGGTGGTATCCAGAGTGTCTTTAAACCAGGCAATCCACCTACCTACCTTCTTTCCCAACCCACAAAACAGAGGGAAAGAATACTGCATACCTTGGATGTACATAGACAGCTACGCTACTACTTGGACAGAACAAAAATAGCAGAAAGACTGACCAACTTTTTGTAGCCTATGCAACAGGAAGGGAAGGAAAAGCTATTTCCAAACAGACAATCTCCAAATGGATAGGAAATTGCATACGATTCTGTTACTCCTTCCATGGAAAACCAATTCCACAGAACATAAGACCTCATTCTACAAGAGCAACAGCCACTACCACAGCCTTCTTACGACCAGTGGCAACCAAAGACATTATTGAGGCGGCTACTTGGACCTCCGTGCATACATTTGCCAAGCATTATAATTTGCCTCTATATTCCAGATCCCGAGCAGGGTTTGCCACTGCTGTACTGCAAGGGATCCTAAACACACCATAATCTACCTTTATCCTCCTCCCTAGTTGGCTATGGTATTCTACCCACTTGTTATGACTGCAGATGCATCCATGAAGGACATAGTACAGTTTTGTACCTACCATAAATGTAGATGTCCGAACTGGATAGCATCTGCAGTCAGGATTACCCTCCCACCATCCCTCTGTGGTACTCCTAGGGTGTTTACCCTTCTAATAGCTAGCTGTTGGGGAGTCTTTTATGGTGTATTTGTTTTGTATATGTACATACATGCTTATTGTTGTGTTTACCTCTATCTATTTGGAAACATTGGCATCTATCCAAATTTTAGCCTGCAAGAGGGCTACTGGCATCTGGGGCAAGAAACACTGAGGAAAATGGCGTCGGCTGATGCCTTTATACCCGAAGACCAACAGAGATGACGTCGGGTGGAGTGCGACATCAGCCGAAGCCGGACCCGGACTTTGGAATCCGGCCGACTGAAGGGCTGCCTGACGACAGGACAACCCACTTGTTATGACTGCAGATGCTATCCAGTTCGGACATCTACATTTATGGTAGGTACAAAACTGTACTTTATCCTTCTATGATGTATTTGCTTGCAACTACTGTTTTTTGATTACATTGCATTGCTTGAATATAGATATATATTTATATAGATATATATATATATATATATATATATATATATATATATATATATATATATATATATAAAATTTATGTATTGCCTTTCTTCTGGGGACACCTGACATCTGGGGCAAGAAAAGACTGAAGAATATGGCGTCGGCTGTGTCTTGTATATCCCTGTCGCACTGACGTCAGGGAAGAGAGCGACGACAACCGACGCCGGACCAAGACTTTGGAATTCGGCCGACCGAGGACCCACCTGACGGCAGAGAACCCATCTGTGATTACTGCAGCTGTATTAGCACTCAACATCTACATTTATGGTAGGTACAAAACTGTACTTTTCCCTTTGTCTTCCAAATTGGTTTCTCTTCACTTCAGACTTGGGTTCTTACTATCATCTGTCAGGATTACTTCAGGGATTCCTCAACTTCCTCATTTTCTGGAGGTCCTAGGGTCCCTGGTGAACCATGAAACCATTCAGCCTCTTCCCCCTTTCCAAGTGAGAAAAGGTTTTTATCCAAGGTTTTCCTAGTTCCCCTAAAGGAGGGCACTTGAGACCTACTCTGAATCTCAAGGTTCCCTGTTTGTCAGATGCTTACTCTTCAGATCCTGTTTCCTCATTTTCTACCGCACGCTTTTCTGATGTTTTTGATTCTGTAGGACACTAACCTTCATATGCCTGTTGCTCTCTTTTCAGAAGGTTTTTACGTTTCTCTGTTGTATCTCATTTTCAGTTCTCTGCTTTGCCCTTGGTCTCTGTACTGCCCTAAGGGTTTTCACAAAATACTTAGCTGCTGTGATTGCTTTCTGCAGGCTCCGAGGCATTCAGATTTTTCCTCATCTGGACAACCTGTTGCTTCAGGCACCTTTTCCCAGTCACCTGTTACAGGATCTGGAGTTCACCATCAGTTTCCAAAAGTCCACCCTGACCTCCTTGTCAAGGTCGTGTGTGTCTGAGATTCAGACAGTGACAATGTTGGCCTCTATTCCCCCTCCAAAAGTTTTGTCATTGACAGCCTTCTTTCGGTCTCCTCTTCCTCTGACTGTCATTCCAGTCAGAGAATTTCTTTGGGCCCTGGGATACATGGCCTCCTCTACTCCAGTGCTCCGTCTTGCCAGACTGCAGAAGCTTCTGTGGTACCTCAGTCAGTTTGGTTGCAGCATTGACATCTTCTGGATTTCATTGTACTTCTTCCTTGTCTAAAAAAGGAGTTTGAGTGGTGGATTCAGCAGTTTGCTCTAAACCCAGGTCTGGCCTTTTAGCAACCAGTCCCTTACCAACAACTCTTCACTTGTGCCTCAGACATGGGGTGGAGAGCTTCATGTGGTCACCTGAAAGTTCAGGGTCTCTGCCCCCCCAAATCAGAAGTCAGACCATATAAACATGAGACCTCTGATTCTGTCCGTTAAGGCTTTTTGCCACTTGAAGGTGTGCACAAATACTACAGTGATGTGGCTCGTCAACAAGCAGGGAGTCCAAGAATCTTACCTCCTCTGCAAGATGGCTCTCAGTTGTCAGTCAACATTTCAGGCAGTATACATTCTTTCAGAGCACAATCTAGTGGCAGACTGAGCAGTTCCAAAATACAGACACTTCACAGAGATTTGTTTCTGGACATTGTCCATCAGTGGAGTATTCCTTGGGTAGATCTTTTTGCGTTCCCTCTGAACAGGCAACTCCCTCTCTTCTGTTAGAATGCCATGCCATCTGGTGGGGAAGGATGGGCAGCCTTTCTTCCCCTTGGAAGGGGATGTTTGTACTTTCCCTCTTTTTCTACTTCCAGGAGTGCTGCAGACCATTCATCTGGACTCCCCAGAAATCTTGCTGATGACTCCCTTTTGGCCAAGACACCACTGGTTCCCCCCTTAATGCAACTGATCAGGGGCAGTCGTCACAAGTTACCTCACTGGTTGGACCTGTTCACACAGGACAAGGGGTCTCTCATCCATCCTCACTTGTCCACTCAACTGACACTGTGGGTGATAGGGTTTTGATTCCTTTTAGGCACCTTTATTCTGAGGATGTGTTTGGGGTTTTGCAGAAGGAAAGGAAACCTACAATCAGAAAGGCATGCATGTCCAAATGGAAAAGATTTTTTGTTTGGTGCCATGCTCGTAACCATGACCAATGTGCAGTGGGGAGTCCCTTTGGT
The DNA here is from genome assembly GCF_019279795.1 of Protopterus annectens. NCBI lineage: Eukaryota > Metazoa > Chordata > Ceratodontiformes > Protopteridae > Protopterus > Protopterus annectens. The sequence goes on from NC_056727.1 coordinate 951,101,687, forward strand.
CCTCTTCTGTCTGTGTGAGTTGCTGCAGTCTGGCTTGGCCTGTTCTTCTGTGAAGGCCATTTGTCAGTCATTTCTGCTTGTCTGCCCTTGAATCCTCCTTTGGCTTCTCATTTGTAGGACAAACAGTTTCTGGAAGGCATCCTGCATCTTAGGCCTCCAAGGAAAACTATTCTTCCTCCTTGGGACCTTGTTTGTTTTGGAAAAGTTGACTCTGGCTCCTTTTGAAGATGCAGATTGTGCTTCTTTGCAATATTGTACCTGAAAGACCATCTTGTTCGTGGCTGTTACTTTTGCTTAGAGGGTTTCTGAGCTTGAGACCCTTATGGCCATTCCTCCTTTTTCTGGTTTTTCACAAGGACAGGGTGTCCCTTCGTACTAATCCTTTATGCCCAATGTGGTAAATCGAGTTTTCTTTGAATGAGTCAGTAAACCCCCTTCCTTTTACCTTTCTGCTAGTGAGAGGATCTTGCATGTCTTGGATTTACAAAGACAGCTCGGGTACTATTTGGATAAATGTTAGGTCATTCGTAAGTCTGGTAATATTTTTTGTTTTGTTTCATTTCATCCCAGGACATTAGGTTTGGCTGTTTCTAAGTAAACCATCTCAACTTGGATATCTATGAAAATGTTTTTGTTCTTTTCAAGGCGAATAGTTGTCTTCTGTTAGCTCATTCCAGTAGGGCTGTTGCCTCTTCTGGTGCTTTTTTCAAGGGGTTGGACACCAATTCTATCCTTGGATATGATCTGTAGGGCCAGAGCAGGTTTTGCTAGAGGTATTTTGAATGGATTTGTTGAGGGCTGTTCTCAGCCTTCCAGCTACCATTCTGTTGCTTGAGCTTTTTCACTCTTCCTATAGTAGAGTACTGCAACAGTGATGTAGCAGGACATGTGACAGTGGTGTAAAATTTTACCATAACAGCAGATGTCTTTGTTTTCACTGTTGCAGTATTTGCTCCCTCCATCCAACCCCCTCTTGCCTATTCTGTTTTGGATTCTCTTCTGGCTGAGGTCTCCCTGTTTCTTCTGCATTTTCTCCTACATATGGAGGGGACTCTCTTGTCCTTTGGAGACTGTTCTCTATGGCGGCAATTCAGTTCTGGGTAACTGCATCTATAGCCATCACCTTTATGCTGTATGCTTTGTGTCGGGAGCATACATGTGATGTACGGTGCATACAATATCATAAGCTTTGGTATACTGGCTGAACGTCAGGTTATCCTAGGTGGGAGATCTCTATAGTAAAGAATACTGCAACAGTGAAGAGAAGGACACATCTACTGTTATGGTAAGATTGTACATAACTGTACTTTCCAAGGGTACATGGTTTGAATCTTTCTACCTTCCTTTTCCTCTTGCATGACCTTGAGCAAGTCATTTAACCAGACAGAGCTTTGGGGCAACTGGGAGTTTGGGCTGAGCTCCTTAATGGTGTCTGGACTGTATGCCTAGTAATTACCTATGAACCTAAATGTTTAATTAAATGGAGTAATAACATATGTAGTTTATGTAATGTACCTCAACTCTAAATAGACAAAAATAAATCAAACAAATCCCGCTGTGAACAATGTGTATGCTACATCCAGATATTGAAATGGTATCTAATGCTTCTGTTTTACTTCATTAAGTGAGTGCTGTTGTCAGTGTTGATATAAGTATGTAGTCTTAACAGGCCAAGTAGTTAGACCATTATCATTCTAAATTCTCAGTCTGTAGGGACATCATGTGCACTTTGACTTGCATTGCTTTACTGATTTTATAGGTTGAAGCGCACTGTGGAAGCATGTTGTTACTTATGCTTGCATGCATTACTCTTGTCTAAGATGCGTCTTCATATGCCCTCTAGTGCTGGAATGTTGACAGAGAAATTATGTTGTTGTTATTGTATCTTTCGGCTTTTCCCAGTTAGGGGTCGCCACAGCGGAACTCCGGTCCGCTAATGAATTAGTAGTAGATTTTTACGTACAGAGTTGCCAGCTCTGACGCACAACCTTCAACGAAGGTACACCCATTCACGCATGTCTCCACACAGAAGACGCTTTAGCTGAGAATCGAACCGGACAACGTCTTACTGTGAGGCGACAACGCTACGGCAGCACCACCACCACAGTATAATACATACATTAATGATCTTAGAGGATTAGTCCCTGCAAACCTAGATCTTAACATTTAAGTTTTCTCGCCTTACCTTGATTCTCCTCCATCCCGGAATTACAAAAAGCAATGGCTTCTTTCCTTTCAACTCTAGACCAGCATAGGCTCGTGCCAAGTTGTATTGACTAGTTTTGTGCATGGCTTCACGTTCTTTTCATTTAGTTTCTCTTTTTCTGGTATCACATCTCACCTGTTTGCCTGAAACTATTTAAACTCTACAGCAAATTTGTTCCCTCTTTAGTGGCTATTGCATTTCTTCAGTAAATTTATTTCTGTATTTTGCCATTGTTTACCGAGGTAGTCCGAATGGGTTTAAAATCTCTTTTCACTAGACTACTGGGAAGAAGTGCTCCATATATTGTACAGTCATTAACAGTCATGAAAGTTTAAACAAAAATTGGAGAATTGTATGCAGTAAATATGCATAAGAGAGATTTAAGTCAATTTCATTTCTTGTGAATGGTTTTCCGTGACCTATTCTATTAAATGTAATTGTGGTAGATAAATAGCCCTTAAAGATCCCAAGATCTAAGATTATAAACAGAACAAAGTGTAAACTAGCTGCCAGATGCCAAAGGCGAAAAGTGCTGCCTTAATTTCTGCCAGAAAAAGGCTTGGGTCTTTAGAGACGGTCAGAGTTTAAGCAGAGAAATTAGAAAAAGTCAGGAATTTTGTTCGAGAGGATGGAATTCATGAAGAAAAATGTTTTGTCATCCATATGTATCTTGAATTTTGCTTTCAGCACTTTTTTCACCAGAGGCTAGTCATGGGAAAGTAGTTAGTCCTTGTAGTGGCCAAGCAGCCACAGCCGACAGCAGTCCCACAGTTTATATTGAAACTGTTATCTTCTGTGGTACCTGCAAGGTACAGAGATTAATGATACTTGAGTGTCTTAGAAATTCTGAACTTTGAGCCACAGGTTTAGGAGGAGGAACTTCACAAGCCTGAGCTACGTGCTTCTGTGAGGGAAGATCCTGAAGTGCTGTCTGTTACTACCAACTTGTAGGCATATCCAAGTTGGCCTTCCTTTACTAGTGAGGCAGACTAGAATGTTGGCTGAAGAGATCATTGGCAACATTAGTGACAAGTCCTTGGTTCTTGTCACAGTACCTTACAGGAACCAACATAACTTTGCACAGCTACTGGTTGTCCTGTAGCTTTCCTGCAAAATGAAGAGGATTAAGAGGAAGACAGTATTTTTATATTTCATTGTTTTTTTCCACAATTTGTTTCAGATTTGAGAACACATCATGACCAGTTTTTATACTTACCCTGCAGGATGAAAATGGTCCCCACCTGAAGCCTGCTTTCCTAAAAATGGGATGTGGTCATGCCCTGTTCATATGTTGCAGTATTCATAACATGATGGAGTCTGCCGACTGACTTGTATGTCCGGCCAGTATATGAAAGTATAACACTACTGTAGAGTACGTGCAATGTTGAACAAGACACTGATCATACGGCCATAAAATGACTGGTATAAAGCGGATGTCTGCACATACCAATCCTCAGGACATTTCTGCTGCCAGTCAGATAGTCTTCTCCAGTCATCACTCATCAGACAAGTTGCAGATCCTGGTCAGATAAGTGCCCCGTTGGGTTTTTTTTCCTTACTTTTTGTTGCTGTGATTTTGTGAGGTTACATATCAACTAGGAAGGGCAAGTGTCAGTGTGGAAGGCAGATTCCACATAAGGACACTCTCAACCTTTGTCTCTTTTGACTAGGCCCAGACCACGACCATACTATTTGTTCTGTTTGCAAGGCCTTTGTCCCCAAGACCCTGCATAGCCATTTAGCTTCTCTGAATTTATATCAAGAAAACCTACATCTCAAGCAAGATGCTTAAGGTGCTGAAGGTAAGTCTTGGCCCTTCATGTGAACCGCCAGCTAAGAATGCCAAGAAGTCTAGGCCTGGCTTACTTGCTGCTCCTTCAATACTGGACATCTCTTCCGAGGCCGAAGTTGACCCGGGTCTATATTGAATTAGCGAACGCTTAGAAAAGTGAACGCCAATTCATTGACCATTATTAAGCGAAAGCTTAAAATCTCAAACACCCGGAACAGTGTTCTTTTTTCCACAGGGGAAAACAATCGCTGGTCCACCAAAAAAAAAAAAAAAAAAAGTAAAACATTATCTAATGCGGTGGGCTTCACCCCACCCCCCTACTTAAATATACCAACTCCGAGATTGCACCACAGTGGAGGAAATAGCGAACTCCTGAAACCGGCCCAACAATTTTTTTTTCCCTGTGAAAAACATTGCTGTTCCGGGTGTTCGAGATTTTAAGCTTTCACTTAAAAATGGTCAGTGAATTAGCGTTCGCTTTTGTAAGTGTTAGCTAATTCAATATAGATCCTGTTGACCCAAAAGACCATTCCGGAGTCTGTAGGCACTCTGGAATGTTTATGGTGTGAAGGCCATGAAAGACCCTACCAGCACGTCCCCGGGGCATATACAGGCATCCGTTCTGCACATAAGGGGGGTACCTTGGCTCATTATGACTGAAGGCCCGAATGGCATTCCACAGATAATTATCTGAGAAGACATCCCTACCAGTATTGTGAAGTGTAGGCTGGTGTTGGGCCCTTCCCCTTTCCACCACATGGATGTTCCTCAGTAGAAAAATACTTAAAAACTGAACATGTTTCCCCTATCCCCCATGAACAACCAGTGGATTGCCGGGCCCTTTCCCAAGTGCTGTTCAATGCCTTTATGGCCCTGAGACCGTTTTCACCTCTCTCTCTCCCTCTTCCTTTCCTCCCCCTTCACCACTAAAGAGGATTTCTGAGGAGTTTTCTGCAGATTAAGAGTATTCTTCTGGAGCTGAATCTTTGGCTTATTCAGCCCAAATGTCTTCTCCTTTGGGATGCGCTTCCCCGGAAGAAGAATCAAATGAAACAGATTCCCCTGGGAAGGGTATTTCTTTTGGGGAAACCATTGTAAAAATTAGTGTTTTTCAAATGGTATTGTTCTCCCGTGTCAGACATCCAAAAAAGATATGACCTGTTGCAAATCGACTCTTCCCTGTCTGCCATACCTCCTGTTCTGCCAGCCTTCCTGGAAGATTTCTCTGCATCTTCTAAGCTCCCCAACTCTCAGCTTCCTGCCTGTAAAAGGCCGGACAGGTTTCATAAAGTGCCAGATGACTCCAGATTTCTGTTTAAATGTCCCTCTGCAGACCCTGCAACAATTTCAGTATCTCAAGATGTTGCCTTCCACCACTTTGCTCCCTTTGGACAAGGAGAGTAAAGTTATCTGCTACTTTGGCATTCAGAGCCATAAATTATCAGACCCATATGGCCAGATACTCTTTGGAGCTGCTCTTGGATGTTGGTAAGCTACTTTCAGAGCTCATACTCTCATACTAAGGCTAAACTCTGCTGTATCCTTAATTCTTCTGCTCAGGCATTCCATAAAGTAGCTGTGATGCTGTGAAGGCATCAGCTAGAGCGACTGCATCTGGGGCAGTCCTCAGGAGATACTCCTGGCTCAGACTTCAGCCATTGCCTGATGACATTAAGGCAAAAATAATGGATGCCCCCCTGGACAACAAGGCATTATTTGGTACCTCTGCTGCTGAACTCTTCACGTCTTTACAGGAAAAGGGCAAAGAGCTGCAAGGCCTGAAGCATATTTCTGTCTCCCCAGTCCCTAGGTTTCAGAGGAACTACCCTACTTGGATCCCGTTTGTAAGGAAGTCTTCCCGGTCCCAGTCTTCAAAGGGCAAAAGAGATGCTAGGAAGCAATTTTCCTCTAAATCTACCTCCTCAACCCCTGCTGTTCAGAAACGGCCCTTTCAGGCGAAGCCAGGTAGTCTGTGACTCACTGGCACCCAAACTCCTCTTTCCCTTGGCCTTTCCCTGTCTCTCTCTTTCTGCTTGAAAGCAGATCACTCGGGACTCTTGGGTCCTATCCATCATCCTTTAGGGATACTTTATGATATGAAGACGACTCCTTCCTTCAGGGATATTCCACAGCCTCCAAGGGAACAACTGGAAATGTCCTTTTATTCTCATGTTGCAGTATTGTAAACATGAGGAATCCTCCACCCGAGGCAATCTGAACGTCCAGCCCATATACAAAAGCTTAGCCTGGCTGCTGTATGGTGTGTGGTGCATCACACACGGGTACCATAAACCATGGGCCATAAATGTGACGCTTGCAGGCACAGACCTCAGAACTTCTCTGCTGCCACTCTGTCAGCTCACTCATTCTGCTCCATGCCAAAGATGTGTAAAAAGATAAGTACCCTGATGAGGAACCTTTATTTTTTTTTTCTAATTCTGGTTGCTGTCCTTTGCTTAATGGTTAGCTGATTCTGTCCGTCAGCTAGGATGTCCATGTCATTTAGGAATGGAAAATGCAAGTGCGGACGTCATATCCTGCAAAAAGACAGCCACGACCTTTGCCTCCCTTGCTTAGGGCCTTCCCACAACTACAAATCCTACTATTTGCCAGTCATTTTTTCTGTAGACCCTATGCAGCCGTCTAGCAACCCTTAATCTTTTCATTGAGAACCAAAGCCTTAAAATAGCCTTAGGTATGGAAGCGATGCCTGGTGTATTGGCCGAACTGCCTAAGAAAAAGGCCAAAGTTTTAAGGCCTGAAAAAGTGCCTATGCCTCCAGATTCGGACGTCCCTCCAGCTGCTGATCTAGGGGCTGAGATAAGTCTGATGGCTTCGGTGACTGCAGCGGGTTCCGTTTAGGACACCGCTTTAATCTCTCTGACCGGCACATCCACTGAGGTTATACCAACGTCTGTTTCCGATGTTGGGGGGAACCAGGTTTGACTGAATGCTCTTTGCCAGCTTCCATTACAGAGGAGACTTTCTCAGTTCCTACTAGGATCTTGAATCCTAGGCCGACATCCTCACTCAAAAAGAAGCAAAAAACTAAACACTTGTCTGCTTCCTCTGAGAGTATCCCAGATTGGCAAGCATTTTCCCAATCCCTTTTCCAGGCCACCATGGCCCTTAGTCCAGCTGCTTCACAGGCCCCATCTGCTCTACCAGCCCTGAGCCCCCAGGCCTGCATCCTTAGGGCCCCTTGCCTCAGACTCCAGAAGAATAGTCTCTCTTCTTCTGATTTGTCCTTTTTTTGTACTTGACAACTGGTCTCCCCCTTAGAATACTGCTCACTGGAGGAGCAGTCCCTAGAAGGTGATTCTCCACCAGAAGACATTACATTTGGGGAAACAATTACTAAAATGAGGGAGTGTTTCAAGTGGGATTCCACTCAAATGACAGAGGTTCAAAAAAGATAGTTTCTCCAGATGGAGTTTCCTTCTCCCTCAGTCATCCCTGCATACTTGGATGCCTTTGCCTCATCCTCCAAAGCTTCTGATTCTCAGCCACCTGCACCAAAGAGGCCAGACAGAGTCTATAAAGTACCTGACAACTGTAAATTTTTCTTTCTGCCCTCCTTGGCAGACCCTGTTGTAATTGCTGTTGCACCAGATAAGCAGTCCAGACAGATTCCCTCTTTGCTTCCATCAGATAAAGACAGCAAAATGATGGGCAGGTTAGGGAAGAAAATTTATACATCTTCAACCTTGGCCTTCAGAGCCATCAACTGCCAAACTCGTATGGTAAAATATGCCCTGGTTCTAGTATCCCAGACCTTAGACCAACTCAGTTCTTTTCCTGATTCCTCCAGTAAAGTACAGGTTGCCTCTGCTCCCTCATTGGCTGCACAGGTCATGAGGCACTCCATAAAATGCAGCTATGATGCTGCAAGAAGTATGATCTGCCTCTGCTGTTTTTCGGAGGTGCTCCTGGCTTAGGTTACAACCTCTGGCTGTTGATTTTAAAAGTAAAATCATGGATGCGCTACTTGAGAAGTGTTCTTTTTGGTAAACGGTCAGCAGAGCTTTGTAAGACCCTGCAAGAGAGAAAGTTGAAGGACTTCAAGCATCTCTTCGTATCACCAGTACCAAAGTTTCACAGAAACTACCCTACCAAACCCAGTTTTGTCAGGAAGGCCTCCGCACCACTCTCTTCCAGACAAAGAAAAGGTGCCAGGAAATCGTCCTCTGCCAGGCATACCTTCTCCCAATCTAATCCCTAGGCAGCCCTTTCCTGACAGGCCCAACAATGAGAGACTCTCAGACCCCTACCAACAATCTTCCCCTTTTTGCCCACCTCTCACTGTCTTCCCCCGTGGCAGCACATCTTATCAGTAGTGAAAAAAGGATATTTCATGACATGGAAAGAAAAACCCATCCCAAAAGGAATCCCACACCCTTCAAATGACCAAATTCACCCCATCTCACAGATCATTCAAGATCTGGTCTGTCAGGGCACAGTTCAAAAAGTCCCACCTGGACAGGAAGGCCTAGGGTTTTATTCAAGACTCTTAGTCCAAAGAAAGGATGGACCATGGGGACCCATCCTGGACCTATCCCTCCTAAACCCCTTTCTCCATGTTCCCACCTTTCATATGCTCTCCCTTTAAACTCTTCTTCCACTATTGATTCCCAATTCTTATCTGGCCACTTTAGACCTGAAGGATGCATATCTTCACATCCCTATTCACCTATCTTACCTCAAATGCCTAAGCTTTACTGTGCAATCATTTCGTTATCAGTTTACTGCCTCCCTTTTGGTTTATCCACAGCACCAAGGGTATTCACAAAATGCCTAGCTCCAGTGGTAGCCTTTTGCAGAACAAAAGGTGTTCAGATGAACCCTTACCTGGACAATCTCCTTATCCGGGCAGACCACCCAGATACCCTCCAAAGGCATTTATTATTCATTTTTTCCCTCCTAGAAGCCTTAGACTTCACCATCAACCAGCTCAAATCTTCCCTGACCCCTCACAAGACCAGGTGTTCCTGGGGTGCAGAATTAAGGACAAATGTTGCAGTATTCATAACCGTTTGGAGGTCACTGCCTGCAACACCAGACATCTGACAGTACATCGGCCAGTATACCAAAGTCTTTGGATAAGGGCTACATGCAACATGCATGTCACAGCCGTAAATTGACATTGGCACGCACCCAACGCTGAACTGACTTCCGCATACAGCAGTACCCCTGGGAGGCAAGAAGAAAAGAAGCTTTTCAGATGCACACACACCACCAGTCAAGGAAGTATTCAAGCTGCAGAGCTATATTGCAGCTCTTATACCCTTTTAAGGAATACAGAAATCCAACAAAAATAGGGGGTGGGGGGGGTTGAATACTGCAACATGGAAGAGAAGGACATCTATGGTTATGGTAAGTTCTTGCACAACTATTCTGTGTTTTTCTATTCTCGTGTTGCAGTATTCATAACAGTAGGGAGAGTACCAAAATTTTAGGGAGGAGCCTGGGAGGTAGGTTGGGAGACAGTTGATGAGACCCTGCAAAAATGACTGGCAAACACAGCCTTGGCTCTAGAAATCAAGACTAACTTGTAATGTTTGGTGAAAATATGTACAGAAGACCAAGTGGCCGCTTCCAGAATGGAAGTGTAGTAAATGCCCATGAAAAAAGCTGCTGAAGAGGCAGCTGCTCTAGTAGAATGGGCTTTCACATTGGAGTTCAATTCTTTTCCATGGAAGGAATAGCAGAATGAGATGGCCTTAGAAATCCATGAGGCAATTGCTGTTTTGACACAGCCTTTCCCAGGGCTGTAGGGTGAAAGGAGACAAAAAGCTGGGCAGACTTTCTAATGGACTTGGTCTTGTCCAGATAATACCTCAGTTGTGAATGAACATCCAGGGAATGCAAAGTCCTTTCTGAGTTCTGAGGCTGAGGGGGGGGGGGGTAGATTAATGGTCTGATTCAAAGAGAGCTCATTAACCACCTTAGGCATGAAGGAAGGATTGGTCTTGAGGGAGACCCTATCTCTATAGAAGGTAAGGTATGGAGGAGTGGACAATAACGGCTTGGATTTCAGAGACCCTCCTGGCAGACGTCAGGGCCACCAGCAAAACTGTTTCCAAGTACATAACTTACGAGATGCTGAATGGGCTGGTTCAAAGGGAGGGTAATGTGAGTTATTCCAGCACAAAATTAATATCCCAGGATAGAGGAATAGGCTTGCACGGAGGTCTGATATGGAGGACCCCTTTTAAGAAGAGTTCTGGCCTGGATGCTAAAAGGGGGTACTAAGGGGAGACTGGTGGAGATGGCTGACAAATGCACTTTTTCAGAAGAGTACATCAGTCTTGAATGTAGCAGCTCACACAAATAAGAAAGGACCACAGGTACTGGAACAAGTAATGGGTCCTGTTCTTAAGACACCACCTGGAGAATATTTTCCATTTAGAGAAGTAATTTCTCCTGGTACTAGGTTTCCTGGCGTCCTGCAGGACATTGAGTACATCCTCTGAATACAGGTGTCTAAAGGGGATAAAATTCTATCACCCATAAAGTCAGTTTGAGGTTGAGCACCTGTGGGTGGATGAGGGATCCCCTGTCTTGTGTGAGCAGAACGAATTGGTAGGTTCCTATTAAATGATCAAAGAAGCAGTCTTTCGATTGCGTCTTGATCGAACTTGAAAGCACGGAAAGGCAAAATAGCGAAACGGCATATAAACATTCTTTCCCTGAGAAAGAAATAGCTTGGCCACTTCCGTTACTTTGCCATTTTCGTGACTGTAGTGTGATCTCGGAGTTGATATATTTAAGTGGTGGGGTGTGGGGGGGTGAAGCCCCCCACTTTATCTAATGTTTTAAAATTATTTATTTTTGGTGGAACAGCGAACCCCCCCCTTGGAAAAAAAAATCTATGTTCTAAGCATTCACGATTGTAAGCTTTCCCTTACATGGGTTTGATAAATCATCGTTCGCTTTAAGCATTCGATGATTTAACGTAGACTTGAATTGGTGAGGTAACCTATGGTGATTGCCCTTGGCTAACAGAAATAGTAGGGGAAACCAATGCTACTTAGCCAAAAGGGGGTCACCAGCAGGATTTTTGGCTTGTCCATCTGAATCTTCAGAAGGACTTTTTGAATCCGTGTTTAGGGGGGTGTAAGTAAACATCCCCACCCATGAAAGGAAAAGGCGCCCCCCTTCCAAGCCTGTGAATGCAGAGTTCTCGTGCAAAACAGAGGCGTCTGTCTGCTCTGGGAGGAGGCAAACAGATCTGTCTGTGGAATACCCCACCTGTGAATAAGATCCAAAAAACACATCTCTGTGAAGCATTCATTCGTGAAAGGGTATGGTTCTGCTGAGGGTGTCTCCCATCACAGGCTCTGCTGAGGGAATGTATACAGCTTGCAGGTGTATGTGAAGTTTTGCCGCTAGGGACCAAATTTGAATTGCCAAGTGCAAAGTGGATAAGACCCTGCCTGTCCCGCTCTGCTTGTTAACAAACCATAGAACAGTTGTATTATCTGTAATTACCTTCAAGGTGCCTGGCAGCAGAATCTGTTTGGAAAGCCTGCAGTGCCAAGAGAAGGGCTATCAGTTCCTTTATACTGATGTGGTCTCTCTTTCTCTGGGTGGCCACACCCCCTGAACTTTGTTCTGGCTGTTGCTGTCCAGAATGGCTCCCCGACCCAGATCTCATGCATCTATGTAGAGGTGTTGTGTAGTAGGAGGGATCTGCAGGGGTACCACCTGATTGAGGGTGATGTATGAAATCCACCATAACAGTTCATTTTTCAAGCATGGGAGAAGAGGAAGTGCAACATCTAGAGGATGGGTGTGTTGGCTGCACAAATTCCTCAAGACCCACTGGAATTTCTTCATATTATACTCTGGAACAAGCTACCCATCTATGTCAAGCAAAGTTCCTCATTAGCACTCTTCAAGAAAAATATTGACGAGTGGATGGGAAATAGGAAATACACCCCGGGGATCACTTCTGTGGCTCTGCTCGACAGGGGCACAGGAAATTAACTTTCTTGGGTGGTGTAAGCCAGGGAACCTTGTTGGCTAGGCTTACTTAGGTCCTTGGGCTGATAGCCTAGTACCTACCTATGAACCTGTATGCAGCCTGGCAAAGGGAAGCATTGGAATCAAGGAGGTTATATGGCCCAGGACCCTCAAAAATTCCCTGTCTGGAAGAGGAAGGAGAGTGTTGAAGTTGTGGGTGAGGGTTTCCACCTTTTGGGAGTGGATAGTCTGACATGTCCATCCTTATCCTGCAGCCCATGAATACAAGTCTTGACTTGGTGTCATTTTCAGATTTTTGTTGATTCACTGTGAAACCAAGATCCTCCAAAATCCTGCACACCATGTGTAAGTGATGGGATAAGGGAGTGAGTCTCCTGGGGCAGGATTAGCAGGTCATCTAGGTAGGGGTAGATTTGTATACCCTGCAATCTGCAGGGGACAATAACAGGAGCTAGACACTTTGTGAATACTCTTGGAGCTGTACAAAACTCAAATGGCAATGCACAGAACTGAAAATGTAAAGAACCCACCGAGAAACCTAGGAATTTCCTGTATTTGGGGTGAATGGGGATTTGAAGGTAAGCATCCTTCAGATCCAGGAATGCCATAAAGGCTTGGTGAGGGATAAGATGCAAGAGATTCTGTAAGATGAGCATCTCGAAGGTAGGCACCTTGAGATAGTGACTGAGGAGGGATAAAAACAGAATTGGTCTCCAAGGACCATCCTTTCTTGGGACCAGAAACATTCTGGAATAAAATCCCTTGGCTGTCTGATCCCGAGAGACAAGTTATACTGTCCCCTGAGATAGGAGCTGATCCAGAATTGGAGGAAAAAGGTGAAGCTGATCTGAAGGAGGTTGATGGGTCCCCTGGAAGTGGGGGAACTGTCCACCAAGTAATGAAGTAACTGATCTGAAGTAGTTAACTTCATTTGATCAGCAACCTGTGGGTATCTGATCCGACCTCTGATCTGAGCCGGCAGCTTTCCAAGCTAAAGATCCGAGCTCTCAGCTCCTCACCTTACCCATAATACCCTGCTACCTCCCTCCAGTCCTCGGATCTTGTTTGCCACGGCTTCTGAAGCATTAGGGACGAGCTTTTAGCCTTTTAGGTGAGAGGAATTTAGGAGTATTTTTCTTAAATAGTTTTTTCGGTGTGTGTTTATCGTAAGCCCGTAGTTTAGTTAAACCTTGTTTTTGTTGTATTTTGTGGTAAATTAGTATTTTTTCCCTTCCCCTTACTGTGCGTCAGGGCGTGTCCTTCTGTGTGATGGCCGAGGGCCCTAAGGCCATTTTTTCAAAACGTGCTGAGTGTGGTCATAAGCTGTCCTCAGCGGATGGCCACACTCGGTGCGTTCTTTGCATGAGGGTAGCCCACTTAACATCGGGCTGTCAGATTTGTGCAGCCTTTAACCCCCGGGCTCTGAGGGACAGGAGAAACAAGCTAATCCTGGCGGGACTCTTGCCCCCGGATTCTTCTTCCTCCTCTCCCTCAGTGGCACCAGTCGCGGCTGCGACTGTCCAGCCTTCAGCTCCCCCTCTCCTGGCTGGGACTCAATCTCCCGCTGCTTCCCAGGAAGAGGGGGACTCTTCCAGTAACGAGAAGAGACATAGAGAGAAGGAGAGGGATAGACACAAGAGCCATAAGCGGTGGGCCGAATCAGTTCCTTCAGTGCCGCCAGCTAAATTGACCTGTTCTCCTGTGAGGGTTTCCAGGTCTTCCTCCTCTCGGCTCCGTTCTCCACGCTTCTCTCCAGAACCGGAGGAGGAGTCCTGGTCACCTTCGAGGTCTAGGCGGCCTTCCCAGCCTGCCTCGACGACTTCTTCCAGGTCTGCCAGGAGTCTGTCCGACGCAGATATGGACCGGATGATGCATCGATTCCTGCAGGCCCAGATGCAGATGGGAGTGCTCCTGCCCCCCCCCCCCTTCCAGGAGGGAGCTCGGCCCCTTTCTTGCACCCATTGCTCCTTCTCCGATCCACTATCTGGTTTCGGAGCTGTCTGATCCGAGTCGTCTGGGAGTCTGCGCTGATAGTAGTTGCTACTTCGCCGGCCTTACCCTCGAGTTTATCGAGTCATCTTTCGGATCCGAGCTCCGTCTTCGGCTCCGTTGCTGTCGGAGCACACTTCCCCTTCGGGTCCGACCGCGTCTGCTCCGACACCGGTCCTCACGTCTGAGCTGAGGGGACTACTCTCGGAGCCAGGGGAGAGTGGTTCACCTTCGGCCTTCGACGTGGTGGAGAGGGTGCTGTCGAGTTCGAAGTCCCCAGTCCGTATTACCATCCTCCCTTCACTCCTTCGCATATGGGCCTGTCTTCCTTCGTCCAGCCCCAGGGACAGCCAGTGTCTGCACCCCAGTTAATTCCCATAGAGGAATAGGACCCCGTTGGTGAACCCTCCTCGGACAGCCCCGCCGAGGAGGTCCCTCACAAACGAACGTGTAAGAGGAGGCACTTGGAATCCCCCCCCCCCCCGAGTCCCTCATGGAGGACACGGACTTAGAGGAAGGGGAAGGTTCCCCCAGGTCACCCCCAGAGGACATCTCATTTGGAGACATTATGGAGATGTGCATAAGAGGGGGGTGGTCAACCCAGAAACCTTCCTCGGATGAGTCTGTGTTTCTGGAGGCGTTCGCAGGCCCGTCTACTTCTTGGGTGTCTTCCCCCACCCCAGCCGACCCCCTGGTAGACTTCATTACTACCAGGGCTTGGAAGGAGCCAGACACTGTGGAGCCAATCCCTAGGAGACCAGATAAAATTCTTAGTCCCCCTTCTGACAAGCCGGCATAGAATAAAGGTTCCCCAGTAGATGCCATGGTGGTGGCGGCTGCCACCAAGAAGGAACTGGCACAAGAAAGTTCCTCGGTCCATCCTCCTGATAAGGAATCTCGGATGATGGACCGTATTGGATAGTGGATGTTTGCTTCAGCCACCTTTTCTATAAGGGCGCTGAATTATCTAGCACACGTAATTAGGCTTCAGCGGGATCTGATAAAGGAATACGCTGAGTCTCCCCCGGAGTCCATGGCGGCCGAGGACAAACGGACCTTCTCGGCTCGCATGGCCACTCTAAAGTCAATATCAAACACTTCTATATGTGGCTTCTCTCCCATGCCACAGAGGGGGCGGCTAGGGCTAGCTGAGCAGGGGTCGCCTTGCGGCGCCATGCCTGGCCCCGTCTTTGCGGAACCCTTCAAGGCGTCCTTTGTGAACGCTCCCTTTGACGGTTCTACGCTTTTCAGCAAAACCGTCCGTGACACGCTACTCCAGAGCGAAAAAGACGGGAAGACGCTGTCTGCCGTCGGAATCCGCTTCTCCGCTCCTCAAAGGCCCTTCTCAAGGAACCAGAGAGGACAAAAGAAGATGTGGTCCCGGAAGTCTCAGCAGTCCTGTCCCGCTCCGGACCCTTCATCCTTCAGAGGCAGAGGAGGACAAGGTGGACGCCGGCCCAGAGGCAGAGGGGGGCCGAAGAATTTTGGGTCGAGAGAACCCTTCTCCGACCGACCCGCGCAGCAGCCCTGAGGGGTTGCCCGACTGTCCCTCTCCGGAGGCAGTTGGGGGGGGGGTGTTTTTCGGAGCATCTAGCAAGTTGGGAGTCCATTACTACAGATCGCTGGGTGCTCTGAGTAATATCCAGAGATTACTCTGTCCCCTTCCTGAATCTTCCCCCGCTAACGAAGCGCCTCCCCGATGTTCCACCCAATCAGAGGGAGGCGGCAGCTTCAGAAATACAGAAGTTACTAAAAAAAAAAAAAAGGGCCATCCAGCACATCCCCCCCAGAGCAGCCCAGGTTGGGAAATTGCTCCAGGTTCTTTTTGGTGCCAAAAAAGATGGGGGACTTGAGGCCAATTCTCGACCTGTCTGCTTTGAAACTGTTCATTGCCAAAGAGAAATTCCGGATGGTCACTCTACAATCTATTTTCCCCCTCCTGCAGGAGAACGACTGGATGTGCTCCATAGACCTCAAGGATGCATACTACCACATTCTCATGGACAGACGATCCAGAAGGTTTCTCCACTTTCGGCTAGGGGCCAGTCATCATCGGTTCAGGGTTCTTCGTTCGGCCTCACCACAGCCCCCAGGGTGTTCAAGGTCATGGCAGTTGTGGCAGCCCACCTGAGACTTCAGGGAATTCAGGTCTTCCCGTACCTAGACGACTGGCTCCTCACCGCCCCCACCAGGCATCTACTCTGTTCTGCCAGGAATTATTCTTTACTCTTGGCCCATCATCTAGGCATTACCATAAATTTCAGGAAGTCGTCTCTTCATCCTGTTCAAGTTCTGGATTTCATAGGGGCCAGGATAAACACGCTTCAGTCCAGGGCCTTTCTGACAAAGGACAGATTACATACCTTGTCACTCCACGTAATAGCGCTTCTACAGTCCCCAGCCCCACCCGCAGAATTAGTCCTGAGAGCTCTAGGATCCATGGCGGCAGCCATCAGCCTTTCACCTCTTGCTCGGTTACACATGAGAGTTCTTCAATGGACCCTTCAGGTCCAATAGTCCCTCCTCCTTCACCCATTGGATTCACCAATTCCCCTAAGCAGGGTTTGCAGAAACTCCCTTCTTTGGTGGCTCCATTCCCGAGAGCTCTGAGAAGGGAGACCATTCGTAATGCCTCAACCCCAAACCACACTGACCACGGACGCTTCTCGCCTCGGGTGGGGAGGGGCATTGCATGGGCAGAACCATCCAAGGCACGTGGACCCCCTGTAGAGACTGTTCTGCATATCAGTGTTCTGGAGATGAGGGCGGTGCTTTTAGCGTTGCAAGCCCTTCAAGACCTTCTTCCTCCGGGGACTATTGCAATTCAGACAGACAACATGGCGGTAGTCTGGTACATCAACAAACAGGGAGGAACCAGGTCTTACCCTCTTTGTCGAGAGGCTATGAGAGTTTGGGAATGGGCGATTGCCACCAAACCACTTTCTGATAGCAACACACATTCCGGGTCAGTCCAACATCCTAGCGGACAAGCTGAGTCGTTCTATCCTTGCACCATACGAGTGGTCTCTAAACCCCTTAGTAGCAAAACAGATCTTCCTCAGATGGGGGTCAGCCTTGTTGCGATTCTTCGTGTCTCCTTCAAATGGAAAATGCAGCAAGTTTTTCGCTCTAATTCCCCCACCGGGGGAGAGTCCCAGAGACGCTCTGCCTCATGCTTGGCCGCCCAGTCTTCTTTATGCTTATCCTCCTCTTCCGCTAATGACGTAATTTCTGCAGAAAGCTCATTGGTTGGGGAGCAAAATAATCCTCGTAGCCCCATTCTGGCCTCACCAGATCTGGTTCCCATACCTGCAGTCTCGCATCATAGCTGCTCCTTGAGTCTTGGATCCCATTCCGGATCTGATCTCTCATCCTTCGGGATTGCAAACTCCGAACCTGGACGACCTCAAGCTCACAGCTTGGTTGATCCAGTTCCACTAATGGCTAGGACTCCTGGTATCTCATCTTCTGTAAAATCTATTCTGGTAGCGGCGCATAAACCTTCTACCAGGAAGATCTACAAGAGTAAATGGAAGCGTTTTTCCATCTGGGCCAAACATAGGGATTTGGACCCTTTTACAGCTCTCATTCCAACAGTTCTTGAATTTGTCCCAAATTTTTCACCAAGGGGCCAGTGCTTCTACTGTTAACGTTCAGATGGCTGCGATTTCTCATTTCCACATCGGGGACAATCTTGGTACCTTAGCTTCCGCTAAGATATGCAAGACCTTTTTGAAAGGCACCTTCCTGTTAAGACCTCCAGTCAAGAATGTGGTTCCCCCATGGGACTTGACCTTAGTTCTTAAGGCGCTAACTGATCCGCCCTTTGAACCTGCAGCTTCCGTCAATTTAAAATTCTTGTCTTGAAAACTGCCTTTCTGGTTGCAATTACTTCAGCTAGAAGAGTATCCGAACTTCAAGCCCTTTGTACAAAACCCCCGTACCTGGTCTTCCATAAGGACAGAGTTTCTCTCAGGACTAATCCTTCATTCTTGCCTAAGGTGTAGCCTCTGAGACCAATATCAATCAAACCATCACTTTGCCTGTTTTCTTCCCCAACTTTCAGAACAAAGGGGAATACAGACTGCACTTGTTGGATGTGCATAGACAATTGCGATTTTATTTGCACAGGACAGCTGCTTCTCACAAATCGGAGCAGTTTTTCGTGTTCTTCGCTAAGCCGTCCTTAGGCAAGCCTATTACGAAAGTTACCTTAGCTAGATGGATATCCCACTGCATCTTACACGCGTATACAGCTTCTGGTCGGCCAGAACCCTTGAGGGTTCATGCTCACTCTACCCGTTCTATGGCTAGCTCTGCAGCATTTTGGTCAAGGGTTCCCTTAGATGACATCTGCTCAGCGGCTACTTGGGCCTCTTCTCATACCTTCATTTCTCATTACAAGCTGTATCTGATATCCAGAGGTAGGGCAGCCTTTGGCTCCGCAGTGCCCCTGAATATCCTTCCTTGAGGACCTCCCAGGGTTTTGGTAGCTGGGGACTCTGTCCCACAGGTTGCTGATCAAATGAAGTTAACTACTTCAGATAAAGACGTTATGTACTCACCATAACGTTCCATCTGAGTAGGTAACTTCATTTGTCAGCAACCAACCCCCCCCCCCCTCCTTCCTCCTAGCCTGTTTTCGTGGTCATATTCATGACGGAATGTTTTTCCTTCTGTCACGCATCAGGTTAGCGTTTCTCTTTCGAGTATGTTTGACTGTTGTTGGTAGATAATATGGCAAACTCGATCTGAGGACTGGAGGGAGGTAGGGTATTATGGGTAAGGGGAAGGAGCTGAGAGCTCAGATCTTGGGTTAGCGAACGGTGATTAATCGACCCCATGTAAGTTAAAGCTTGCACAATCGAACTGTCAGAACAGCGATTTTTTTCCAAGGGAAAAAAATTGCTGTTCCAACAAAAAAGAAAAAGAAAAAAAAAACTAATACATGATATTAAGTGGGGGGCTTCACCCCCCCCCCCCCACCCCACACCCCCCTACTTAAATATACCAACTCAGAGACCGCATTATAGTGTCAAAAATGGTAATTTACTGAAGCGGCCAAGCAAATTCTTTCCCTGGGAAAGAATTCTCTTACATGCCGCTTCGATATTTTGCCGTTTCGGCGTTTACAGCTCAACCGAGTCGCATTCGCTAATCTGTATCTTCGGTCAGCTGATAGGAACCCGTTTTGTATGAGAGAAAGGACCTAAGTCTCCGAAGTGATTTTCTAAAATTGGGGAAAGGGTTAGATGGAGGGCCGGGGGGGGGTGGATCTGGGCAAGGAATTCGAGTCACAGTGGAGAAGCTCTGTCTGGGTCAGGCTGTCTCCGAAAGGGAGTAGGAGTTGAGGTGGTAGAGGGTCTAGGAGTGGTTTGCTTCCTGGGTTGTCTCCATCCCTTAGACCGGGCTGCAGTAGAGTGGGAGGACTGCTTCCTTACAAAACTGGTCTTTTGTGGGTAGTTTCTGTGGTGTCTAGGAATGGGCGAGATGAGCAAGTGCTTCAAATTTTGCAGCTCTTTACTCTTTTCCTGGAAGCAGTGCCAAAAACGCATTATCCAGAGGTGTATCAAGTAACTTGGCCTGTACATCTAAGGGTAGAGGCTGGAGTCTCAGCCAGGAGTACCTTCTCAGGACAGAGCCAGATGCTGCAGATTTGGGTGAGGCTTCTACATCATCACAGCTGCACCTGACAGAATGTATCATCACAGCTGCACCTGACAGAATGTCTGGTCAACTGAGAGGCAGTAGAGAGTAGGCCAGTTAGCTGCGACTTGGCAGGAGAATATGGCACATCAGGTATTGGAGAAGTAGCACTAGACAAGGAATCTAGGACAAATCTAGCCATGTGGGTTTGATAATAGCTCTAATGGCCAGGGTGGAAGAAGTGTAGATTTTCTTCCCCTGTCTGTCCAAGAACTTGCTGTCTTTATCCATTGGGGATAAAGAAATAGAGGGTTACTGCTTGGAGGATTTGTCTGCTGACACAGCAGTAACTGCAGGGTCTGCAGGAGGATTCTTGAACAGGAATTGTGCCTGTTAGATTTTACAAGGTTCCCCATCAGTTTTGTTTAGAAGCTGGAGGCTGAGAGCCAAGCCTGAAAGGCATCCTGGAAAGCTGGAACCAAAGGGGGAAATGCAGACCGAGAAGGTTGGTCCATCTGTAGAAGTTCAAAAATACCTCTTTTTTGTCTCGGACATAGGATCATAGAAGGTTACTAGGCTATTGGCCCTGAGGCCCTTATAAGCCTAGCCAAGAGTTTAGCCCATGTTTAGACAAATCGACACCCGATGCCCATGGCCAGCAGGGACACGGGTGGAATCCCAGGGGTATATTTTCTGTTTCCCATCTAGTTATCCAGGTTGTGCTTAAAAAGGGGTAAAGAGGTACTCTGCTTGATGTGGAGAAAGGAGTCTATTCCATAGATGGGGGAGTCTCTGGGACACGCATCTGTCCTGTCAACAAGTCTTGTTGATGTCATAGACCAGGTTGAGGCCACGCGTGTAAGTGGTTCGAGTGGAGCTTGACTTGCAGATATGCAGCAGTCCCATCAAGGTGGAGTCCGTGATTGTCTTGTATGCCAGACAGATATCACCTTTGAGGAGTCTGTATGAAACTGAGTAGAGGGATAGGGCTTTTAGCTTATCTCTGTATGGTAGATGTTTGAGGCCCTGGATTCTCCCGGTGAGGAACCTCTGTGGTCTCTCCAGCTGCTGCATGTGCTTTGCGAGATACATCCCTGAAAGGGGCATTGTACTTAATGGGCATTATAAGGGAAGAATACAGGGATGTTATGACCTCCCTGTCCCTGGATGGAGATACCCTTACTTATGAGCGAGGCCATGTAGAAGGCTTTTCCGTACGATGGAAGCAACATGGTGGACAAATGTCAGGTTGCTATCAACCTGGGTGCCCAAATCCCTCACAGCTGATTGCGTGCTTAGGACTTTTTTATTAATGTGAATATTTGCGGGGACGTCACTCATCCCAAAGGGAATGATGAGGCACTTTTTGGTCTTCAGCTTGAGGCCATGTTACTGGCACCAGTCATTTGAGTGAAACCCTCTTGGAGGCTGTCCACATCACTAGGGGAATTGATGACAGCACCAAACTTGCAGTCATCTGCAAACTTTGTCAGCCATAGCCCCACTGGTTTTGACCTGCACCTCAGAAAAATATATCCCAAATAAGAGGCCCCAAGACCGAACCCTGGGGTATGCCGCTTGTTACGAGTCTACTGTTTGAGGTGGCTTCCCCTATTTTGACTAGGTGGGTTCTATTAGTGAGCCAGTTTGCTACCCATCTGGTAACATATGGATCAATACCTAGTTGAGAGAGTTCATCTGTTATACCTGCGGAATAGTGTCAAAGCCTTTGGCCAGGTCAAGGTAGGCAGTGTGCACAGTCTTCCCCTCGTCCATGGCTTTGGTGACCGTCTCAAGGAAGTCTGCCAAATTTAGCAGACATGACCTCCCCTTGACAAAGGCAAACTGTTTGGGATCAAGTGTTTGGAGGTTGCCAATGTCCTTGTTAATGAGGTCCATGATAATGTGTTCCATGGCTTTGCAGATCAGGCTAGTTAATTTCCCGGATCAGTAGATGCTCCACCTTTGTGTAAAGGGATGACGGTGGCTGTCCTCCACTCAGCTGAGACTAAGCCAGTACTCAGGCTTTGGTTGAATAGGGTGCCTAATGGTGTGGCAAGTTTCTGCCCGAGTTCACGTAGGATGAAGCCTGAGATATTATCTGGTCCCGTGGAGGCTGTATTTTCTACCTTTGAGAGAGCAGTGATAACCTGTTCCCTAGATATAAGGGGAAGGGGGCAGGTACTGGAGATGTCCTGATTTACTGATGGGGTGGACAGAGGAGTAAAGATTTTGCTGAATCTGTCAGCCAGCAAGTTTGCTTTATCTACAGCATTTGTATATGTGGTGTCCTTCACCTGCAGTTCTGAACATATCTAGGTGCTTCCTTTGAGGTTGCAGACATATGTGAAGAAGGCCGGTACTGGGGATGTCCTGATTTTACTGATGGGGGGACAGAGGGGTAAAGCTTTTGCTGTATCTGTCAGCCAGCAAGTTTGCTATATCTGCCGCATTTGTATATGTGGTGTCCTTTTCTGAACATATCTAGGTGCTTCCTTTGAGGTTGCGGACATATGTGAAGAAGGGTCTTATGATTGTCTCCAGTAGATGTGGCCAATTTTTGCTTTGGAGGATTTCACTATTGCTCTTATTTGCTTGTTCTGGCTAAGGAGACATTGCTTCCAATTGGACACCTGCTCCTTCTTGGTCTTGGACAGCAATTTTTTTCCTTTTGTTATAGAGTTTACTTATTGCAGATGTCCACCAGACAGGTTTACTCTTCCTTGTGGTGGATCATTTAGTCCTGTCGGGTATTCCTAATTCCATGCATCTATATAAATGCTTGTATAGTGTTTGGTGTAGTTTTGGATATTGGTGCCAGTTCCTATGGAGGGGGCTGTGAAGCAGTTGATACCATCCCTCAGGAGCCTGTAATAGGCTTTGGAAAAGTTTTTATGTCTGATCCTAGCTAGAGGGGGGTTGGGAGAGATGGTGACTTCAAAAGTGACTGCTTTATGGTCAGATTTTTACCAGGAAGGGTGATGCTATATGTTTGCTGCAGTGGTTGCTCATGTTGATTAATACCAAGTCCAAGACATTATCACCTCTTGTGGGGGTATCCGACTAGCTGTTCCAAGGCATTATCAAGGAATCTGGGCATTTGTTTTCTGGCATGAGTAGTTCTTCCAATCTATGTTTGGGAAGTTAGTCACCCAGGATCAGGTTAAAGGGTTGAATCTTGATAGATATGAACAAGTCCAAATAGGCGGATTGGACATCTTGAATCAGATGAGAACTCCCATTTAAAATGCTGTCTCGTCAGTATAATGGTATCCACAAAAGAAAATTCTTCCCCAGGAGACTCTGGGCTAACAGAGTCTTCTTCGGAGTAGCAATGTCCTTGGGGGACTCAATTTTAGAACTATAAGTGAGAGATTCATCTGAAGAGGGTTGTTCTGATTCTTCCAAGAGCTGCACAGGGGGTTGAACTGGCTGGGGCACCTGAGACTTGAAGGGCCTGAAAGGCTCTGAACAAGTTCTGTGAGAAGGCTTCCCATCCAGGTGCAGATTCTGTAGTTCTGTGCTTTTCTTTGTTTCTTTTTTAAGGAAACTGGAGTAATAGTTGATCTGGGAGCCGACATCAGGGTGGATGGTAAAGCGGCAGTAGGCACCTCAGATGCCATGAGCCATGGTTCCCCCTTACCATCAGAGCCTGATGTCTCAATAACCTCAGCGGACGTACTCTGGATTTCTGCTGAACTGGCTTACACCACAGTTCCCAGTTCCAGTGGAAAAACCAATGTCCGATGAGACCCTGGGCTATCATCCGCCTCAAGAGTCTTAGAGTTGGATACATGCAGACATTACATATATAGCCAATGTCGGTTCATGGGTCTGACATGCAACATCACATGACTACTGCAACATGGAAGAGAAGGACATCTATGGATGTTCTTCGTGTTTCACTGTTGCAGTCATTACATTTGGGTAATCTGCTGGCAGGTTGCCCTCAGTCGGCCTGAATATCTAAGCCTTGAGTCCTGCGTCGGTTGCTGTCTCCTCTTCCATGACGTCAGGTCGTCAGGGGTATAAAACATGCAGCAGATGCCATTTCATCCGGTCTTTCTTGCGCGGTGCCCGAAGCAGAAGCAGTTCACAAGTGCCGGTCGGCCGACTCCTGAAATTTTCGCATTCGAGTTTCGGAACCGATGTATTCAACTTAAAGCTAAGTACCCTGTTGGGAAAACTTTTTCTTGCTCCTTACCAATGTCATTATATGTTAATAATTGCATAATTGTGGGAAGCAAATACCTCATAAGGATTTTCACTTGTACTGTAATCTGAAGTAGTTAACTTCATTTGGGCATCAACCTATGGGTCTTCGGATGCATATCGGATCCGAGCCGGCAGTTTTCAACAGCAGAGATCTGAGCTTCAAGCTCCTCCCCTTACCCATAATCCCCCTGCCAATCCTACCTGACCTCAGATCTAGTTTGCCGCGGTTGAAGCCAGCAGCTTGATCCTTGAGTTCCAGGCGTTAGTCAAGACTTGTGAGAAAATTTTTATCTTTTCTTTATCTTTTGTCATAAAAGTGTTGTGTGTGTGTTTGGCTTTCCCTTGTAGTTTTTCTCTTCAAATTTAATTTTAGCTTATTTCCTCCTCCCCCCCTCGTGAGAGCGTTAGGGCGTGTGTCTGTGTGTGGTTGGGGCCTAGTGTGTGTGTCTTCTTTCCAGTAATGTCTGAGGCCCCAAAGACATTTTTTTCTAAATGTACCGAGTGTGGCCATAAGCTATCCCCAGCGGATGACCACACTCGGTGCGTGTTGTGCCTTAGGGTTGATCTCCTCTCCTTTGGATGTGCTATTTGCGCGGCGTTCAACCCCAGGGCACTTGAGGACCGGAGGTCGAAGTTGATTCTGGCGGGACTTCTGCCCCCGGACTCTGCTCTGACCTCCGGTCCCCCCGTGGCGCCTGCCACAGCTGCGGCATTACCCACGACTGCTTCCCTTCCCCTGGCCGGGACTCAACCTCCCACCTCGGGCCAGGAGGATAGGGAAGCCAGAAAAGAGAAGCGCAGGGCGAAGCACCACAAGCGGTGGGCCGAGGCCTCTACATCGGACCCGTCAGCTAAGCGGGCTTCTCCCTCCAAGACCTCCGAGCCTTCACCTTCTTGGCTTTGGTCACCTTGCTTCTCACTGGGGCTGGAGGAGGAGGAGGCCCGATCTCCCTTGAGGCGGCACTCCCGTCCCGCCTCGGTGACCTCCTCTAGGTCTACTAAAAGCCTAACTGGTGCAGATTTGGACCGGATGATGAGAAGATTCCTCCAGGCCCAACTGTAGATGGGAGTGCTCTTGCCTCCCACCCCACCCTCCGGGGGGGGGGGGCTCGACCCCTTTTTTCGCCCCGATCGCTCCTTCTCCAACCCGCTTCCCAGGTTTGGAGTCCTCTGAGCCGAGCGGCGTTGGAGCCGGGGGGGTGTCGCCGCCGATAATATCGGGTACTCCGGCACCGACAGCGCCCTCGAGTCTGTCTGGTTCCTTTTCGGCGGATCCGAGCTCTGAGCCGAGAGCTGAGCTTCGGATCCGAGGGTGTCAGTTTGCCTTTGGCTCCGTCCAGGTAGGAGCACACATGGCCTGTCTGATCTGATAGCGTCGGCCCCAATCCGCTCGTCGGATCCGAGGGTGGGTTTGTTCTCTGATCCCAGAGAGAGCAGCTCTCCTTCGGCTTTCGACGTGGTTGAGAGGGCTCTGTCGAGGGATTCCAGGCCCCCGGCCACAGCTACGGCTCCGCCCCACACTCCCTCTCAGTTGGTTCCGGCTTCCATCACCCGGCCCCAGGGACAGCCTGCTCTGACATCCCAGGTAGTTCCCTTGTTGGGACATGATGAGCCTGGTGAGGCCTCCTCGGACAGCCCCCCTGAGGAGGTCCCTCACAAGCACAAGTGCAAAAGGAGGCACTTGGATTCCCCTGAGTCCTTAACCAAGGACACAGATTTGGAGGAAGGGGAAGGCTCCCCAAGATCACCCCCCGAAGACGTCTCCTTCGGAGACGTCATGGAGATGCTCATGATAAAGGGAGGGTGGTCCTCCCCAAAGCCTACCTCGGACGAATCTGTGTTCCTGGAGGCGTTTGAAGCAGGCCCGTCTACCTCTTGGGTGTCCCCTCCAGCCGACCCCCTGGTAGACCTGATTACTACCAGGGCTTGAAGGAGCCGGACACTGGAGCCCGTCCCGAAGAGACCTGATAGGATACTTAGTCCCCCCTCCGACAGAATGCACTGGAGTGAGGGATCCCCTTAAGGCTTGTTGGCTGTTGAAGCACCCACCAAGAGGAGAAAACGCTGAGAGAAGAAAGGAGCCACTTTTGAGATTTTAAGTATTTTTCCTCTGTTTATTTGCTAAGTTTTTCTGCATAGCCGCCTATTTTGAGCATTTTCTGGCTTGTTAAACTTGATTTCTGCATTAGTAACTGTATTTAGAACACAACCTAAAGCTGTTTACTGAATTTCCTGTTTGCACTTATTTTTAAAATCGTTTTTTTCTCAAAACTTGCATTTTATCTGTCTTTGGCCTAGCACTCTTGTGTGGGGTCATTTACTGCACTGTTATAACTTGTTAATACTTGTGAACCTCTGCTATCTCTGAAAAAACAAAAAAATCTTGCTTTTTTCCCACTTTTCTGAGATTAAAAAAAGTTCAGTTACAGGCTTGCTGTTCTTGAACTGTTTGTAAGTTTCTGTGAGGCCATTTTTTGCTTGGGCTAAAGGGAAGTCTCTGTTGATCAGTGGCAGTGAAAAACATTGAGCAGCCTGCCTGCCCCTGTGGGAGTGGTTACTGACTTGAAACTGTAGTTTTATTGGCAATTTTGGGTCAATTCCAAAACTCCTTCATCTTCCTCTCTTAAAACCCTCTTTTGCGCGGTTTTGCACGTTTTTGTGCATAGCGCATCAGTGGGCAGCGCCGCCTAATTGGGTTTAAACTATTCCTGGCTCCACAAAGTCTGCTCTTCACTTTTTCCCTTAGAACTGCTCTAGCTCTCAATTTAAACACCATATTCTCATTCTAAGGTCCTTCACTGGTCCAATTAAGTAATCCTACAAGTTAGCACTATTAAACCATAAGCACTACTTACTCTTATACTCTCTACGATTACCCTGTCCCCTATTGGTCAGTCTTAAATTCAGTTTCCCTATATTACTCTAGCATGTCCAAAGGTCAGTCAATGGTTTCCTCTCCAGTCCAGCTGGTGAATCTGGGAATTTTGAGGCAATGTTACAACTGTCTCATGTACACGGACAACCCTCTCCTCCTCCAAACAGGTTCAAATATATGTGAGGGATGCAACTATTTAGCCAAACTGGAGGCTGAGCTCTCTCATCTCAAAACTGGT
Source organism: Protopterus annectens (assembly GCF_019279795.1). Lineage (NCBI taxonomy): Eukaryota > Metazoa > Chordata > Ceratodontiformes > Protopteridae > Protopterus > Protopterus annectens. The sequence continues at coordinate 951,128,634 of NC_056727.1, forward strand.
GTAACTAGTCAGGAGGAGAAGGTAACCTCACACAACACAATTCCAGTATCACATAGTCCCACCACATCAGTGAACCAAACACATAAATACGCAAAAACATACGCGGAGGCTCTAAATAAAAATCTACCTAAGCAACAGAGACCTCCAAAGCAGACATCCAAGCAAACGCTACCTCAAAACAAAACACGCACAACACGTAGCCCACAAAGTCAGTGTGCCAAGCAGCCACAGCCCTTAAGGCTGAATAACACACCTGATACTCTTGTAATAGGTGACTCTATTGTCAGACACACTGACGTCCCACTCACCAGACTGAATAAAGAGAAGGTCACGGTGAGCTGCCTGTCGGGTGCTAGAATCCGCCACATAACGCAAGCACTCAGGTCACTCCAAAGCCAATACAAGTATGACTCAGTCATTGTACATGCTGGTGTGAATGACCTGAGACGTACCTCCCTGGACTACATGAAAAGAGACATAGAGGAGCTCTCTGATCATGTAGCCTAGGCTGGTATGACCCTGACCTTGAGCAGCATCTTACCCTCACCTAGAATGATGCCACAGTACAAAGACAAAATGATCGATTTTAACAATTGGCTAAAATTTTGGTGTCATTCAAAGGGGATCCAGTGTCTGTCAGCCTGGGATGACATGCTCGACAAGCCACATTGCTTCGCTAGGGACGGCTTGCACTTGTCACCACTGGGCTTTCAGATATTGGCAAAAGCTCTTGCCACCCCCATAGTGCCTTTTAGGCAAGGCTCAAAAGTCAAACCCACCCCCATAGACAGCACAAGGAATAAGAAACTAAGGGTAATGCTGCTAAACACCAGAAGTCTTAACCTCAAGATGCACGCACTCGAAGCTCTCCTCAGTATGGAGAACATCGATATCTGTGCAGTGACAGAAACCTGGTTCCAGGCTCCAGAGAGCACCCCAGCACTACCAGGCTATACCTCATATCATGCTTTTCGGCCCCAAAACCCGGACCGAACCACAAAAGGAGGGGGAGTTTCCATATTTATCAAGGATATCCACACCTCCAGGTTAGTGGCATTGCACGAAGTATCGGAGACCATCCATGTGCAACTAACAGTGGGCAAGACTGTTTTTCAGTTTATAGCATCCTGCAGACCACCCTCTCAGTCAGGAATCCCACTCGGCTTTCCTGAAAACATTGGAGAACATGAAGATCTCTCTGAACACCATTATATTGGGCGACTTCAACTACCCAAACATGGACTGGGAGCACTACTCAAGCCCCAGCACCTTAGCCCAAAGGTTCCTGGAAATTATAAACTCAAATGCTATGGAACAACTAGTCACCACTCCCACAAGAGGGGACAACATACTAGACCTGATCATTACCAACATGGGGACTCTATGCTCCACACCAGAAGTATATCCCTCATTGGTAAGATCAGACCATAAATTAATCTCACTGGATGTCCACATCCCGACCCCACCCCCAGCCCAGAAAACCACAGTGAAAAACTTCTCAAAAGCGAACTTCTCAAAACTGAAGTGGAATCCTTCAAGGCCCCAGGGCCAGTGGAAACTACGGCCCCAAATGCAGAATCCTATATAAATGCATTCTACGGACATCTCCAGGAATGCATGGATCATGCTATCCCAAACAAAACCAAGACCCAATCATCCAAAGGCAGGGGTCCAGTCTGGTGGACCCCTGCCATAAATAAACTGTACAACAGAAGGAGGAAGCTACTACATGATAAAGCAAAATCCCTAATAGGGAAGGCATCTCTGATCAGTACTAGCAAAAAATTACGATCCCTCATAAAATCCTCCAAGGCCAGCTTCGAGAAAAATTGCACAGGACACCAAAGACAATCATAAGGCTTTTTTCAGTTATGTTAGAAACCTGGGATGCAACTCCCAGACTTGTTCTGAGTTGATTCTAAATGACAAAAAATACACTGAACCCACAGACCTCGCCAATATCCTGGCAGACAGGTTCAGTGCAAACTTCTCCACCCCCTCCCAAAAGAGCAAGTATCTATCCCAGCAGAGGGCTGCCTCCCAAACATCTCTGATGCTCAGGTGAAGGCTGCCCTCTCCAAAGCAAAAAATACTGCTTCCATGGGACCAGATGGCATCCCTGGTTGCATCCTACATCAACTCCAAGAGGAACTAATCCCTCAAATAAAACAGCTATACAATCTCAGCCTCACTACAGGATATGTGCCCACAGAATGGCGTACAGTAACAGTGGTCCCACTCCACAAAGGTGGAGCCTCTACAGACCCTGGAAACTATCGCCCCATAAGCCTGACTAGCTTAGTCTGCAAGGCTATGGAGAGGATCATCATGGAGCTCACAAACAGACATTTGGGACCTACAGACACTAGATCCTACCCAGTTCGGCTTTGTCAAGGGCAGATCCTGCCTTTTGAACCTGGTTGACTTCTTCGAAACAGTCACCAAAGCCATAGATGAAGGGAAGGTAGTCCACACAGCCTATCTGGACCTTGCAAAGGCATTTGACACAATACCCTACTCGGGCATCATAGATAAGCTATCCAGCTTAAATATAAACCCCTATGTCACAAGATGGGTTGCAAACTAGCTCAAAGACAAAACCCACAGTGAGAGTTGCTGGAGCCATGTCAGACTCGAAACCAGTCACAAGTGGCGTCCCACAGGGTTCTGTCCTGGGACCACTCTTGTTCGGTATATACTTTTCCGAGGTACAGGCAAACGTGGGAGGACTATGGCTCACCAAGTTTGCAGACGACTGCAAACTGGGCGCCATAATCAACTCTCCAGCTGACACAAACATCCTTCAAAAAGGTCTCACAGAGACAGATAACTGGTGCCAGTGCCATGGTCTAAAGCTAAATGCCAAAAAATGTATAGTCATACCCTTTGGCAAAAACAATGTGCCCACAAATTACCACATAGGCGGAAACCCATTAAGTACAGAGAAAGTTATTAGGGACCTGGGGACCCAAGTTGATAGCAATCTCTCCTTTGAAAACCACATTGCCAAAGTGGTTAGAAAGACCTTCTACATAGCCCACCTCATCACGAAGGGTTTCACATCTAGATCAAGAGAGGTAATCGTGCCCCTTTATTCATCCCTCATCAGACCCATCATAGAATACAATGCCCCTTTTTGGGGATATACCTTACCCGACACCTGCAGCAATTAGAAAGACCCCAAAAGGGTCTCACCAAGAGGATCAAGGGTCTCAAACAGATGCCATATGCTGCTCGGTTAAAAAAACTCCAGCTCTACTCAGTTGCATACCGCCTACTTCGAGGCGATCTATGCCTGACATACAAAGCTATGTCAAATCCAGAATTAATGGACATGCTCCACCTCAGTAAATCTAAATCCCTTAGAGCCACACGCTCGAGGGACTTGAACCTCAGCACAGAAATAAATAGAACTTGCTGGCGGGACAGGTTCATAACCCAGAGGCTACCTTCGCTCTGGAATAGAATTCCAGTTCATGTGAGGCAGAGCACCTCACTGAATCTCTTCAAGAAGAATCTCGATAGGTGGATGGGGAATCGTAGGTTTGTCCCAGGGATTACTCCCATGTCACTATTAGACAGAGGCACAGTAAACTAAACCTTAAAGGGCACAGTATACTAAAATCAAGGGGTGGCGTAAGCCATACAGAATCGGGCTAGGCTTATAATTGCCTCAGCGCAGATAGCCTAGTATGAACCTATGAACCATGTTGGTGGCGGCAGCCACCAAGAGGGAACTGGCCCAAGAAAGTCCCTCTGTCCATCCTTCTAGCAAGGCGTCTCGGGCGATGGACTGCCTTGGAAAGCGAGTCTTCAGTTCAGCTACCTTCTCGGTAAGGTCACTGAACTACATGGCACATGTCATACGGCTCCAGCGAAACCTTATTAAACAGTACGTTGGGTCGCCCCCAGAGTCCATGGCGAAGGACAAGTAGGTGTACTCTGCCCGAATGGCCACTCTTCGGTCGATTTCTAATACCTCTTGCGGCTACTATCCCATGCTACGGAAGGAGCCGCTAGAGCTAGCGGAGCAGGCGTCGTCATGAGGCGACAGGCATGGCTCCGACATTGTGATTTCGCGGAACCTTTTAAGGCGTCTTTTGCTAATGCCCCATTCGACGGTTCTGCCCTCTTTGGCAAAACCGTATGCTAAACTTTAGTCCAGAGTGAGAAGGACGGGAAAACGTCTGCCGTCTGAGTCCGCTTCTCTGCTCCCCAGAGGTCTTTCTCAAAGAACCAAAAGGGAGAGAAGATGTGGTTCCGGAAGTCGCAACAGTCCTGTGATGCTCCAGACACCCAGTCCTTCCGAGGCAGAGGAGGACAGGGTGGACGCCGCTCTAGGGGCAGAGGGGGTCCGAGGAGTTTTGGGTCCTGAGAATTGTTCTCTAATTGGCCCACGCAGCAACCCTGAGGGGTTACCCGACTGCTCCACTCTGGAGGCTGTCGGGGGGGCGTTTTTCGAGGCACCTGGCAGCTTGGGAGTCCATCACGACAGATCTCTAGGTGCTTCATATCATATCCAGAGGTTACCAAATCCCGTTTCTTCATCCCCCTTGCATCCCAGATTCCTCCCCGATGTCACCCCCGATCAGAGGGAGGCCGCGGCTGCATAACTCCAGCAGCTGCTATAAAAGAGCCATTCCGCACGTCCCCCCAGACCACTTCGGATCGGGCTTTTACTCCAGGTTTTTCTTGGTGCCAAAAAAGACGGGGGACTTCAGGCCAATTCTCGATCTATCCCTCTTGAACCTGTCAGTAACCAAGGAAAAGTTCAGGATGGTCACACTTCAATCCATTCTCCCCCTCTTGTAGGAGAACGACTGGATGTGCTCTATAGACCTCAAGGATGCGTACTACCACATCTTGATGGACAGATGCTCCAGGAGGTTCCTTCGCTTCCGGCTAGGATCCACCCATTACCAATTCAGGGTCCTTCCCTTTGGTCTCACCACAGCCCCCAGGGTGTTTACCAAGGTTTTGTCAGTGATAGTGGCCCACCTGAGACTCCAGGGATTTCAGGTCTTCCCCTACCTGGACGACTGGCTCCTGACCGCCCCCACAAGGCATCTACTCTGCGCAGTAAGGGACTCTTTCCTCCGTCTAGCGCCCTGGCTGGGGATCACAGTCAATGTAGAAAAATCTTCCCTTCTGCCGACACAAATCATAGACTTCATCGGGGCCAGATTGGATACAAGCAGACTCCTAGCTCTCTTGACTTCAGACCGGCTTCATACTCTGAGACTCCATGTGCGGGCCATTCTTCAATCCCCAGCTCCTTCAGCAGTGTTGGTCCTGAGGGCCCTAGGGTCGATGGCGGCTGCCATCAACTTGCTGCCCATGGCGCGTTTGAACATGAGGGTCCTGCAGTGGACCCTCCAAGTCCAATGGTCCTTCCTGCATTACCCTCTGAACAATCCCATTCGCCTCAGCAGGGTTTGCAGGAAGGCCCTTCTGTGGTAGCTCCAGTCCCCGGACCTCCTCAAAGGTTGGCCTTTTGCTATGCCCCATCCCCTAACCACAGTGACCACGGACGCCTCTCGCTTTGGATGGGGCAGGATAGTCCAAGGCACGTGGAACCACACTGAGACCTCTCTGCATATCAGTGTCCTAGAGATGAGGGCAGTGCTGTTGGCGTTGCAAGCACTCCAGAGCCTTCTTCCCGTTGGGACTATTGCAGTCCAGACGGACAACATGTCTGTAGTCCGGTATATCAACAAACAAGGGGGAACCAGGTCCTATCCACTTTGCCGAGAGGCCATGAGAGTGTGGGAATGGGCGATCTCCGCCAACCGCTTTCTCATAGAGACGCACATTCTGGGACGGTCCAACATCCTTGCGGACAAACTGAGTCGCACGATTCTATCGCCGTACGAGTGGTCTCTGAATCCCAAAGTAACAAAACAAATATTCTCCAAATGGGGTCAACCTTGTTGCGATCTTTTTGCTTCTCCCTCAAACATGAGGTGCAGTGACTACTTCGCTCTAATTCCCCCACCCGGGGTATCCCCCTGAGGCGCTCTGGTACATGCTTGGCCGCCCGGTCTCCTCTATGCTTACCCTCCTCTTCCTCTAATGCTGAAGTTCTTACAGAAAGCCAGACGGCTGGGGAGCAGAATAATCCTCATTGCCACATTCTGGCCTCGTCAGGCTTGGTTCCCTTATCTACGGTCTCATCTAGTGAATCCTCCCTGGATTCTGGATCCCATTCCGGATCTGATCTCGCACCCGTTAGACCTCCCGACCCCGAATCTGGTCATTCTGAAGCTCACGGCTTGGTTGCTCCAGTTCCACTCCTAGCTAGGACTCCCGGTATCTCTTCCCTGGTCAAAGCTATCTTACTGGCGGCCCACAAGCCGTCTACTAGAAGGCTTTATGGTAGCAAATGGAAACGGTTTTCTGTTTGGGCGGAGCAACAGAACTTAGACCCCTTTATGGCTCCGTTGCCTGCGGTGTTAGACTTTTTGTCAGGACTTTTCGACCAAGGAGCCAGCTCGTTCACGGTCAGAGTTCAGCTGGCAGCAATTTCACATTATCACATGGGAAGTGACCTAGGCCCTTTGATCTCAACCAGATTGTGTAAGGCCTTTTTGAAGGGTACCTTCCTACTAAGACCCCCGGTGAAGGATGTAGTCCCTTCTTGGAATTTAGCGCTTGTGCTCCAGGCTTTGACAATTCCTCCCTTTGAGCCTGCAGCTTCAGTGGATCTTAAACTATTATCCTGAAAAACAGCATTTCTCGTCACTATCACTTCGGCCAGAAGGGTTTCTGAGCTACAAGCCCTTTCCGCCAAGCCACCGTATTTGACCTTTCACAAAAATAGAGTATCCCTCAGGACCAATCCCTCTTTGCTTCCTAAGATTGCTTCCGAGTCAAATATCAGTCAAACTATTAATTTGCCTGTCTTTTTTCCCAGTTACCAAAACAAAGGCGAATACAAGTTGCACTTGTTGGATGTTCATAGACAACTACGTTTCTATTTACACAGAACAGCTGGTCATAGGCAATCAGACCAGCTGTTTATTTCCTTTGCTAAATCTAATTTTGGAAAATCAGTTTCAAAAGTCACACTGTCCAGGAGGATTTCACAGTGTATTCTGCTAGCATATGAAAGATGTTCATCGTGTTTCACTGTTGCAGTCATAACTGTAGGGTGCTCCTGCCGGCAGGCAGCCCGAGGTCGGCCAGAATCCCAAAGTCTGGGTCCGGCGTCGGCTGTACAATCCAGTACCCTGACGTCAGTATGCTCTGGTACATAGCCCTCAGCCGACGCCATCTTCTCCAGTCTTTCTTGCAGTGCGGTGGAAAGCAGCTCGCAAGTCGTTTGGCGATTTTCGAACAGCGTTTTTGGTTGTTGTCGGTCCGAAGTTTTTACTTCTCTTCTCAAAGCTAAGTACCCCGTTGGGGAATCTTTTTCTTGTTCCTCCGATGTCAGAAAAAGTTAATTGTATTACGTGTGGGAAACAAATACCTCATAAAGATTTCCACTCTTACTGTCTACCTTGCTTAGGCCCTGTCCATGATGTTTCTTTTTGTCGGTTCTGTGCCAGGTTTAATTCTCGTACTATCAAACGCAGGTACGACTGGGCTCTGAATTACTTTGGCAGACGCTTCAATTATAGAATGTCGTCGGATACTACCGGAATTCGAAAGAAGCGCAAAGACAAGGACAGGCCTCCGAGGTCCAAACAGGACTCGTTGCAGCTGGAGCCAGCGTCCGGTTCGGCTGTCGTCAGTGAGGCGCTTTTGCAGCCCCTGTCGTCCGCCACTTCTGAACAGATGGCCGATACGGACTCCCATGGGGAGCCATCTAGGCCTTCTATTTTATCTGCTGCAGGACCTTCGGACGTCGCTCCCTCGGATGGGTCCGGAACCGCTGTGCAGGTACCGGCTTCTGAGGGGGTATTCAGGCCTACTCACATCACTATTTCAAAGGCAAAGACAAAGACTCCTGTTAAGTCCAAAGCTCCTGCTCAAGCTACTTCTGAATCTACTCCCAGGACACAGAAGCAATTGTTAAGGATGGCTGAAGATTTGCTTTCTATGATTAGGGGTTCTCACCCCCCCCCCCCCGAGAAAAGGCCTCGACAGGATGTTCCTGTGGATTCCTCTGACCAGGCTTCTATATCTTCTCTCTTTTCCTCTGATCAGGAATATTCTTTTCCTCCTTATGAGGATTCGGATGCTGAGGACTCCTTGCCCTCTGCTTCTCCGCCTGAAGATTTTTCTTTTGGGGAAACCTTACATGAGATGAGGGAACATTTTCATTGGGAAGGTCAGGATTATTCTGCTTCCAAGAAGAGGCTTAGAGAATTCCTTCTTCTTCCTCAACATAGGCCTTTGGCTGTCCCTCCTGTTCTTGACAATTGTGGATGATGCTTTTTCCGAGGCTAATTTGAATCCTGATTCCATGCCTCCTGCTCCTTCTAAGCCTGATAGGTTTTATAGGGTTCCTGAGTCTCATTTGTTCTTGTTTAAGAATCCTTCTGCAGATCCTGAAACTATTTCTCAGGGTTCTAAGGCTGCTAAGGTTGCTACTTCTAAGAATCCTATTCCCTCTGAGAAGGATTCTCGTGCCTTAGGTGGGGCAAAAAGGTATATACTTCTGCTACCCTTTCTGTTAGGGCTTTAAATTGCCAGTTTCATATGTTTAAGTATCAGCAATTTCTTTTGTCTGTTTTAAAGCAAAAGCTTGCCTCTCTTCCTGCATGTGCAGAAGATAAGGAACTACAGGATGTGTTGCATGCAACTGAACAACTAAACAAACATAGCTTGCATTGTGGTTTTGATGCTTTGGATGCTTCTTGCAGGGCCGCAGCCTCTGGCACTGTTATCAGGAGACATGCTTGGCTTCGTGAACAAAGTTTACCTGAACAGGTTAAGGCTAAATTATTAGATGCCCCTGTTCAGCATGATGTTCTTTTTGGATCTAAGGCTGAGGAGGTTATTAAAAAGATGGAAGAAAAGGCAAAATCTATGCAAACTGTGAAAGATTTCTTGCAAGTTCAGCCTCCTAGATTTTCCAGGAATTGGCCCTCCAAAAATTGGTCCTTTCCCACGTCTGACAGGCCTCAAAGGGGAAGATATAGACGCTCCAGAGGTCGTGGCCAAGCTCAGGCCTCCTACAGATAGAGACAATGGACTGCTTCTTCACCTAGAAGGGGAGAAGACAGATCCCAATCTCAAAGAAAGCATACTCAATGACTCTCTCGGTTGGGCTACAGGACCTCTTTACCTGGATGCCCCTCTCGGAGGAAATTGGACTCATATTACCCAGGACAAATGGGTATTGGACGTGATTTTAAAGGCTACAAATTCCACTTTCATACCTTGCCAAGGGCTTTCGGTTGGCCAGATCTGCCAAAACATCAATGGTCAGAGGCCTTAAATCAAGTGGATGCTCTTCTGGCCATGAGAGCTATAGAGCCTGTTCCACTCTCAGAGATGGGAAAAGGTTTTTATTCAAGACTGTTTCTGGTTCCAAGAAAACAAAGCTCATGGAGACCTATTCTGGACCTTTCTGTGTTAAACACCTTTTGGGAATTCCAAAATTCAAGATGCTTACTCTGCAGCAGCTGATTCCAATGCTCTCTCAGGACGCCTGGATGGTAACATTGGACCTAAAGGAAGCTTATTTACACATTCCCATCAGGCAGGAACGCAGGAAATTCCTCAGGTTCAAGGCAGGTTCGAGACACTTTCAATTCTCTGTACTGCCCTTTGGTTTATCTACTGCGCCCAGAGTCTTTACCAAGTGCCTGGCACCAGTAGTGGCTTATTGCAGACTCCAGGGGATTCAGATTTACCCCTATTTGGACGACTGCCTTATTCAGGCAGACAGCAAGGATCTTTTACTTCAACATCTGGATTTTGTTCGTCTCCTCCTCCTACTGGGATTTTCAGTGAACACAAAAGTCACATTTGATCCCTTCTCAACAAATGGTATTTCTGGGAGCCCTCTTAAATACAACCTTACAAAGGGCCTTCCTCACTACAGAAAAACAAATACAGCTGGCTTCAATTTTCAAGACTTTGGCAACTCTACCTCAGCTCACTGCAAGGAAATTCCTGCAGGCACTGGGCTACATGGCCTCCTGCATTCTGTTGATTCCAAATGCAAGGCTTCATATGAGAAAGCTTCAATGGTATCTGAAAAGTGTATGGTCGCAGCATTACCACGATCTGGACACTCTGATTCCTCTGATCCCCTGCCTCCAGAAGGAGTTCCTTTGGTGGTCCAGGGTGTGTGCTTTAAACGAAGGAAAGCCTTTCCGTCTTCCTCAACCTTCTCAAATCATAACCACGGACGCCTCGGATTATGCTTGGGGAGCACATTTTCTAGGCAATTGCCAGCAGGGAACCTGGACAAAGGATCATCTTCACTGGCACATCAATCTGAAGGAAATGTTGGCAGTTCAAAATGCTCTTCTAGCCTTCAAGAACCTTTTGCATCCAGGACCTCTTTTGATTTGCACAGACAACACCACAGTCCTGTGGTACATAAACAAGCAGGGGGGTTCTCATTCGTACCCCCTTTGCAGACTAGCTATGGCTTTATGGGACACGGCTCTAAATCTGAATCTACATCTCCAGGCCCAATTCATACCAGGAGAACAGAATCTCTTAGCAGACAGCCTGAGCAGGAATATTTTAGATCCTCACGAATGGATGCTAGACACAAACTTATTCAACAGGATCACTGCAGTTTGGGGATGCCCCCAGATAGATCTGTTTGCATCCCATCTCAATCATCAGCTGCCTCTCTTTTGCACCAGGTCATTCCACAAAACAGCTTGGAAAGTGGATGCCCTGTCCTTCAGCTGGAGAAACCTTTCGGGATATGCCTTCCCTCCTCTTCCTCTACTTCCTCGGGTATTACTAAAGATAAAACAGGACTAGCCCAAGTTCCTCATTTTGATTGCTCCAAATTGGCCTCGACAGTTTTGGTATCCAACTTTAAAGCACCTGTTCTTGGAGCCTCCTTGGATCCTTCCTCTGAACCCTTCTCTTCTGTCCCAGCATCAGGGTCAGTTGCTACATTCCAATCTCAAGACTCTGCCTGGCAGCTTGGCTCTTCAAAGAAATTTGATTTCTTCTAGTCTTCCCAAACAAGTTTTGGATGTTCTTTTGGAAGCTAGACGGCCTAGCACTAGGAAATCCTATGCCTCTAAATGGAAGAGATTTTGCATTTGGATGCAGGACCGAGGCTTGGATCCTCTGGTTCCTGATCTCTCTTCTATTTTGCTTTACCTCTCGGATCTTTTGTCTTATGGACTTTCCTTTTCTTCCATTAAGATTCATGCTTCTGCTATTTCTGCTCATTTCAATACTGATCCCCCTGTTTTTTCTCATCCTTTGGTGAGACCATTCTTGAGAGGGGCTAAGAATTTAAGACCTCCCAGGACCCCTCCTGTTCCTGCTTGGGATCTTAATTATGTTTTAGAAAAACTTACTTTGCCTCCTTTTGAGCCTGCTGCGTCTTCAGATATTAAGTTTTTATCTTGGAAGACCGTTCTTTTGTTAGCTTTGACTTCTGCCAGAAGGGTCTCAGAGTTGCAAGCTCTCATGGCTGTGGAACCATACCTTATTTTCCACCAGGACAGAGTATCCTTGAGGACCAATCCTACTTTCATGCCTAAGGTGATTTCGAAAGTGGCTTTGAATCAAACAATTCACCTTCCTACCTTCTTTCCTAATCCTCAGAATAAAGGGGAAAGGATTTTGCATTCCTTGGACGTGCACAGACAGTTACGATTTTATTTGGACAAGACTAAAGAGTTCAGAAAATCTAACCAATTGTTTGTTTCTTTTGCCTCCAGTTCTCTTGGGAAGGCTATTTCTAAACAAACTGTTTCCAAATGGATTTCTTATGGAATAAGGTTTTGTTACACTCATCATGGGAAACAATTTCCAGGTACTGTGAGAAGTCATTCTACTAGAGCAGCTGCTACTTCTACAGCTTTTCTCAGGGGAGTTCCTACCAAGGATATCTTGGAAGCTGCCACTTGGAGTTCTGTGCATACTTTTTCCAAGCACTACAATCTCCCTTTGTATTCTAAGACCAGGGCAGGCTTTGCCTCTGCTGTTTTGCAGGGTCTTCTTGCTGCCCCTTCTGTCTAAACCTCCTCCCTTTTTCACTGCTTTGGGATTCCACCCTACAGTTATGACTGCAACAGTGAAACACGATGAACATAGTACAGTTGTGTACACCTACCATAAATGTAGATGTTAGAGTGTCTTCACTGTTGCAGTCTGTGTTTCCCTCCCTCCAATCCCCTCTTTTTCTCTCTTTTGTGGTGTATTTGTGTTTCCTAGTGGGATTCATTTATGATCTGTTGGGGACTTCTGACATCTAGGGCAAGAAAGGCTGGAGAAGATGACGTCGGCTGAGGGCTATGTACCAGAGTGTACTGACGTCAGGGTACTGGATTGTACAGCCGACGCCGGACCCAGACTTTGGGATTCTGGCCGACCTCGGGCTGCCTGCCGGCAGGAGCACCCTACAGTTATGACTGCAACAGTGAAGACACTCGAACATCTACATTTATGGTAGGTGTACACAACTGTACTTTCCGGCCGGCCCACACCCCAGGGAGTCCACGCCCATTCTACTAGATCAGTTTCCACATCTGCTTTATTTCGTTCTAGAGTCTCATTGGATGAAATTTGTTCGGCAGCCACTTGGGCTTCATCTCATACCTTTATAAATCATTATAAGTTGGACCTGGTCTCCAGAGGGAGAGCATCCTTTGGCTCTGCAGTGCTCCGGAACATCCTTCCATGAGGACCTCCCAAGATTTAGGTAGCTGGGGACTCTGTCCCATAGGTTGATGCCCAAATGAAGTTAACTACTTCAGATTAAGAAGTTATGTACTCATCATAACGTTCCATCTGAATAGGTAAACTTCATTTGGCAGCAACCGTCCCCCCCTCCTTCCCCATGACCGTTGGATGTTTATATTACTATTTTGTCATCTGATTGTATCGAGGTCAGACCATAGGCTGGCTATTTTGTGCAGCTCTTGCATTAGGCAAACTTGATCTGAGGTCCGGTAGGGTTGGCAGGGGATTATGGGTAAGGGGAGGAGCTCGGATCTCTGCTGTTGGAAACTGCCAGCTCTGATCTGATATGGATCCGAAGACCCATAGGTTGCTGCCAAATGAAGTTTACCTACTCAGATGGAACGTTATGGTGAGTACATAACTTATTCCTTGCCTAGGCCCTGACCACGACGTGCCTTGCTGTCGGTTTTGTGCTTTATTTAATCAGCGCACTATCCGTTGTCGGTACATTTTTGCCTCTAAATATTTCGGTTCTCAGTTTAATTATCCAGAAATGTCAGTTAGCCATCTGACTACCGGGATTTCGAAAAAAACATAGATAAAAACAGAGAAGGCCGACGACTTTTCTCCTAAGCCAGTTGCCAGTTCGCCGGTACTCAGGCGCTTTCGCATCCCCTGATACCCACTACTTCTGACCCGCAGGCGTCTACTGAGACCCATTCGGAGTCCAGTATGCCGCAAGATGCTTCACCTATGGAAACCGCGGATGTCTCTACCTTGTATGGGTCTGGAGCCGCTGTGCAGGCACCGGCTTCTGTGGGTGTATTCAGGCCTACAGACATGCATATTAAACAGACTCCACCTTCAATACTAAGGCCCAAATCTCGATATGGGTCTAAAATAAATGATGCCCAGGCCACATGTTCAGGCCCATATGCCTAAAAAACAAATTATCAAAATGGCTGAAGATCTAATTACTCTAATCAGAGGTAGTCAACCCCTCCCCCTACTTAGAGGCCTAGCGCTGAGCTTGACTGAGTCTTCTGATCAGGACTCTGTTTCTTCTGACACTTCTAATGACATGGATTTGTCCATACCTACATATGAGGATTCTGATGCAGAGGATTCCATTGCCTCTGCTTCCCCCCCTGAGGATTTTTATTTTGGGGAAACCTTACATACTTTAAGGGAGCATTTCCACTGGGAAAGTCAGGAATTTTCTGACTCAAAAAAGAGGCTTAGGGATTTTCTTTTGCTACCTCAGCATAGGTCTTTGGCTGTACCTCCTGTACTAGACATTGTTGATGTGTTTTCGAATCCAGTATGGCCCCTGATTCCCTGCCTCCAGCTCCTAGTAAACCTGACAGATACTGCAGGGTTCCTGAGTTCTGCAAGTTCCTTTTCAAAGATCCTGTTGCAGATCCTGAAACCATTTCTCAGGGGCCTAAGGGCATTAAGGCTTCTACTGCTAAAAATCCTACCCCTTCTAATAGAGACTCCAGGGCACTGGATAGATGGGTTAAAAAGATTTATACTTCTGCAACCTTGGCAGTCAGGGCTTTAAACTGCCAGTTTCATATGTTAAAATATCAACATCATATTATTGGACTGCTTAAACAAAAAATGATGTTGATTTCTGACTGTGTGGAAAGTAAAGATTTACAGGATTTATTGCATTCTGCTAAACAAGTTGGAAAACATACTTTTCAGTGTGGTTTTGATTCTTTAGAGGCCTCTTGCAGGGCTGCTGTTACTGAATCTGTGCTTAAAAGGCATGCTTGGCTTTAGGAGCAGTCTCTGCCTGATCATGTTAAAGCGAAATTGTTGGATGCTCCTTTAAATCAGGACCTCCTGTTTGGCAATAAGGCTGAAGAAGTTTTAAAAAAAGATGGGAGATAAAGCTAAATCTATGCAAACTGTAAAAGATTTCTTACAAGTGCAACCTCCAAGATTTAGTAGGCACTGGCCTACTAAAAATTGGTCCTTTCCAGCTCCTCTCAGGCCAAACCCAGATTGCACCAAGAGCACCAGGTTTCAGTCCCAGGGAACTCTCAGAACTAAGCAATGAGGGGCCTCAATTTCCAAATCTGGAAATAACAAGACACCCCCCTATGGTAAACAGTCTTAATGACTTTCCATTAACATTACCAAGCACTTGCCTTTTAGCCATCCCTTTGGGGGGAAATAGTGCTCTTCATGCAAAAAACTGGGATCTCATAACCCCCAGGACAATGGGTTTTAAGTATAGTTTTCCAGGGATACAGATTTCATTTCCACACGTTGCCAACACCAAACGGGTGGCCAGACCTGCCCCCAAATCAGTGGGCAGAGGCTCAAAAACAAGTACTTTGCCTTTTAAACATGAGGGCTATCCAGCCGATACAAGACCAGGAAAAGGGACAAGGTTTCTATTCCAGGCTTTTCCTGGTACCCAGAAAAGACAAATCATGGCGTCCAGTTCTGGACCTGTCTAAACACCTTTCTGGACATTCCAAAATTCAAGATGCTGACTCTTTACCAGTTACTTCCTAAGCTAGGCAAAGATGCCTGGTTGGCAACTCTAGATTTAAAAAAAGCATACTTGCACATCCCAATCAGGGAATCTTGCAGAAGATACCTACGCTTCAAAGCAGGCTACTTGCATTTTCAGTTATCTGCACTGCCCTTTGTCTTGCCTACTGCGCCCAGGGTTTTCACAAAGTGCCTGGCTCCAGTAATTGCATTTTGCAGGCAAAGAAATATTGAAATATATCCATACCTAGACGATTGTCTAATTCAGGCAAAAAACAGGGCATTCTTCTAAATCATCTAGCTTTTGTAAAAAAAAAAAAAAAAGGTTCTAACTTGTCTGGGGTACACCATAAAAGAAAAGAAATCACAACTGGTACCCTCTCAACAAATTACATTTCTGGGTGCAAGCTTGAATACAACTGCCCAGATGTCTTTCCTCGCGCCAGAGTAGCAAATTCATTTGGTAACCAACTTCACACAAGTGGCCACAAAAACCCTGCTGTCTGCAAGACAAATACTGCAAGCCTTGGGGTTCATGGCCTCCTGCATTCTTCTAATTCCATATGCAAGACTGCATATGAGGAAACTACAGTGGTACCTAAAAAGTCTATGGAGTCACCGCCTAGAAACAATGATTCCTATCATACCTTGCCTACGCCTGGAGTTCTTATGGTGGGCAGAGGCCAGCCACCAAAGCAAGGGACTGTCATTCACACTACCCCCTGCCGCCCAAACCCTAACTACAGATGCCTCAGACCTTGCATGGGGGGGGGGGGGGGCTCATCTGGCAGGGAAGTACATTCAGGGCAAATGGAACCCAAGTCAAATGCACCTACATATCAGTCAAAAAGAAATGTTAGCTGTACAGAATGCTCTGACAGCCTTCAAGGACTACATTCTTCCAGGGCAACTAATGGTAAAGGCAGACAACACCATGATTATGTGGTACATAAACAGGCAGGGGGGTACACATTCCTACCCTCTCTGCAGACTAGCCATGGCATTGTGGAACACTGCCTTGAGCTACCAAGTGCATCTACAAGCTCAATTCCTGCCAGGAAAATTGAATACACTGGCAGATGGACTAAGCAGAAATCTTACGGACCCACCCGAGTGGAAATTTGAACCACGGATTTTCAACATGTTGACAAGCAAATGGGGGAGCCCAGACCTAGATCTATTTGCCTCCCTCCAGAACTACCAGTTGAACAAATTTTGCACAAGGACTCCCCACAAAAAAGCCTGGAAAGTGGAAGCTCTGTCCTTCAGCTGGAAAAACCTATCAGTCTACGCCTTTCCCCCTCTGCCTCTGCTCTCCAAAGTTCTGCTAAAAGTCAAACAGGACAAACCAAGAATGATTTTTATTGCTCCAGACTGGCTACGCCAACACTGGTACCCACTCCTGCGCAGTGTCACAAATATCTCCCTGGCATCTGCCTCAGACACCTTCCTTACTGTCTCAGCAGGAGAACCAAACTCTGCACCCTCAGCTCCAAACATTGAACCTTGCAGCTTGGCTAATCACTTAAATTCACCCTTAGCATCCCTCAGCAAACCTGTGATGGATGTCATCTTGGAGGCGAGAAGACCTATTACTAGAAAATCTTATGCTGACAAATGGAAAAGATTCTGTGCCTGGAACCGATCTTTAGGGATGAGCACAGCAGCGCCCAATTTACCTCAGATTTTGCAATACTTAACTGAGATGCTTCACAAGGGCCTGTGTTTTTCCTCTATTAAAACCCGCGCTTCAGCTATTTCAGCTCACTATAACACAGAACCCACCCCTCTTTCCTCATCCCCTGCTCAAGCAGCATCTCAGAGGGGCAAAGAACTGGAGAGCTCCTACCCCTGCCTTGGGGCCTTCATTTTGTTTTGGAGAAGCTCACTCTACCTCCTTTTGAGCCAGCTGCTACTGCAGACTTAAAATGACTTTCTTGGAAAACAGCCTTCCTTTTAGCAATCACTTCAGCTAGGAGGATATCTAAATTACAGACCCTTATGGCAGTGGAGCCTTTCATCATCTTTATGCGGACAGGGTATCTCTGAGGACCAATCCATCCTTCATGCCCAAAGTGGTTTCCAGTGTGGCTTGGACAGAACTAAACTTCGAAGAAAATCTGAACAATTGCTAGTAGCATTTGCTGCTGGGGCAGAGGGGAAGGCTGTTTTAAATCAAACCATTTCTAAATGGATAAGCCATTGCATTCATTTCAGCTATAAGCACCATGGAAAACCTATCCTCCAGGGGATCGGATCTCATTCCACCAGGGCTGCATTTACTTCTGCAACCTTTCTCAGAGGTGTTCCTACCCAGGGATATTCTAGAAGCTGCTACTTGGAGTTCTGTACATACTTTCACAAATCATTACGATTTATCAATTTTCTCTATATCCAGAGCTGGCTTTGTCACTGCTGTCTTGCTGGTCCTAATGCTGTATAACTTCCTCCTCCCAACCATAGCTTTGGGAATCTACCCAAATGTGATGACTGCAACAGTGAAACACGAAGAACATAGTACAGTTGTGTAGACTTACCGTAAATGTAGATGTTCAAGTGTATTCACTGTTGCAGTCCTTGTTACCCTCCCTCCATCTCCCTGTTTTTTCTCTGGCTATACCTCTACTTTCTTTTACTATGCTTAAAAGCCTTTTTGGTGTATTTGCTTTTGGTTGGAGGTATATTTTTGTGGTTTTTAATTTTATTTGCTCCCCATTTGGGGGGCACCTGACATCTGGGGCAAGAAAACTGATGTAATGACGTCTGCTGCACGTTATATACCCCTGACAACCTGACGTCATGGAAGAAGGGACAGCAACCGACACAGGAGCCAAGATTTTGTTAATCAGGCCGACTGAGGGCAACCTGCCAGCAGATTACCCAAATGTAATGACTGCAACAGTGAATACACTCGAACGTCTACATTTATGGTAAGTGTACATTTATGGTAAGTGTACACAACTGTACTTAAAATGTAAGGACATAATTTGATTCTATCAAAAAGCATGGTCTCCACCCATTGGTAGTTAGTGCAAACTTCCAGAGCTATGTTGGAGGGAATGAGTTAATGTCTTCATTGGGTAAACCCTGTATTGGTTACATCCAGTTATAATTTGTTAAAATTTATGTACTGAATAGTTTTATCCAAGTAAGGTATTTTGAAGTCTTAAGTCTGGTGTGATGGCAGTGTTCGTACAGACTGTTATATCCAGATGTGCTGTATGTGATATTGGCGAATACCACCACTTAACAGACTAAATGCAAATAAGGAAAAATGAGAGAGAAAACCTTGGGTGAGAGTGCATTTGTGGAAACTTGGTATTAATCGCCTTCTGACTGGAGTGTGCAGAGTAATTGTATCCTTAAATGAGAGGAAAATGTGCTAGAAGTTCAGGTGCATGCTGGAATTTTAGCAAAATGTCTTCGTCATGCAAGACAGATTAATGTTTAGAAAGTTGTCTATATTTTGATTGAATGGCGTCAATTGGCACAACTTTGATGCATTGTGTTTTTCAGAGTGGCATTGTTACGTTTTTATACACTGGTTTCAAACTTCTACATTGTTACAGCCAGTTAAACCTGTATGAAATTTTAAATGTATGTGAAATACATTTCTTTTAGATTCAGTTACTTATCAGTGGTTCACAGAAGTATTTTGTTAACTTACTTTCAGGTGGTAGAAGATGGGTATGAATTTTTCGCTAAGCGACAACTGGTAACTCTCTTTTCAGCCCCAAATTACTGTGGTGAATTTGACAATGCTGGCGGTATGATGAGCGTGGATGAAACACTAATGTGTTCATTTCAGGTAAAGTGTAGTATTATCTTTGACTAGTTTTGTGCTTGTGGTTTCTCCAAAATCTTAAGAATATGCTGCATTTGAAGACTGAAAAAAGACAATAATGGTAGATTTGTGGTATACGGGCTGTTGGCAAGGATTGAGGACTACAGTGGCATGTGTTTACATTCTACCTAAAACTGCTATTATGGAGTTTAAGAAAATATTGGGAGAAATCAGCTTTCAGCAGGGAATATTACTTATAGATGGGAACTGGAACCGGATTTGCAATAGGGAAGATGTATCAGGGGACCTAGAAGGGAAATGTAACAAATGAGGGTAGATTTCTGAAGAATTTTATGACCATATTGGGTTCCTATCGTATGATCGAAAATTGTAAATGGCGAACGCGTATTGAGCGAACCAGATTGGTCGAAACGTCGCACGCTTAACACAGAAATCGCCGTAGGGAATATTTTCCCTTTACTTCAGTGCAGTGCGATCTCTGAGTAGGAATATTTAAGTAGCGGGGGTGTGGGGGGTGCAGGGGGACTTGCCCCCTGCCTACAGCGTTTAGAAAAGTATAGTTTTTTATTTTTATTTTTTTATATTTTCGGAATTTCAAACATCGCTCATATGGTGTTCGATGTTTGAAACTTTCGAAAATATATTATAGACCCGAAAGTATTTGGTAAGGAAGATATGAATTCAGTAGTAGGATCGTATTGCTACCCAAGGCACAATAAATGGGTTAGAGAAGGTGGTAGTTGTATTTCACAGGAACATGTGCATTTAATCTAAGGTGTTGACACACATCTAATACGCGTTTTCAGATCATGCACTAAGATAAAAATGCAGGTCAATGAAAGAAGAGTGAGACCATGGTGCTTCCTGACTTGCATATTTGAAAAGAGAGGAATTTAAGGAATGGGTAGTGGAATTTTAGAGTTGTTTATTAGAGAAGATAAAAATATCTTCAGAAGTTATAGCTAGTGAATGGGATAAAATGAAAGTGGAGTTTAAAAACAGGGTCGAAGTAGAGATGATTAAGAAGTAATAGGAATTACTCTGAGGAGTTGACAAAGATTAACATATTGCAGAATATGGAGAATCTCACAGAACAAGGAGTCACAAATAAAGAATGATAGAGAAAGTAAGGGAGTATTTGGATAACATGTATGAGTTTAGAAAGATTGCTGTTAAGCAACTATTTCTTTAACTCAAGAGCACAAACACAGATTGAAATCCAGCTGATGAACTCAATCTAGCCGCACAAGCTTCCATGTCAATTTAGGAGAATAAACCCAGTCCTCTATCTACAATCTCATGTTTTCTTATTTCGGAAGTTGAACAAAACCACTAATGTCTTCCTTTTGTTTTTCAAAAGCTTTATTTTTGAAGAGCGTCCAACGTAGGTAGGTACAGTCTCTCAACTTGAGGAATTCTCTGTGCTTATTTTCTGATAGCTCGAGCATAAAAACTTCTAGCGCAATGATGTAGGGAACAGAAAGTAGAAAGGGTTGTTGCCAGACTTAAAGCCTATAACAAGAAACGTAACCAAAGATCCTGTAGAAGTATTAGAGATATTTTGGAAGTTTTACGAAAATTTGTATTAAGCGGAGAAATGTGGAAATCAAGAACTAGTACAAATGGAAATATTTATGAAAGAAATATGCCAAGGTTAGAGGTAGATGAGGGTACACAACAAACAGCATAGAAGGAGATGAGATCAAAACGGTGAAGTGTAATAAATCTTCAGGAAAGTCTCCAGGAACAGATGGTGTTCTTTGGATGTTAAGAAGAAAGTGATAAAGATTTGGGAGATTTTTGTTTAACCTTATTTTTAAAGGAGGGTTGGCACCAACATCTTGGGAGAAAGCTGTGTTGGTGACTGTATTACCCAAGGATAGTAAAGACTCGCCAGACCCAGCATTATATAGACCCATTTCACTTTTAAACCTTTAATTATAAAGTGTTTGGCTGTACTAATTAAAAGAATAGCAGTGATGTTGCCAGTATTGATGTGTATCAGTTGTGGGTGGGGGGGCAAACGTTTAACAAGATTAATAGAAAAACAGTTATCGAGAGGGAAGCAGAATATAAGAAAATATCGCTGCTGTTGGAGGGTCTTGATGCAGTGAAAACATTTGACCAAGTAAGCAGGGATTTCATGAGTAGGGCAAAGGAAGCATTTATATTCCCTGATACAGTAATAAGGTTTGTTAGGATGATATATAAAGAACCAGAAACAAGAATTAGTGTTTGTGTGTGTGTGGGGGTGGGGGGGGTCTCTGATGCATTGTTTGAACACAGGAACACCAGGCACATCTTCTTTCCCCTTTGTTTTATATTTAGAGCCACTGGCAAAGAACATAATGGACTCAGAAATGCATACATATAAATAATATGGTAATTAAGCAAAACTGACTATAGATTCATAGGTATATACTAGGCTAATGATCACCAGTGCCTTTATAAGCCTAGCCATGATGTATCTTGACTGCTGGAAAGGTTCATAGGTTAGTACTAGGCTAGTTGCCCTTGTGAGCTATTTTAAGCCTAGCCAGTTTCCCTTTCAAAGGTGAGAATCAACCCCTGTACTTTATGCAGTGAGGTAAAGGCATTAGCTGTTGTATACCAACCCCTCAAACCAAAACTCCAACCCTTCCACATGTAGCAGTGGAAGCTACAGGCCCTGATAATGTTTGAAGTGATGATGCCTAGTTTAAAAGACCAGTACTGTGATTCCCGAGCTACAGAGCCAGACAACTTTACTAGCAGGTAATATTATTTTATGCTGATAATCCTAGAAAAAGGACACTGGCCCCAGAGCTTGGACCGAAGCTCCAAAGGTGGTGGTGTTTCCATATTCATAAAGGATGCGCACACCTCCAGACTGGTAGCCCAATATAACGCATCAGCGATACTTCAGGTGCAGCTAACAATTGGGTAAGACGGCGATTCAGGTCGTAGCCTGTTATAGGTCCCCAACCATGTCCCAAAATGCACACTCCACATTCTTAAGCACCCTGGAGAATATTAGGGTCCAACCTAACACACACATACTGGTCGACTTCAACTGCCCCTCCATTAACTGGGAAAACTACTCATATATCAATATACTTGCCAGTTTCCTGGAATTCATTAATTCCAATGCCCTGGACCAGCTCGTTCTTACCCCCAGTAGAGGTAGCAATATCCTTGACCTGGTCATTACTAACATGGGCGACCGTTGTTCTACACAAATAGTCAACTCCTCCCTGGTTAGATCCGACCACGAACTAATCACCTTGGAAATCCTCATTCCCCCCCCCCCTTACACACACACACACACACACACACACACACACACACACACACACACACACACACACACACTCACACACACACACTCACACACACACACACACTCACACACACACACACTCACACACACACACACACACTCACACACACACACTCACACACACACACTCACACGCACTCACACACACGCACTCACACACGCACTCACACACACGCACTCACACACACGCACTCACACACACGCACTCACACACACGCACTCACACACACGCACTCGCGGGTGTAACCACCATGAAAATCTTCTCCAAAGCTAAAAACAGAAGTGGCTAGCTTCACGGCACCCATGCAAATGGAGAATAGTTGAATGACCATTCGAATCCTACACCAATGCACTGTACGAATAAGTACACAAATGCATGGATCTCACCATACCCAATAGAACCAAGACTCTCTCCTCCAAAAAAGGGAAGCCAATCTGGTGGCCCCCTGCCATAAACAAACTCTACAACAGAAGGAGGAAACTGATGCGGAATAAGGTGAAGTCCCAAGACTGGAAAAACGCCCTTATCAGTCTCAACAAAAAGTTTAATCATCAAATCCTCTAAAGCTAGCTATGAAAACAGAACTGCAGCAGACAGTAAAGACAACCACAAGGTCTTCTATAGTTATGTAAAGAATCTCCACAGCAATACCCAGATTTGCTCTGAGCTACTGCACAATGGTACCTCCTATACCAAGCCAACAGATATTGCAAGTATACTGGTCAACCGATTCAGTGCCAACTTTACCCCCCCCCCCCCAAAGGACCAATCACAATACCAGTAGATTGCCAGGCACACGATATTTACTGCTGCACAGTTTAAAACAGCACTGTCTAAGGCTAAGAATACAGCTTCTATGGGACCTGACAATATCCCTGGCTGTGTTCTACATGAACTACAGAGTGAACTGGCACCTCACCTCTGTGCCCTATTCAGTCACAGCCTCACCTCAGGCTTTGTTCCTACCGAATGGAGCACTGCTATAGTCATCCCTCTCCTCAACGAAGGAGTGGCTACAGACCCTGGGAACTATCTCCCCATTAGCCTGACAAGTCCGATATGTAAAGCAATGGAACCCATCTTCAAGGACCTAATAAACAAGGATATAGGGAATCTCCAGACTCTGGATCCCACACAGTTTGGTTTTGTGAAGGGTAGATCATGCCTGCTCAACTTGGTCGACTTCTTTGAGTCAAGTCACGAGAGCTGTGGATGAAGGCAAGGTGGTTCATACAGCCTAACTTGATCTGGCCAAGGCCTTTGATACCATTCCCCACTCAGGAATCATAGAAAAACTCACTAAGCTAGGCATCAAAATCTATATCACTAGGTGGGTTGCAAACTGGCTCACAGAACCCACAGTGTGAAAGTAGCTGACTCCAAGTCAGACTGCCGACCAGTCATGAGTGGAGTCCCATAGGGGATCGGTCCTGGTTCCTCTCCTGTTTGGTATCTACTTCTCAGACGTCCAGGCCAACACAAAGGGACTCTGGCTGACAAAGTTCACAGACGATTGCAAGTTGGGAGCCATTATTAACTCCCCAAGGTGATGTTGACATCCTACAGAAAGGCCTCACTGAGACTAACGACTGGTGTCAGAACCATGGCCTTATGCTCAATGCCAAAAAATCTGTCCTCATTCTCTTTGGGGAAAAACCCAGTTCCCATGAATTACCACATTGATGGTAGTTCATTGAACACAGAAGGCATTATAAGAGATCTGGGAACACAGGTTGATAGCAACCTCTCTTTTTACCACGACATTGCCACTGTTTTTAGAAAGTCCTTCAGTGTGGCACATCTCATTACCAAGGGTTTTGCATCCAGGAAGAAAGAGGTCATTGTCTCCCTCTACTCTTCCCTCATTAGGTTAGGCCAGTCATTGAGTACAATGTCCAGTTTGGCATGTACCTCACTAGACACCTGCAACAACTGGAGAAGCCACAAAAGTACCTCACAAAGAGGATACTAGGCCTTAAACACTTATCCTGTATGGACAGACTAAAAAAAAACTCCAACTATTCTCCGTGTCATATCGCCTACTTAGAGGCGATCTTTGCTTGATGTACAAAGCCATGTCTGGCCCAGCTCTGTTAAAAATACTACATCTAAAGAAATCCCAATCCCTCTACACCACACACTCCAGAGACCTCAACCTCATTACTACAATCAACAGTACGTGCTGGAGGGACAGGTTCATAACCCAGAGACTGCCCATGCTATGGAATAAACTTCCCATACTTGTCAAAACAGAGTACCTCACTGGCCCTCTTCATGAGAAACCTTGAGTGGATGGAAAATAGAAAATTCACTCCAGGGATCACTCCAGTGGCTCTACTCGACAGAGGCACTGGGAACTAAGGTCTGGTGTCACGATGCCAGGGTAATCCCATGGGCTAGGCTTGTAAAGGCTCTAGGGCCATTAGCCTAGTACACACCTTTGAACATCTCAGTGTTGTGGAACATTTTGAGACAGTTTCAAGTCTTTTTGGGATATAAAATTAATGACAAAAAAGCTATAGCAGTAAATTATGTACCCACACATAAATTGGTTCAGCAATACCCATATTTATGGGGACGTAAGATTATGTATTTAGTAGTATGTATTAAAAGGGCTTCTATTGTGGCATCTGAGGATATGTGAGAAGAGACTAAACATAAGATAATACAAAAGCTGAGAAAATGGAAGCTCTTACCTATGTGTATGGATAGCAAGATACAAGCAGTAAAAATTTTTCTGATTTTATGTGCTGGTCAGGCATATTTTTCGTCAACGAGATGAGATGTAGACAATAGAATTTTAAGGAATGTATCTGGGAAGGGAAGAGGGCAAGAGTTAAGTGGGATAAGTTGATCCTTCCAATAGAATAAGGTGGTTTACGATTACCTGATTTTAAGGGATATTTCAGAGCTACACAGTTAAAGCTCATACACAAAACACAAGCAGAAGGCTACAATTCAAAGTGGAAAGGGATGATGATGAAGTGGAGATGAGGAGTTCAAGAAATAAAGTGGAATCCTGGGTGCAGATCTTTAAGGAGAATGGTAACTGTGCAGAATATTACATTCATAAAGTAGCTGTAGTTTTATTGGTCATTTTGGGTCAATTCTAAACTCCTTGATCTCTCTCATAAAACCCTACAACTCTCTTTTTGCGCGGTTTTCCGCACTGAGCAGTGCCGCCTCAACAGGTTTAAACTATTCCAGCACCACAAAGGTCTGCTCTTCACTTTTTCCCTTAGAACTGTTCAAACTCTCAAAGTAGTCACTCTATTCTCTTTCTAAAGCCCTGCACTTGCTCAGCTCTTATAAGGAAACATTAACTAACTAAAGCACTACACCCTCCTTGACTTCTCATAAGTATTAGGCTCCCGATTGGTCCTTCCTGATCAAGTGAAAAATCAGTTCCCTTCCCTAATCTGATCAGTAAAAAAACAGTTTCCTATACTAATCTGGTATGTCCCAAGGGTCAGTTTCAAGGTTACTCTCCAGTCCAGCTGGTGAATCTGGGAATTTTGAGGCAATTCTACAATTGCCTTATGTACACAGACAACCCTCTCCTCCTTCCAACAAACTCCAATACATGTGAGAGATGCAGTTACACAGCCAAACTGTAGGCAGAGCTCTCTCAACCCAAGACTGGCACAGTCAGTCAGGAGGAAAAGGTAACCACCCACACCACAAATCCAGTCTCACACAGACCTATTGCATCTGCATACCCAACACATAAATGCACACAAACTGAAAAAATGTAGGAACCAAATAAAAAACCACACTCTGGCAAAATAAACGTAGTGCTTTCATCCACTTTAATGACGTGAACTTCATCAGAAACCATGAACAATCACCTACCCCTCCTGTAATACTTAATTACAGGAAATGATGTAACGTATAATGATTTACTAAATTAAATGTCTATAATAAAAAAACTACATTGACAGATCTAAACACCGAATAATGTGACAAATGATAAAAATATTTTCAGTTGAACAAAATATATCATAACATTTGTATTATCTATACATAAGGAAACACTTTACGTTGATAACTTCGTTTAGACCCGGGAATACATCGGCTCCAAAAAGAAGCTGCCACAAATCTCTCACATTTAGCACTGATTTTTCTGCTGAGAAAGTGAACACCATTTGTACGTTAATGGAATTGGTGCTTGACAATAACTTTTTCAGCTTCAGTAGGGTACTGTACAAACAATTGTCAGGTGTAGCTATGGGGGCAAGAGTTGCACCGGCTTTTGCCAACATAGTTATGGCGAATTGGGAGCACAAGTTTCTTAAGTCACATCCTAGTTATAACAAGGTTGAACTTTATTTCAGATAATAGATGATTTGTTTTTTCTGTGGTCAGGGGACCATTCAGAATTTGTAGATTTGGTCACTGATCTTAACAATACCACAGATTTTTTATTCTTCAAAATAGGAGGATTTGGTAAGCAAATCAACTTTTTGGATTTGGCTTTAAGTATAGACCATACATGTGTTCATTAAAGTAGCTTTTTTCCAGTATACAACGTTTTAGTGCTGGTTTTTCACTGAAGACGTAAAGAGGAGTCTGTCTACTAACACTGGTTCTGAACATCATTTTTGTGTGGTGGTGTGGACTAGGACCAAGCTGGTGATCCTCTTTTGATTTTACAAGTTTTTTGTGCTTTTGTCGGGTTCTATAGACCATACCACCAGACAATTTAATAGTAGAATTTATAGAAAGTCTTGTTTTGCAAATCAATACTTGCACAAGGACAGTTTGCACCCAGCACACATGAAAAAGGGTGTCATTAAGGGGCGAATGATTAGATTGAGCAGGTTAACTTCTGAGGACAACACTTTTTTGGATGAGCTGACTTTCCTTAGACAGCAGTTTATTCAAAGGGGTTATGATGAAAGATGGTTAGAGGTAATAGAAAATGAGGTTTCTACTTTGAGAGATGGGGTAGCCAAACCTATTCTGACTTCGTGATATAGTGGTGGGACCCCCAGGAAGTTTAAGTAACAATGGGAATCAGAATATACAAGAATTTCAAACTGCCTTTCCTCTGCCAATAGTGAATGAAATATGGTTCATAAAAGAGGTTATAGAGAGGAATTGGAGAAATATCCTTGGGAACAAGGATTTGACTATATCCTTGGGTCCACTACCAAAGTTGACATATAAGAAGGTTACAAATATTAAGCAGATGTTAGAATCATCTAAGACGTCAGATAAGGACAACACCAGGGTGGGTTGCACTAAAAAAGGAACGTTTGCAAGTAAGAACTGCAAACGATGTAGGTTCATCAGTAATTCATCTTTCATCACACTGGAACATTTGGGGCAGACTTTTTGGGCTAATAAATATTTCAACTGTCACAGTGAAAATGTAGTGTATATAGTTACCTGTTTCACATGTAAAAATTATTACATTGGTAAAACTAAAAGAGTTTTAAAACGTAGGATATATGAGCATGCCTTGGCAATAAAGAAAAAAGATAAAAATAATTCATTAGCCAGACATGCACTTTCCTGCATAAATTTTAAGAAGATGTTCATCGTGCATACAGCTGCAGTCATAACAGATGGGTTCTCCTGCCTTCAGGTGGGTCCTCGGTCGGCCGAATTCCAAAGTCTAGGTCCGACGTCTGTTGTCGTCGCTTCTTCCCTGACGTCAGTGCGACAGGGGTATAAAAGAACCAGCCGATGCCATTTTCTTCAGTCTTTCTTGCCGCGCGGTGCCCGAAGCAGAAGCAGTTCGCAAGTGCCGGTCGGCCAGCTCCTGAGATTACGAAAAATTTGGAACCGAAGTCTTCTTAAAAGCTAAGTACCCCGTTGGGGAAACTTTTTCTTGCCTCAGACCGATGTCAGACAAAGTTAATAATTGTATTTCTTGTGGGAAGCAAATACCACATAAGGATTTCCATTCCCTCTGTATACCTTGTTTAGGCCCAGACCACAATGTCTCGGTCAGTCGCTTTTGTGCTACATTCAACAAACGCACTATTAAGCGTCGGGCGGAGTTCGCCCAGCATTATTTTGGGAAAGCATTTAACTATACTATGTCGTCGGATACTCAGACTCCGGTTTTGTCTAAAAAATGCAAAGACAAGGACCGACACCCGAGGTCTGCGGCCTCTACCGACACCACGCCAAAGCTGACTACACGTGGTCCGGTTCTCAGCGAGGCGCCTACGCAGCCCCTGATTACCAACAACACATCTTTGGCGGTGTCTCCTGTACCCGAGGTCGCAGGCTCCTCGGCCCACACCCTGACTACAGATACCAAAGCCACGCTTGGCGTTGAAATGCAGAATGTGGACAGGTCCACCTCCAGTCAAGGTGTCTTCAGACCTTCCTCTTCTTTCTCCATCAAGGCTTTCACCAAGTCTAAAGCTACCATGCACCCTAAGAGACCAGCTACACAGGGCCCATCTCCAGCCCCATGCCTAAGAAACAGATGCTTAAAATGGCTGAGGATTTAATTACTTTAATCAGAGGTTCTCAGCCACCTCCGGACAAAAGACCCAGAGTGGTGGAAGATTCCCCCTCCTCTGATCAGGGCTCCATTATTTCAGAGCACTCTGATTATCAGGAACAGTCTTACTCCCCTTTTGAAGACTCTGATGCAGAGGAATCTATTCCTTCTGTATCGCCCCCCTGAGGATTACTCATTTGGTGAAACTCTGCATACCTTAAGGGAACACTTCCACTGGGAAGGCCAGGATTATTCAGATTCCAAGAAAAGGCTCAGGGAATTTCTTTTGTTACCCCAGCACAGGCCTCTGGCTATACCTCCTGTCCTGGACATCCTAGATGATGTTTACTCGGAGGCCTGCCTTAACCCGGACTCTCTTCCTCCAGCTCCAGTTAAGCCTGACAGGTACTACAGGGTTCCTGACTCACACCAATTTCTATACAAAATCCATGCTGCTGACCTAGAAACCATCTCACAGGGGCCCAAGGGAGTTAAAGCCTCCATTGCCAAAAACCCATTGCCTTCCGAGATAGATTCCAGATCCTTAGAAAGGTGGGGAAAAAAGGTATATACCTCTGCTACCTTATCCATGAGGGCCTTAAACTGTCAGTTTCATATGCTAAAATACCAACAGTTTCTGTTATCTCAATTGAAAAGTAAAATGTCACAACCTGAACAACCAGACATGAAGGAGTTGCAGGATTTGATGCATAGTGCAGAACAAGTGGGTAAACATACCTTACAATGTGGTTTTGATGCTCTAGAGGCCTCATGTAGAGCTGCTGTGACAGGCTCAGTCATACATAGGCATGCCTGGCTCAAGGAACAAGCCTTGCCTGATCATGTCGAAGCTAAATTACTAGACGCCCCTCTTCAAAAGGATGTACTATTTGGGGCAAATGCTGAGGAAGTATTACGGAAAATGGAGGAAAAGGCTAAATCAATGCAAACTGTGAAAGAATTTCTGCAGGTTCAACCCCCACGTTTTAGTAGAAATTGGCCTTCCAAAAACTGGTCCTTTCCTGCCACAGACAGACCCCAAAGAGGCAGATACAGGCGCCCGAGGGGCAGAGGACAAACACAAGGCTCGTACAGAGGCAGACAATGGCAAGCTCCTACACAGAGGTGGTGAGGACAACTCGCAATCTTTCAGAAAGCAAAACCAATGACTTTCCCCTTTGCATGCCAACCAGGTCTCAAATGGCAGCCCCTTAGGAGGAAAGCTGGCACTATTCTCAAAAAATTGGCATATTGTCTCAAAGGACAAATGGATCCTGAACATTATAAACAGAGGCTACAAATTCCATTTTCATACCCTTCCAAAAATGAAAGGCATGCCAAACCTGCCACACAATCAAAGGGCAGAGGCACAAAAGCAAATTTCAGATCTTATAAACATGAAAGCTATTCAAGAGGTACCTACACACGAACAAGGTCAAGGTTTTTATTCCAGGCTATTTCTGGTGCCAAGGAAGGGAAAAGATTGGAGACCTATTTTGGATCTTTCCATCCTAAACACATTTTTACTCGTACCAAAATTCAAGATGCTCACTCTACAGCAACTTCTTCCCATGCTGGGCAAGGAGTCTTGGCTGGTAACATTGGACCTCAAGGAGGCATACCTGCATGTCCCAGTCAGACAAAATTGCAGAAGATACCTCAGATTTCTTGCAGGTTCAACCCATTATCAATTCTCTGCATTGCCCTTTGGTTTATCTACTGCGCCCAGAGTATTCACGAAATGCCTGGCATCAGTAATTGCCTACTGCAGACTTCAAGGGATACAAATATACCCTTATTTGGACGTCTGCCTGATCCAAGCGGACAGCAAGCACATTCTTCTGACACATCTGGCTTATGTAATAATGTTATTAAACTCTCTAGGATACACAGTCAACAAAGAGAAATCAAGACTTAATACCCTCTCGGAAGATAATTTTCCTGGGTGCCAATTTGGACACAAACACCCAGATGACCTACCTCACGCCAGAGAAGCAGGAGCAACTAATTCAATATTTCAGAACACTGGCAAATTGCACCAGGCTGACTGCAAGGAAAATCCTGCAGGCTCTGGGATTCATGGCATCTTGCATCTTACTAATCCCATGTGCAAAGCTGCATATGAGAAAACTACAATGGTACCTAAAAAACATACGGTCTCAACACAGCCACAGTTTGGAAACAATAATACCACTAATTCCATGTCTGCAAAAGGAATTTCTGTGGTGGGCTCAAGCATGCCAAACACAGGTCTTCCGTTCAGCAAGCCTCAAGCAAATCAAGTCATCACAACAGACGCCTCTGACTACGCCTGGGGGGTGCACATAACAGACCGGTGCATTCAGGGCAAATGGACCCAAAAAGAAAAGCACCTTCACATCAATCAAAAAGAAATGCTAGCAGTGATAAATGCTATTATAGCTTTCAAGGACTTTCTACAACCAGGTCAGCTATTGATAAGAACAGACAACACCACAGTTATGTGGTACATAAACAAGCAGGGAGGAACACATTCTTATCCCCTATGCAGACTGGCCATGTCACTTTGGAACATGGCCATGGACTTACAAATGGAACTACAAGCACAGTACTTGCCAGGCAAAAAAACACGCTGGCAGACAACCTAAGCAGGAATATGACAGATCCTCACGAATGGAAGTTGCATCCAAAAGTTTTTACAGAAATAATCCAAGAATGGGGAAGGCCAGACATAGATCTCTTTGCCTCCTACAAAAATCATCAATTGACAAAATTCTGCTCAAGGATCTTCCATCCAAAGGCCTGGAGAGTGGACGCCCTCTCTTTCAGTTGGACATCAATGACAGTTTATGCCTTCCCACCTCTTCCTCTGCTGCCCAAAGTCCTATTGAAGACCAGAGCAGACAGACCAAAGATGATCCTCATTGCTCCGGACTGGCCAAGGCAACACTGGTACCCACTCCTGAGGAGCCTGACGCATTCCCCACCATGGACCCTGCCTCTAATGCCTCTTCTGACTCAGCACAGCTTCAAAACTCTTCACAGTCAGCTGAAAACACTCAATCTAGCCGCATGGAAGATTCCTTAGCATCGCAGCAGGCCCTGCTTTCCAAGGAGGTGCAGGATGTCATTTTGGAGGCCAGAAGGCCATCGACTAGAAAAGCTTACTCTGCAAAATGGAAACGTTTTTGTGTTTGGAATGAGAAAAAGGGCCAGTGCCCTGGAAAACTGAATTTACCTCAAATACTACAATATTTGGCTGAACTGCTAAGCAGTGGACTTTCGTTCTCCACCATCAAAATCCATGCCTCAGCCATTTCTGCAGAATACAACACTGATCCACCTTTATTCTCTCACCCTCTAAGACAGTTCCTCAGAGGGGCTAAGAATTTAAGACCTCCAAGAAAACAACCAATACCTGCTTGGGATCTTAATTTCATTCTGGAAAAACTGACTTTGCCTCCTTTTGAGCCAGCTGCCTCATCAGATTTACAATATTTGTCCTGGAAAACAGCTTTCCTTCTGGCTATCACTTCAGCTCGTAGAGTTTCAGAACTACAGGCTCTTATGGCTGTCCAGCCTTTTATCTTCCATCAGGACAGAGTTTCATTACGTACCAACCCGTCCTTTATGCCTTAAGTGGTATCCAGGGTAGCTTTAAATCAAGCCATACATTTACCTACTTTGTATCCTAATCCTCAAAACAAAGGGGAGAGATTACTGCATTCCTTGGACATCCACAGACAACTGCGTTATTATTTGGACAGCTTTTTGTGGCCTATGTGGTAGGAGTTCAAGGAAAGCCAATATCCAAACAGACAATCTCAAAATGGATAGCCCACTGCATACGCTTTTGCTATTCCTTTCATGGCAAAACTGTACCTACAGGCATTAGAACTCATTCTACCAGGGCCACAGCCACCTCCGCAGCCTTCCTCAGAGGAGTTCCTACCAAGGATATTTTAGAAGCAGCCACTTGGAGTTCTGTGCATACCTTCTCCAAGCACTACAACCTACCATTATACTCCAAATCTAGAGCAGGCTTTGCCACTGCAGTCTTGCAGGGCATTTTGGCTCCTCCTAGCTCCACCTAGTGCCTACCACCCCTTTCTTAGCTTTGGGATTCTACCCATCTGTTATGACTGCAGCTCTATGCACGATGAGCATAGTACAGTTTTGTACCTACCATAAATGTAGATGTTAGAGTGCTAATGCAGCTGCAGTCAAGGTTTCCCTCCCTCCTTCCCCTCTAGAGGTATTCTTTTATGGTGTATTTGCTTGCAACTACTGGTCTTTGATTATATTGCATTGCATTATTACATAATTTTATGTATTGCCTTCTTTCTGGGGGCACCTGACATCTGGGGCAAGAAACTGAAGAAAATGGCGTCGGCTGGTTCTTTTATACCCCTGTCACACTGACGTCAGGGAAGAAGCGACGACAATGGACGCCGGACCTAGACTTTGGAATTCGGCCGACTGAGGACCCGCCTGACGGCAGGAGAACCCATCTGTTATGACTGCAGCTGTATTAGCACTCGAACATCTACATTTATTGTAGGTACAAAACTGTACTTTTGAATTTTTTGCTTTAGATTTTGTAGACGAAGGAAGATTTGCAGGGGATACGAATAACAAACTTGAGCAAAAAGAAGCTTTGTGGCAGCTTCTTTTTGGAGCCGATGTATTTCCGGGTCTAAACGAAGTTATCAACATAAAGTGTTTCCGTATGTATAGATAATACAAATGTTATGATATATTTTGTTCATTTGAAAATATTTTTATCATTTGTCACATTATTCGGTGTTTAGATTTGTCAATGTAGTTTTTTATTATAGACATTTAATTTAGTAAATCATTATACGTTGCATCATTTCCTGTAATTAAGTATTAAAAGGAGGGGGGTAGGTGATTGTTCATGGTTTCTGATGAAATTCACGTCATTAAAGTGGATGAAAGCGCTAAGTTTATTTTGCCCGAGTGTGGTTTTTGATTTGGTTCCTACGTTTTTTCAGTTTGTGTTTCAGTGTGGTTTCATAGTTTATTTATAAACGCACAAAAACATACTCGGAGGCTCTAAATAAAAATCTGCCTAAACAGCAAAGACCTCCTGAGCAGATATCCAAGCAACAGCCACCCCTCAACAATACCCACGAATCACATATCTCACAAAATCAGTATGCCTCAGTCACAGCACTTAAGGCCAAACAACACACGAAATACACTTGTTATAGGGGACTCTATTGTCCGGCACACTGACGTCCCGCTCACCAGACTAAACAAGGAGAAGGTCACTGTAAGCTGCCTGTCGGGTGCCAGGATCCGCCACATAACACTAGCGCTCAGGTCACTCCAAAGCAAGTACAACTATGACTCCGTCATTGTCCATGCTGGTGTGAATGACCTGAGACGTACCTCCCTAGACTACATGAAAAGAGACATAGAGGAGCTCTCTGACCATGTAGCCCAGGCTGGTATGACCCTGACCTTGAGTAGCATCTTGCCCTCACCAAGAATGATGCCACAGTATAAAGACAAAATGATCAGTTTCAACAATTGGCTAAAGTATTGGTGTCATTCAAAGGGGATCCAGTGTCTGTCTGCCTGGAATGACATGCTCGACAAGCCACGTTGCTTTGCTAGGGACGACTTGCACCTGTCACCCTTAGGCTTTCGTATACTGGCCAAGGCTCTTGCCACCACTATAGTGCCTTTTTTAGGCAAGGCTCAAAGGACAAACCCACCTCCATAGACAACCCAAGGATAAAAATACTAAAGGTAATGCTACTCTGTGCCAGAAGTCTAAACCTCAAGATGCACGCACTCGAGGCTCTCCTCAGTATGGAGAAAATCGATGTCTGTGCAGTAACAGAAACCTGCTTCAAGGCTCCTGAGAGCACCCCAGCACTACCAGGTTATAACTCATACCATGCATTTCGGCCCCAAAACTCGGACCGAAGCACAAAAGGAGGGGGAGTATCTATATTTATCAAAGATACCTACACCTCCAGGTTAGTGGCACTGCACGAATTATCGGAAACCATCCATGTGCAACTAACAGTGGGCAAAACTGCCTTTCAGTTTGTAGCCTGCTACAGAACACCCTCCGTATTACAGGAACCCCACTTGGCATTCCTGAGAACACTGAAGAATATGATAGTCTCTCCAAACACTATGTTATTGGGTGACTTCAACTACCCAAGCATTGACTGGGAAAACTACTCAAGCCCAAACACCCTCGCCCAACAGTTCCTTGAATTTATAAACTCTAAGGCAATGGAACAACTGGTCACCACTCCCACAAGAGGGAACAACATATTGGACCTGGTCATCATCAACATGGGGACTCTATGTTCCACACCAGAGGTAAACCCCTCATTGGTAAGATCAGACCATAAACAAATTTCCCTGGACATCCATATCCCGTCCCCACCCCCAGCCAAGGAAATCACTGTAAAGAATTTCTCAAAAGCCAACTTTGCACTTCTCAAGACTGAGGTGGAATCCTTCAAAGCCCCTGGGCCAGAGGATAATACAGCCCAATCCGCAGAATCCTTTACTAATGCATTCTATGAGTACCTGCAGGAATGCATGGATCGTGCTATCCCAAATAAAACCAAGACTCACTCCTCCAAAAACAGGAGACCGGCCTGGTGGACCCCGGCCATAAATAAGCTATACAACAGAAGCAGGAAGCTACTACATGACAGAGAAAAATCCTAAAAAGGGAAGGCATCTCTGATCAGTATTAGCAAGAAACTTCGATCCCTCATAAAATCATCAAAGGCCAGCTTCGAAAGAAAAATTGCCCTAGACACTTGAGATAATCACAAGGCCTTCTTTAGTTGTGTCAGGAACATGGGCAGAAACTCCCAGATATATGCTCTGAATTGTTGCATAACGGTACAAAATATACCGAACCTACAGACATAGCCAACATCCTGGCAGCCAGATTCAGCGCAAACTTCTCCCGAAAGGAGCAAATGCCTATCCCAACTGAATGTAACCTCCCTGACATCACAGATGCACAGGTGAAAGCTGCCCTCTCCAAAGCAAAAAATACAGCATCTATGGGATCGGATGGTGTCCCAGGCTGTGTCTTACACGAGCTCCAAGAAGAACTGAACCCTCACATTAAGTCACTGTTCAAACTTAGCCTTACTACAGGATATGTACCCAAAGAATGGCGTACAGCTACAGTGGTCCCACTCCACAAAGGTGGTGCCACAACGGACCCTGGAAACTCTCGCCCCATAAGCCTGACTAGTCTGGTCTGTAAAGCTATGGAGCGTATTATCATGGAACTCATAAACAAAGACATTGGGAGCCTCCAGACACTGGACCCTACCCAATTCGGCTTTAAGGGCAGATCTTGCCTCTTAAACTTAGTTGATTTCTTTGAAACAGTTACCAAAGCCATAGATGAGGGTAAGGTAGTCCACACAGCCTACCTGGACCTCGCAAAAGCCTTTGACACATTACCCCACTCGGGCATCATAAATATGCTTACCAGCTTAAATATCAACCCCTATATCACAAGATTGGTTGCAAAGTGGCTCAGAGATAGAACCCACATGGTCAGAATCGCAGGTGCCATGTCCGAATCCAAACCAGTTACAAGTGGCGTCCCACAGGGCTCAGTCCTGGGACCTCTCTTGTTCGGTATATACTTCTCTGAGGTTCAGGCTAACACGGGGGGATTATGGCTGACAAAGTTCGCAGATGACTGCAAACTGGGGGCCATAATCGAATCTCCAGCTGACACAAGCATCCTCCAAAAGGGTCTCACAGAGACGGATGCTTGGTGCCAGAGCCACGGCCTCAAACTAAATGCTAAAAAGTGCATAGTCATCCCCTTTAGGAAAAACACGGTACCCACAAATTA
Organism: Protopterus annectens; assembly: GCF_019279795.1. Lineage (NCBI taxonomy): Eukaryota > Metazoa > Chordata > Ceratodontiformes > Protopteridae > Protopterus > Protopterus annectens. Next base: position 951,165,377 of record NC_056727.1, read on the forward strand.
CCACATAGGTGGTAATCCATTAAGTACGGAAGAAGTAATTAGAGATTTGGGGACCAACGTAGATAGTAATCTCTCCTTTGATAATCACGTTGCCAAAGTGGTTAGAAAGACCTTCTATATAGCCCACCTTATCACGAAAGGGTTCGCATCTAGATCGAGAGGTCATTGTGCCCCTCTACTCGTCACTCATCAGGCCCATAATTGAATACAATGCCCCTTTTGGGATGTACCTTACCTGACACCTGCAGCAACTGGAGAGACCCCAAAAGTACCTCACCAAGAGGATCATGGGCTACAAACATATGTCCTATGCAGCTCGACTAAAGAAACTCCAGCTCTACTCAGTTGCTTACCGCCTACTCAGAGGCGAACTATGCCTGACGTACAAAGCCATGTCAGACCCGGAATTAAAGGACATGCTCCACCTCAAAAAATCCAAGTCCCTTAGAGCTACACGCTCCAGGGACCTAAACCTCAGCACAAAAATAAATAGTACATGCTGGAGGGACAGATTCATTTCCCAGAGGCTCCCCTCACTCTGGAATAGAATCCCAATTCATGTTAGACATAGCCCCTTGCTGACCCTCTTCAAGCAAATGGGAAATCGCAAATTCACCCCTGGGATCTCTTCTGTGTCCCTGCTAGACAGGCACAGTAAACTAATCTTAAAAGGGTACCTTCTGTGACCTATTTTACAGAGGCACAGTAGGCTAATCTAATAAGGAGGCGGAAGCCAATACACTCTGGCTAGGCTTATAAATGCCCTAGGGCAGATAGCCTAGTATCTACCTATGAACCTATAAGCAGAAAGTATTCTAATTACTGAGCCAACATGAGAATGGATGAAGCAGATTTTGGTGATGGGAATGACTGCAAGGAGTACATAAAATAGGCAATAGGGGGCTGGAATTTACTGGAAAAAACTGGCTAAGGACTCTAGGTATTGGGAGCAAATAACTACAGAGGGAAAGGGAATAAAATGGGATGAGGCCAGGGAGATGTTTGGACTACAGCCTTGAGACTGCCCCCCCCCCCCCCCCCACCAGGGATTAATATCAAAGTTTAGGCAGAGAGTGAGTGATAGGGCAATCTTAAGTGAAAAACCTACTCTGGTGGAGCTTCTAGCTTAGTCTGGAATAGAAGCTGCTGTTAAAAAGGGATAATTATGGGATGTAAAATATTGCATGGTAACTACAATATCCAGTCAGAGGAATTTAGAAAAGATTAGTAAGAGACTGTAAAAGCAATTTACAAGACAATTGGAGGGCATATATGTCATTCCCAAATATGCAACAAAATCCAGAAGGTTTAGAAGTTTTGCTTGGAAGTGTTTGTATATGTATTTTCGTGTCCCAAGCAGACTTCGTAGAATTTTTCATCCGGTAGATAGCAATTACTGGAGGTGTGAAGGGAAAGAAAGAGGTAACTGTGGACGTCTTTTGGGAGCGTAATAAGTTGGCAGATTTGAAAAATTTACTATTGGGTGAGCAAATGGCTGTAACTAAGGAAGTTGTATTTTTTAGTTGGAACACAGGGTCTGAATTGCCTCGACATAGTAAGGCCTTCAGTTTAATTCGGTTGCCTGCCAAAAATCAGTTACTAGAAAGTGGAAATCTGTCTAAACCAACTGCATTTGAGGTACTGAATATTTTTGAGAGAATAACTAAAAGTAGGATCTTTAAAGGGGAACCGCATGCATAAACTGGAAAAAAAGGTTTTCAGCAAATCTTTTCTTCATTGCTAATGCTTCTGTATCAAAGTAAGTGGTTACTGTTATTTTCTAATTTGTTATACCTTAAATGATCTTGAGGAGGCTGCCATGGCTATATTTGTTTTACAGTCAATGGTTTCACCTTCCTCATGTCATATTAGAGGGACAGAAAGAAATCCTTAAGATGAGGGGGGAAAATTTACTGTAGTTTTCTCTCTTCAGCTGACATTGTGACTGCTAACTTTTCGCCGTCAGCATTAATTCGCGTTTTTAATTACTTTGCTTCCTTTGATTTTCATTAGTGACCTTCTCTGTTGCAGCATTTTAAGGAAAGTTTGAATGAAAGGCTTGAAAATGTAGTGGAGTTAATTATTTTCAAAGTAACAACTGTAGTTTAGTGTTCAAGTGTGAGAAATCTGATCCCTGTGTTTAATAGATGTTATTTGGGCTGAGATGGTTTGTGTTACGTTCGCACTTTTAAATATTGTAGCTAGAAATAAAGTATTTGATGTTAGTCTTCTTTTTCTAACTCCAGAAGGACCATGCAGTTTCGCCGAAATTACAGTGTAGAAAAATTGCAAAATCATGTGCTGACAGAAGTTAGATTAACATAGTTGCCTTCTTTTTGTAGCACTGAGTTTTATTACAGGGAATATCTGCATCTGAAAACTAAACTTGAAAGCCCTGTCTTTGTTCAGACTCCAGGCTACACTATTTATCTGAAGTGTGATGCTGGCAATCTGCATCATTGGTTCCAAAACTTTTTCGATTCTCGGCTCCCTTGCTGAATCCAGGTTTTTCCAAGGCGCCCCTCTCCGTGGCGCACACAAAGTGCATATTTCATTCATTCATTTGTTTATTTATTCATTCATTTATTTGACATTTGTTTAACGAGGCTGCCTAACTGGACTAGGAGACCTGGGGAGAAAAGCTCTAAAGTACAACAAAAAGACAATTACCAAAAAAAAGTGTACATTCTGCTGAACAGCATAACACTGATCTACTATGGTTGAAAGGTTAATGGCAACCTTATTAACTTTAAGTTTATAAGAGCAATGTTTAAGATCTGTCCCTATTATTTGGCTCTGTCCAGCATACCTCTCAACTGTATAGATTTTTGCAGAATGTCCAGATTTTTTGCCTCATATTTGTGGTCTTTTTCTCATAAAATTGTTGCTTTCTGGCATATCACTGGCAGATCATTGAGGCTGAAGTCAGAAAATGACATAGTTGTTTCATACTTCATACCCTTCATCAAATTCATGCTAATGCAAAACCTGTGTTTCTATCTACTTTCTAAGTTTGAGAGAGCAGTACTTAAGTGTCTCTATTTTGTGCCTTTGTACCACCACTATTTTTGGCTTTGTCCAGATTTCTTAGTCTAAGAGGGTGAGAGGCATGTGTCCAGTGGTATGGTCCAAACTTACAGACCTCATTGCTGCTGCTGCCAGGGATCACTCTCACTCTCTCCCCCCGTGACACACACACATTCTCTTAGGCATTCATGCACACATTCACTCACACACATCGCTCTCACTCTTTTCAGATCTCTCACACAGACAGTCACTCCCTCATTTATACCTGCATTCACTCACACATCACTCTTACCCTCCCAGTCACGCACACACACTCAGTCACTTCCTCATTCATACCTGCATTCACTCACACATCGCACTCACTCTCTCCCGATCACAGTCACTTCCTCATTCATACCTACATTCATTCTCACACACACACAGCCACTTCTTCATTCATTCCTGCATTCATTCACACATCGCTCTCACTCTCCCGATCTCACACACACACACACACACACACACACACACACACGCACGCACGCAGCCACTTCTTCTTTCATTCCTGCATTCACTCACACATAGCTCTGTCTCCCGATCTCTGTCACAGACTCTCTTGCTTTCATGCACGCATTCACTCACACACGCAGACACACACAAGCACTCATACAGGCAGTAACTTACCTGACGGCCTGTTTCCAAGTGCTCCATGGCTCGGTACTGGTCCGCGGCCTGGTATTTGGGGACCACTGCTATACTTAATGCCAGTTCTGCTAAAAAGCTGCAGTGTAGGTCTGGACTTAGTTCACGCAGCTTAGCTGCAAAATAAACTGCAAACTGTTTGCGGTTTATTTTGCAGCTAAGCTTATTAGTTCGTGGCTCCCCAGGGCGCCGCGGATCACACTTTGGGAACCCATGCTATAACTGATAAGGCACATTTAAATGTCGTCGCTTTCTTAATGGCTCTGTTGGGATAAGTGACCTAACTTGATTACTTTACCACTCTTAGTAGCTGTTGTGATGTAACAGATGAGATGTGCAGGAAAAAAAAAATCAAACATAATTATTAAATTGTTTTTATTTTTCTGTACTTGAAGTGTTCAGTCATGGATTACTGGGAAGGAAAAACAGTTTTTGGAAGGAAAAACTTGTTTTTTGGGTGGAGTTTTCCTTTAAAATAGGAAAGGAACAAATTACATACAAAATGGAAACTGTCAAACAGTACATGCAGAATAATGTTCAGGAGGAGGTATAAGGAGAGGCAGGAATTCATCAGTTTATGTAATGTTGGACTGTTTGTCATTACAAAATGTGTTGTAGTGTTGTATAAAGTATGTAAATGGGAAAAATTTTAACATGGTTTTGGTTTCTTTTTTATTAATATAAGATCTGATGTCTGTTTTCATTCTATCCTCAACTGTTGGGTTTGGATCCGATCTTCAAATCCGTCTTGGCCGGTATTACAGTTTGTGGCCATCAAAAAACTCTAGAGACACTCCCTTTACCCATAATGCACCAATCCCTAACATACCTCAGATATCGTTTGCCGCTTTTGCAAAAAGACATGGTCAGCCTGAGCTAATGAGTTTTGCTTACAATAAGTGTTTTTTTCTTCTGTTCATAATTGTTTTCTGTTGAAACCTCTTAGTATTGCTGCCTTACCTTTTACACTGTGTGCAGTTGTAAATGTCCTTCATGGATGCATCTGCAGTCATAACAACTGGGTTGTCCTGTCGTCAGGCAGCCCTTCGGTCGGCCGGATTCCAAAGTCTGGGTCCGGCTTCGGCTGATGTCACACTTCACCCGACGTCATCTCTGCTGGTCTTCGGGTATAAAGGCATCAGCCGACGCCATTTTCCCCAGTCTTTCTTGCCGCGTGGCGCCCGAAGCAGAAGCTGTTCGCAAGTGCCGGTCGGTCAGATCCAGAGATTACTACTACCGAATACTACTTCGAAGACTTCTAAAGCTAAGTACCCTGTTGGGGACTCTTTCTTGCCTCAGCCGATGTCAGAAAAAGTCAATAACTGTTTAACTTGTGGGAAACAAATACCTCATAAAGATTTCCACTCTTACTGTTTGCCTTGCTTAGGCCCAGACCACGACGTAGCAGCCTGTTCGGCCTGCTTCCTTCAACCGACGAACGCTAAGGCCGGTCGTAGTTTGCTGAACAGTTTTTCGGCTCAGACTTTGCGTACATTATGCCGTCGGATCCTCCGACTACCCAAATTATTAAAAAATGCAAGGAAAAAGACCGACACTCGCGGTCCGCGGTTTCGGCCGAAACCACGGTGAAGCAAGCTGCGAGTGTCTCGGTTTCGGCCGAAACCGAGAAAACTGGTCAATCTCCAGCCGAATCCATGGCTACTACTGAGGCTCCTGCTACCTTACCTGAATCGGCCTCAGAAATTTTGCCTACAACAGTGGTTTCTACTGATTTATCAGACACCATCCCTTTGGATGTCTCTACCCCAGCACGTGGTGCTGCTAGACCCCCTGCAGCCATGTCTATCAAGGCCTTTGCCAGGGCCAAAGCAGCCAAATCTGCTAAGTCAGTGCCTGTTAAACCTCCCTCACACAGGCCCACTTCTAGTTCACAAATGTTTACTCTGGCAGAAGATTTAATATCCTTAATTAGGGGATCCCAATCTCACCCAGACAGGGCCTCTCAGCCCCCTGAAAAGAGACCTAGGACAGAGCCCCGAGCCAGTGTCCTCTGAGGCTTCTGGATGACTCCGACATTTCAGAACAGCCAGAGGACCCTTTTTCTACATATGAAGACTCCGATGCTGAAGAATCCATTCCAGCTGCCTCTCCACCAGAGGAATTTTCCTTTGGGGAAACCTTGCATGCCATGAGAGAACAATTCCAATGGCAGGGACAAGATTTCTCAGACTCAAGAAAAAGGCTTAGGACTTTTCTACACTTACCACAACATAGGCCCTTAGCTATACCTCCTGTTTTACCTGTTGTGGATGACGATTTAATGATGTCTGCACTGCTCCTGATTCTTTACCTCCAGCCCCTGCCAAACCTGATAGATATTACAGGGTACCTGACACTCATCACCACCTATACAAGGCCCCACTGGCAGACCCGAAACTATTTCCCAGGGGCCTAAGGCAGTAGCCTCGACCACAGCAAAAACCCTATTCCTTCAGAAAGGGAATCCAGGTCCTTAGACAGATGGGGGAAAAAAGTTTACACCTCTGCTACTCTCTCAGCTAGAGCTTTAAACTGTCAATTTCACATGATCCAATACCAAGAGTTTATGCTTGATCAGTTAACTAAAAAGTATCCTCTGATGAATCTTTAGACAAGAAATATGTATTAGAAATGGTAAATAACATACAACAGGTTAGTAACCATTCCTTAAAATGTGGCTATGATGCACTGGAGGCTTCATTTAGATCAGCCATGACTGGCACAGTGATAAGAAGACATGCATGGCTGAAAGAACAGGTCTTACCGGATCATGTTAAAGCAAAGCTATTAGATGCTCCCATGGATAAGGCCAGTTTATTTGGTACACCTGCCCAGCAGGTAATGAAGAAAATGGAAGAAAAGGCAAAATCTGTACAAACAGTTAAAGATTTCTTACAGGTTCAGCCCCAAGGTTTAGCAGGAACTGGCCTGCCAAAAATTGGTCCTTTCCTGACTCCACAAGATCCCAAAGGGGCAGAAACAGACGATCCAGAGGCAGAAATCAATCCAGAGGAGGTGCCTACAGAGGACGACAGTGGCAAGGTAATAACAGAGGCACAGACACAACCACTGCCACTGCAACAGGACAATCACAGTGACTTGACTCTAACTCCGCCTACCAGGGAGCAAATAGCAGCACCATTAGGCGGAAAGTTAGCCTTATTTTCGAAAATTGGCACTATATCACAAAAGACAAGTGGATTTTGCAAACCATAGACCAAGGCTACGGTTCCACTTCCACACCTTGCCAGTAAAAGAGGAATGCCAAACCTGCCTCCAAATCAAAAATAGAAGCTCTACAGCAGATAACGAAATTATCCAAGATGAGAGCTGTGGAAAGAGTACCAATAACAGAACAGGGCAAAGGATTCTACTCCAGACTCTTCCTAGTACCAAGAAAAGAGAAAAGTTGGAGACCTATTCTCGACCTGTCCATCTTAAACACATATATCATTGTCCCAAAATTCAAAATGCTGACCCTACAGCAACTTCTTCCCATGCTGGGCAAGGAGTGTTGGCTGGTAACTCTAGATCTCAAGGAGGCATACCTGCACGTCCCCATTCGACCCAATTGCAGAAGATACCTCAGATTTCTTGCAGGATCAGAGCATTATCAATTCTCAGCATTGCCCTTTGGCTTATCTACTGAGCCCAGAGTATTCACAAAATGCCTGGCATCAGTAATCGCTCACTGCAGACTAAAGGGAATCCAAATTTATCCATACCTGGACGACTGCCTGCTACAAGCGGACAACAAAAGCAAGCTGACAACAGATTTACAAAGGGTCATTTACTTGCTACAAGCCCTGGGATACACAGTCAACTTACAAAAGTCAAGGCTGATACCATCCCAGACAAGAACATTCTTGGGCTGAATTGGACACAGTAAAACAAATGGCATTCCTAACTACAGAAAAACAAAAGAACTCCCTCTTTACTTCTTGGCATTAACAAGACAGAACAAACTAACAGCAAGAAAAGTTCTGCAGGCCTTGGGCTTCATGGCATCATGCATAATCTTGGTCCCACATGCCAGACTGCATATGAGAAAACTACAGTGGTACCTAAAGAATTTATGGTCTCAACACAGGCACAGCCTAGAAGCAGAAATACCATTAATCCCATGCCTAAAACAGGAATTCCTCTGGTGGGCCCAAGCATGCCAGTCAAACCCAGGCCTACCCTTCCACAAGTTTCGAACAAGCCAAACCATCACAACAGACGCCTCAGACCTAGGATGGGGGGTGCACATGCTGGACAAATGCGCATAAGGATTGTGGACTCAGGACCAGCTGCACCTGCACATAAACCAAAAAGAAATGCTGGCAGTAAAACTGGCAATCCAAAAATTCAGACCATTCCTCAAAGAAGGCCATTTGATGATAAGGACAAGACAACACCACAGTCATGTGGTACATCAACAAACAGGGAGGCACTCATTCATACCCCCTATGCAGAATGACTTTGGACCTTTGGAATCTGGCTCTCAGCTACAACATCCAGTTACAGGCAATATTTGTACCGGGAAAAGAGAACACCCTAGCAGACATGTTAAGCAGAACCACCTCGGATGCTCACGAATGGATGCTACACTCGGACATCTTCAAGACCATCACAAAGAAATGGGGAATGCCACAAATAGATCTATTCGCTTCCCCTCTCAATCACCAGCTCAAAAAATTCTGCACAAGGACATTCCACCCACTTGCATGGAAGGTGGATTCTCTTTCCTTCAGCTGGACAGGTCTGACAGCATATGCATTTCCACCTCTTCCCTTGATACACAAGGTATTACTGAAAATCAAAGAGGAACGTCCAAGGATAATCCTGATAGCTCCGAACTGGCCAAGACAACACTGGTACCCATTGCTGAGGAGCATGTCTCGGGAGAAAATGTGGTCAATACCCCTGATGCCTTTGATGTTAACTCAGAACAACTACAGCATCATGCATCCAAACCTAAAAACTTTGCAACTGACTGCCTGGAACATCACATAGCAGCAACTAAGCCAGATCTTTCCCAAAGGGTTAAAGACATTATCCTTGAAGCCCGCAGACCTTCAACAAGAAGGAACTATGCAGGAAAATGGAAAAGGTTTGTCATTTGGAGTAATGAAAGATGTGTCAAATATAGATATTGCAAACATTCTGGAGTATTTGGCAGAGCTTTTACATACAGGCCTGTCCTATTCCTCCATCAAGATACATGCATCAGCTATTTCAGCAGAATACAGCTTTGATCCACCTGTCTTTTCACATCCTCTACTCAGGCAGTTCCTCAGAGGGATCAAGAATGTAAAACCTCCAAGGAAACCACCATTACCAGCATGGGACTTGAACTTTGTGCTAGAAAAGTTGACACTCCCTCCGTTCGAACCAGCAGCAACAGCAGATCTACAGCACCTATCATGGAAAACTGCTTTCCTACTGGCAATTACCTCAGCAAGGAGGGTTTCGGAACTTCAGGCCTTAATGGCAGTACAACCCTTCCTAATCTTCCATAAAGATAGGGTGTCCATGAGAACTAATCCTCCATTTATGCCTAAGGTGGTATCCAGAGTGTCTTTAAACCAGGCAATCCACCTACCTACCTTCTTTCCCAATCCACACAACAGAGGGGAAAGAATGCTGCATACCTTGGACGTACATAGACAGCTACGCTACTACCTGGACAGAACCAAAAGTAACAGAAAAACTGACCAGCTTTTGGTAGCCTATGCAACAGGGAGGGAAGGAAAAGCAATTTCCAAACAGACAATCTCCAAATGGATAGGAAATTGCATAAGATTTTGTTACTCCTTCCATGGAAAACCAATTCCACAGAACATAAGGCCTCATTCTACAAGGGCTACAGCCACTACCACAGCTTTCTTACGAGGAGTGGCAACCAAGGACATTATTGAGGCGGCTACTTGGACCTCCGTGCATACATTTGCCAAGCATTATAATTTACCTCTATATTCTAGATCCCGAGCAGGGTTTGCCACTGCTGTATTGCAAGGGATCCTAACCACACCATAATTTTATCTTCCTCCTCCCTAGTTGGCTATGGTATTCTACCCAGTTGTTATGACTGCAGATGCATCCATGAAGGACATAGTACAGTTTTGTACCTACCATAAATGTAGATGTCCGAACTGGATAGCATCTGCAGTCAGGATTACCCTCCTCCTTCCCTCTGTGGTACTCCTAGGGTATTTATCCTCCTAATAGCTAGCTGGGAGGGAGTCTCTTATGGTGTATTTGTTTGTATATATGTACATACATGCTTATTTTTGTGTTTGCCTTCTATCTTTTTGGAAACATTGGCATTTATCCAAAATTTAGCCTTCCAAGAGGGCAACTGGCATCTGGGGCAAGAAACACTGAGGAAAATGGCGTCGGCTGATGCCTTTATACCCGAAGACCAGCAGAGATGACGTCGGGTGAAGTGCGACATCAGCCGAAGCCGGACCCAGACTTTGGAATCCGGCCGACCGAAGGGCTGCCTGACGACAGGACAACCCAGTTGTTATGACTGCAGATGCTATCCAGTTCGGACATCTACATTTATGGTAGGTACAAAACTGTACTTTACCATTGTTGGTAACTGTTTTTCAGTTATTATCCTTCTTTCTGTTTTTTCCATAGGCGTATAGTATTTAATACCATTGCTGGTATCCTTTTTTCTTCCTTCTACTATACTACCAAAAAAAAAATTGCCAATATGTTGGACAAAGGACCCTCCAGTTTGAAAAAAGTGCAATACAAGTGTGGGCACAAATTGCCCCTTTCAGATGGCCCATACTTTGTGCATTTATTGTTTGGGGCCAGACCATCTACAAATAGATGGTTCAGTATGTAATAACTTTAATCCTAGCGCTATAGCGGACAGAAAGAACAAATTGATCTTAACAGGGTTGCATCCTTTGTTTGGAGAAGCTATTTCTGGGGCTGAATCCCCAAAACAAGATCCAAGGAGTCTTTGATGAAGTCTCCGAGGCCTTCCACTTTCTTGACTCCAGATTTGGAACCACCTAAGAAGGAATTCTTCAAATCCAAAGCTAGATGTCCTTCAAGGATGCATCTGCAGTCATCACATATGGGTTGTCCTGCCTCAGGCAGCCCTTCGGTCGGCCGGATTCCAAAGTCTGGGTCTGGCCTCGGCTGATGTCGCACTTTCCCCAACGTCAGAGCGTCTGGGGTATAAAAGCATCAGCCGACACCATTTTCCTCAGTCTTTCTTGCCGCGTGGTGCCCGAAGCAGAAGCAGTTCGCAAGTGCCGGTCGGCCAGCTCCTGTGATTCAGCTACCGAAGACTTCGAAAAAGCTAAGTACCCCGTTGGGACTCTTTCTTGCCTCAGCCGATGTCAGATAAAGTTAATAATTGTTTAACTTGTGGGAAACAAATACCTCATAAGGATTTCCACTCTTACTGCCTCCCCTGCCTAGGCCCAGACCACGACGTCTCGGCCTGTTCAGCCTGTGCTTCCTTCAACCGACGAACGCTTAGACGTCGGTCTGAGTTTGCAGAGGAATTCTTTGGGGCTAGTTTTGCTTACAAGATGCCGTCGGAGACTCCGACTTCGCATTTAGTTAAGAAACGGAAGGACAAGGACTGACACACGCGGGCCGCTGTTTCGGCTGAAACCACAGTCAGGCCTACCGGGAGTGTCTCGGTCTCTGCTGAAACAGAGTTCTTGGTACTTCCGATTACCGAAACCGCACAACCGACTACCTCGGCCCCGGAGGCCCCGGCCGAGTCGGTGATTGAATTACCTTCTGAAACTGGTGTCCAGGAACCTTCTGACACCATTCCTTTAGACAAGTCTACTCCTGCACGTGGTGCAGCCAGACCTCCTGCATCCATGTCCATTAAGGCTTTCTCTAGGGCTAAAGCTGCTAAACTTACTAAAGCTTTGCCTCCCAAGGTTACCTCTCAGAGACCTTCTACTGGCTCACAGATTCTTAGCTTAGCAGAGGATCTTATCTCCTTAGAGGTTCTCAACCTCATCCGGACAGGGGCTCTCAACCACCTCCAGACAAAAGGCCCAGGGTTGAGCCCTCTGACCCCCCACTCCTCAGATGAGTCCACTGATGGCTCTACTCTGGCAGACCACCAGGAGGAGGCTTATTCGGCCTACGAGGATTCTGATGCTGAAGAATCTATTCCCTCTGCCTCCCCTCCTGAAGAGTTTTCCTTTGGAGAGACATTACACTCTATGAGAGAACACTTTCAATGGCAGGGTCAGGAATTCTCTGATTCTAGAAAGAGATTAAGGACCTTTTTACATTTACCTCAGCATAGGCCTTTAGCTATACCTCCTGTTTTGAATGTCATTGATGATGTGTACTCTGATGCTAGTGCAGCCCCTGACTCTCTCCCTCCGGCTCCTGCCAAACCTGATAGGTACTACAGGGTCCCGGACTCGCATCTACACCTGTACAAGGCCCACTCTGCTGATCCAGAAACTATTTCCCAGGGCCCAAAAGGGGTTGCAGCTGCCACTGCTAGAAATCCTCTACCCTCTGAAAGGGAATCCAGAGCTTTAGAGAGATGGTGTAAGAAAGTGTATACTTCTGCAACTCTTTCCATGAGGGCATTAAATTGTCAGTTTCATATGATACAGTACCAAGAGTATTTGTTAGATAAATTGCATAAGAAACTGTCTTCTTCTGAACCCCTTGATTGCAAATCCTTTCAGGATCTGGTACATAACTCCCAGCCGGTTAGTAACCATTTCTTGCAGTGTGGTTATGATGCATTGGAAGCTTCATGTAGGTCAGCTATGACAGCTGCAGTCATACGTATGCATGCCTGGCTGAAGGAACAATCTCTGCCAGACCATGTTAAAGCTAAGCTTTTGGATGCTCCTATGGAAAAGCAAAAATGATTTGGTTCCACGGCTCAAGAGGTCTTAAAGAAATTTGAAGAAAAGGCAAAATCTGTGCAAACAGTCAAAGACTTTCTGCAAGTCCAACCACCGAGATTCAGCAGAAATTGGCCTACTAAGAATTGGTCCTTTCCGGACTCGGACAGATCTCAGAGGCAGGAATAGGCGTGCCAGAGGTAGAGGGCAAGCTAGAGGCTCCTACAGAGGCCGTCAATGGCAGCCTCCCAACCAGAGAGGTAGTGCAGGAACTACAACTGCTACACCAGGACAGACTCAATGACTTTGTTTTGACTCCGCCGACCAAGGCTCAATTAGAAGCACCTTTGGGCGGAAAGCTTTCTTTATTTTCAAAAAATTGGCACAGCATTACAAGGGACACATGGACACTGCAAATAATAGACAAAAGGATACAGGTTCCATTTCCACACATTGCCAAAAAGAAAAGGCATGCCAGACCTGCCACCAAATCCGAGGGCAGAGGCTTTGAAACAAATTTCCAACTTAATACAAATGAAAGCTATAGAAAAGGTACCTCTTTCAGAACAAGGCCAAGGATTTTACTCCAGATTATTCCTTGTTCCAAGAAAAGAAAATCAATGGAGGCCTATTCTCGACTTGTCCGCACTGAATACTTACCTCATTGTGCCAAAATTCAAAATGCTGACTCTACAGCAACTCTTTCCCGTACTGGGCAAGGGGTCTTGGCTGGTGACTCTAGACCTCAAGGAGGCATACCTGCATGTCCCTGTCAGACAAAGTTGCAGAAGACACCTCAGATTTCTTGCAGGGTCAGAGCATTATCAATTCTCAGCATTGCCCTTTGGCTTATCTACTGCGCCCAGAGTATTCACGAAATGCCTGGCATCAGTAATTGCACACTGCAGACTTCAGGGGATTCAAATTTACCCATATCTGGATGACTGCCTTATACAAGCGGACAGCAAGCAAACTTTGTTAAAGGACTTGGATTATGCCATCCACCTACTGCAGGCCTTGGGATATACAGTCAACATCCACAAATCAAGACTTGTTCCATCCCAAAGAATAACTTTTCTGGGTCCGGATCTAGACACAACCACCCAAATGGCCTCTCACAGAAGAAAAACAAAAACAACTACCGGATTACTTCAAGAATCTGACAAGACAAACTCAGCTGACTGCAAGGAAAATCCTGCAGGCCCTGGGTTACATGGCATGTTGCATTCTTCTGATTCCACAAGCAAGGCTGCATATGAAAAAATTACAATGGTACCTAAGGAATTTATGGACTCAGCACAGTCACAGCTTAGAAAGTTTGATCCCACTCATTCCATGCCTCCAAAAGGAATTTCTGTGGTGGGCTCAAGCCTGCTAGTCGAACAGCGGGTTGCCCTTCAGCAAGCCAAGAGCCAACCAAACCATCACTACGGACGCTTCAGACCAAGGTTGGGGAGCACACATGGAAGGCAGATGTATCCAAGGGCTATGGTCACAAAGAGAGCTGCGCATGCACATAAACCAAAAGGAAATGCTGGCAGTGATACACGCAATCGAGGCCTTCAAACTTTTTCTTCATCAAGGCCACCTACTCATAAGGACAGACAACACCACAGTTATGTGGTACATAAACAAGCAAGGAGGCACCCATTCCTACCCTCTTTACAGACTGGCAATGAATCTATGGGAACTTTCCTTGAAACTCAATATACAGCTGCAGTCCCAGTTCGTGCCAGGGGAAAGACAATATATTGGCAGACAGCTTAAGCAGAAATATCATGGGTGCACACGAATGGATGCTGCACCCAGACATCTTCTTACTCATAACACAATCATGGGGAAGGCCGGAAATAGATCTGTTCGCCTCCCCCCACAATCATCAACTGAAGAAATTCTGCTCAAGGACATACCACCCACAAGCATGGAAAGTGGACACTCTCTCTTTCAGCTGGAAAGCTCTAACAGTGTATGCTTTTCCACCTTTCCCATTAATGACCAAGGTCTTACTGAAGATCAGGACAGAGCAGCCCAGAGTGATTCTGATAGCTCCAAACTGGCCAAGACAGCACTGGTACCCACTGTTAAAGAGCATGTCACAGACTAAACCGTGGCCTCTTCCCCTTATGGCCACTTCTACTGACGCAGCACAATTTCAAGACTGCATTCCAACCTGAAAACCTTGCAGCTAACTGCCTGGAAAATACCATGACTCCTCCTCAGGATAAGCTATCCCAGAGAGTGAAGGATATTATTATGGAAGCTCGACGGCCTTCCACAAGGAAGGCATATTCAGCAAAATGGAAACGATTTCACACCTGGAACACAACAAAGGGCCTAGATGTGACAGTGATGAACATGGCACATATACTGGAATATTTGGCAGAATTGTTCCACAACGGCCTGTCTTACTCTTCCATTAAGATGCATGCCTCAGCAATTTCAACAGAATACAATGTTAATCCACCTGCCTTCTCTCATCCTCTCCTGAGACAGTTTCTAAGAGGAATCAAAAACATCAACCCTCCAAGGAAACCACCTTTACCTACTTGGGACCTTAACTTCGTGTTGGAAAAACTAACACTTCCTCCCTTTGAACCAGCAGCATCTGCAGATCTACAGTTTCTGTCTTGGAAAACTGCCTTCCTTCTGGCCATAACCTCAGCAAGAAGAGTATCTGAGTTACAAGCTCTAATGGCAGTACAGCCATTTCTCATCTTTCATCAGGACAGAGTTTCATTGAGAACCAATCCTACATTTATGCCAAAGGTGGTATCCAGGGTATCTTTGAACCAAGCTATTCACTTGCCTACATTCTTCCCACAACCACAAAATAAAGGGGAGAAACTTCTGTACACCCTGGACATACACAGACAGTTGCGCTACTACTTGGACAGAACTAAGTTACAGAAAGGCTGACCAGCTGTTTGTAGTATATGCTGCTGGGGCACAAGGAAAAGCAATTTCCAAACAGACAATTTCAAAATGGATAGGAAATTGCATTCGTTTTTGTTACTCCTTTCATGGAAAAACTGTGCCAGCTAACATTAGACCTCATTCCACGAGAGCCGCAGCCACCACCACAGCCATCCTAAGAGGGGTAGCTACCAAGGACATTTTAGAAGCTGCTACATGGAGCTCCATGTATACACTTGCCAAGCATTACAATTTACCTTTATACTCCAGATCCAGAGCAGGCTTTGCTACGGCAGTCCTGCAGGGTATCTTAGCTACACCATCCTTTACTTAGTACCTCCACCCCCAGATTGGCTATGGTATTTACCCATATGTGATGACTGCAGATGCATCCTTGAAGGACATAGTACAGTTTTGTACCTACCATAAATGTAGATGTCCGATAGGTATGCATCTGCAGTCAGGTTTACCCTCCCTCCTTCCCCTCTGTGGTATACTTCTTGGGTACTTACCCCTCTAATAGCTAGCTGGGGGGATCTATTATGGTGTATTTGTTTTTATAGTACTGTGCATGTTTGGATTTGTTTTTGCAATGCATATCTCCAAATTTTAGCCTTCCTTAGAGGGCACCTGGCATCTGGGGCAAGAAAAGCTGAGGAAAATGGCGTCTGCTGATGCTTTTATACCCCAGACGCTCTGACGTCGGGGAAAGTGCGACATCAGCCGAGGCCAGACCCAGACTTTGGAATCCGGCCGACCGAAGGGCTGCCTGAGGCAGGACAACCCATATGTGATGACTGCAGATGCATACCTATCGGACATCTACATTTATGGTAGGTACAAAGCTGTACTTTTCAGTCCATCCTTCATTGGATCCAAGCTCCTTAAATCCAAAGATCTTACTTAGAACAAGGTATTCACTGACCTTGGACAAAGTGTATTTGAAGGTTCCTTCTTGGAGAGGTGTTGCTCCAGATCACCATCCCTGGCCTCATCTCATTCTTCCAGGAGTTTGACTGAAGAAGATTTGGGACAGAATAATGAGATTTCTCTCCCACAAATACAGATGGAGACTCTTCCGGCTCTTAACCCCCCTCTAGTCAGGAAGCCCATCCATCTGACACCACCTTTGACTACTCCATCTCTGATTGGACCTACTGAGTCCCTGGATCCGAAACTTTGGATCTGTCTGGTTCAGATCCAGTGATACATCTATCTGCAGATCCGAAGCTTTCTGTGAATGTACCAACTCCGAAATATTCAGATCTGGATGAAGGTCTGTGCTGAAGTGCCCTTGTTGGATCTGAGACATTGAAGTCGACTTCAAAGCCGTTTCTACTTCTTGGATCCTTGGCGTTGGACAGCTCAGCTCAGACTTCTGCCTCTGGGAGATTGCTTTTGGGGCAGAGGGAGACAGTGGGCCAGAAGCATGAATTCTTGGATCCATTTTCTTCCTTCTCCCCAGAGTGATCTGCCTTCGAGTTACTGAATAGTGTGATGTAATGTGATCCTATCTCGCCTACATTCTCTACAGATGGGTTTGGAGCCGATCCTCTGCTCTGACTCGGCACGCTATACAATAGCACGAAGTCTCTTATTGGCTGAGTTACCTCATATCCCAGAATGCACCACTACTGCTTCCCCAGATCTCGTTTGCCGCTTCTACAGCATAGACGTGGTCTCGGACTTGGCTGAGCTAAGTGCCTCTAGTGCTTAAATTTCTGTTAGAAATTTTGCTAAATTTACCCAAAAGCTGTTTTAACAGCTATTTATTGTTGTGTGAGTGATTTTTCTTTAAAAGTTTGTGGTAAAAATTGTGTTTTGTCAACGGTAAAGGATCCTGTTTAAGTTAGAGGGGCCTTTGCCTAGCCCTCGCGCTTTAGTTAGGGCTGTTTAACAGCTACTCATTGTGTGTTTTTAATTTTTACAACTTTGTGGTAAATTGTATTTTTTTTTTTTCTTGGTGGCAAGTGTTCCCGTTTAACTTAGAGGGACCTTGCCTTAGTCTAAGTGTATTTCTTATAGTCAGTGTTGAAATTCTCTCTCGTTAAAGTTCAGTGGAAGTAGATAGCCATGTCTAAAGAATATAGGCCATCAGGATTTAAAAAATATTCAAAATGCTCTTACAAAATGTCCATTACGGACGACCATTTGTTATGTGTATACTGTTTGGGGCGAAGCACCTACAGGAATCCTGTAGTGTTTGCCAAGCTTTTTCCTCTCGCGTGCTCCAAGAGAGGAAAAACAAGTTGATTTTGAAAGTGCTTATTACCCCTTCCTTTGAGGAAGCCCTATCTTCTTCTTCTTCCCCGTCGAGGAAGAAAAAATCTTCGGCTCCGACCAGCCCGTCGGATCCGGCAGCAAAAATGTCAAGGCAGGCTTCTCCGTCGGCTCTACGGACTTCGGAGCCGAGGGCGGAACGGTCTGCCTCGATGTCTCCAGCCTCGACTCCTCTGGCTTCGGAGCCTAGAGCTTGGGCGTCGAGAGGAGAGTCATCTCCATCGGCTCCACTGCCTTCGGAGCCGATGAAGGTTGCCCTCTCAGACTCTTCCCCTTGTCTGCCGAAGTCCACATCGGCTCCGAGGGAAATTGCAGTAGTGGTGGAATCTCCCTCGGCGCAGATACTTCTCAAAACCATTTGGAGCCGGTCCCCCAGTCTTTCGGAACCGGCGGAGAAGTCAACTCGGACCCAGTCGGTCTCTTCTCGGTCGTCGAGGATTTCCGATTCGGATGTAGACAGGGTACTTCAAAGGCTTTTCCAGTCTCCGGTCTTTCAAAAGTTGGTCTCGGCTCCAGCCTAGTCGGCTCCGGAGCCGTTTTCCCACCCTGCCATCTTGGTTCCTCCTCCAACAGCTTTGGCGCCGTTGGAGTCTGTGTTGGTGGAGCCGGTGGAGGTTGTCTGGTCGGTTCCGACCCTAACTCCAAGCCCGCCCTTCGGGTCTGTGTTCGGTTCGCGGACCTTCTCTGTCGGCCCCTTTCGGTTCCGAGCCTCCCTCTCGGTGCGTCGGCGGCGAGAGTTCCGACTGCTGTTGTGGCCTTGGGGGTTGAACCTTCCCAGGACTGTGGGGGTCACGCCTTCAAGGCCATGAGGAGTGCCTTGGCCAAATCCTCTCTGGCCACTTCTACCATCTCACCACCACCTTCCCTTGGCACGGAGACTGGTTCCTTTGCAATCCCCCTGTCTCACGACAGCAGAGCCCTTGGGCCTGAGGTTACCCCCATCGGGGGTTCCCTTCTTCCTGGAGGTCCCTCCGAAACATCTTCGGAGGAACCCCCGAGGAAGAGAGAGTGCAAGAGGAAGCACGTGGACTCCCCTGATGAGTCTCTCACCTCGGATACCACCCTCGATGATGCGGAGGGGTCCCCCAAGTCGTCCTCGGATGATGTATCCTTTGCGGACATCTTGGAATTCCTTAAGCAACGAGGCAACTGGCAGTCCAAACCCCCTTCTGCTGAGGAGTCGGTGTTCCTCAAGGCCTTCGGGGCTCAGCCCTACACCTCCTGGGTGTCTCCGCCCTTCGATGAGCTCCTGGATTTGATCTCTCGAAAGGCGTGGGAACATCCAGACTGTGTTGAACCGGTGCCAGCTCGCCCCAATAAATTCCTTTCGGCACCCCCTGATAAGGACTTTCTTACCAAAGGTGTGGCTGTAGATGCCTTGGTGGTGGCATCTGCTACCCAACAAGATGTGGCAGAGGCTTCAGAGTTCGTCCATCCTCCTAATAAGGAGTCTAGGAGCATGGATCGGTACGGGAAGCGCACCTTTGCTTCAGCAACCTTTACATTAAGGTGTCTGAACTACCTGACGCACTTTACGAGACTGCAGAGGGATCTAGTCAAGGAGCTTTCGGATACCCTCTCTGGTAACTTACCTGAGCAGTTAGCCCAGACGGTTAACTCCCAGTTGGCTACCCTGTCCTCCCTGTCGAACTCGTCCATGAGGCTCATTTCGTATGCAGCCGAAGGAGCGAGCAGGGCGGCGGGCACAGGTGTTGCTCAACGGAGACAAGCCTGGCTACGCCTGTGTCACTTTGCAGAGGCCTTTAAGTCTTCCTTTGCCGACGCCCCCTTCGATGGGTCCTCCCTTTTTGGACCCAAGGTAAAGGACACGTTGACTCGCTGCGAGCAGGAGGGTAAGACTTTAACTGCCGTAGGGGTCCGGTTTTCCACTCCCTTCAGGTTTTATCCCAAGGCTCGAAGAGGAAGGAAAATGTGGTTCCGTAAGTCTCAAAAGTCTTACTCATCGCAGCAGAGCGATTCCCCCTCTAGAGGCAGAGGAAGGGGAAATTTTTCAGGGAGACGCCGTCCCAGAGGCGGCAGAGGCCCCCGCAACACTGGAGACCGCAAGTCCTTTCGTGGCTCCTCCTCCTTCCAGCATCCCTGAAGGAGTGCCTGACTGTGCAGCTCCAGAGCCAGTCGGGGGTCGTTTTTCGAGGCACCTAAAGGCCTGGGAAAGTATCACTCAGGACCAATGGGTGCTCCGAATCATCGCCAGAGGTTACACCATTCCCTTCTCTCAACCCCCGCCACCCAGTCAACGGGATATGCCAGCCATCGAAATTTCAAAGCTGCTTCAAAAAGGAGTCATCCAACCTGTCCCCGCAGATCAGGCCGGGTCAGGGACTTAAGATTCTTTTTGGTACCAAAAAAGACCGGGGACTTGAGGCCCATTTTGGATCTCAGCAGGCTAAACCGATCAGTCAAAAAGTCCAAATTCCGGATGGTCACCTTGCAAACCATTCTCCCGCTTCTGGAGAAGGGTGTTTGGATGTGCTCCATAGATCTCAAGGACGCCTATTATCACATCCTGATAGATCAGGCATCCAGGAGACACTTGCGCTTCAGCCTAGGGGACAGTCATTTCCAGTTCCGTGCACTGCCCTTTGGTCTCACCACAGCCCCCAGGGTGTTCACCAAAAGTTTGGCAGTGGTGACTGCTCACCTGAGAAGTCTAGGATTCCAAGTGTTTCCATACCTAGACGACTGACTCCTAACTGCCTCCTCAAGGCATCTACTCTTAAAAACTCTAGCAGCCACTATCTCCCTAGGCAGCTCCTTAGGAATCACCTTCAATTGGACAAAATCCGTATTGCTGCCGTCACAGCGTATTCTGTTTATTGGTGCAGAAATAGACTCAAGGCAGATGCGAGTCTATCTTCCTGCGGAAAGAATAGCAACATTGCAGTCTCAGGTTCGGGCGTTACTCTCAGACATCACGCTCCAGCGGGAATGGTACTGCAGCTGCTAGGTTCCATGTCAGCCACCATTCTTCTCGTCCCCTTAGCAAGGTTACATATGAGGATACTCCAGTGGCTCCTCTCAGTCCAGTGGTCTTATCAAGACCTCCCCCTCTGTCACCACATATTGATCACAGAGACATGCAAACAGGATCTTCGTTGGTGGCTTCTTTCCTCCAACCTGGATCAGGGGCGACCCTTCGTTCCCCCATTCCCCTCAGCCACGTTGACTACGGATGCCTCCCAGACAGGGTGGGGGGGACATTATCTGGACAGGTCGGTCCAAGGCACGTGGCACTCCGAGAATCTTCTCCACATCAATATCCTGGAAATGAGGGCGGTGCTTTTAACATTGCAAGCGTTGCACGATCACCTCCCCTGGGGGACGATTGCCATTCAGTCCGACAGTATGTCGGTAGTCTGGTACTTGAACAAGCAAGGAGGGACCAGGTCTTACCCCCTTTGCAGAGAGGCCATGAAGGTATGGGATTGGGCGATTGCTACCAAACGCTTTCTAGTGGCAACATACATTCCGGGGACATCCAATGTGATAGCCGACAGACTGAGCAGGACTATTCTCTCCCCTCACGAATGGTCCTTGAATCACAAAGTGGTAGCACAGATTTTCACCAGATGGGGAGTTCCATATTGCGATCTTTTCGCAACTCCCCTCAACGCAAAATGCCAGCAGTTCTTCTCTCTCATTCCAGTTCCGGGGCAGATGCCCAGGGATGCTCTGGTCCAACCTTGGCCCTCTGCTCTGCTATACGCTTTTCCACTGGTTCCCCTTCTCCCCAAGGTGATTCAGAAGGCGATTTGCTTGGGAAGCAAAATGATTCTAATCGCCCCATACTGGCCTCGTCAAGTTTGGTTCCCTTTTCTTCGCAAGTATGCATTGGACGGTCCCTGGTTCCTAGACCAAATTCCGGACCTCCTGACGCATCAGTCAGGACAGCTCCATCAGTCCCTACATTGATTGAAGCTAGCAGCTTGGCTACTCCTCTTCCAACCATAGTTAGGAGCCATTCTTTCGACCCTGAAGTCTTGCATATTTTGTCCTCGGCCCACAAAACTTCTACAAAAAAAGATGTATAGCAGTAAATGGAAAAGGTTTGCTATTTGGGCCCAACTCCGAGGATTAGACCCTATGACAGCTTCGGTGTCAGAGGTTCTGAAGTTTTTAACTTCCCTGTTCAACCAAGGTTGTTTGGTTTCTACCATCAAAGTTCAATTGGCAGCTATTTCCAATTTTCACGAGAACGTAGAACCACCCTTAATGAGCAATAAGTTGTGCAAAGCCTTTATTAAAGGAGCTTGGCTTCTACGGCCCCCTATATCTCATCCCGCACCACCGTGGGACCTTAACGTAGTATTAGCCACTTTAACCGCACCTCCCTTTGAGCCGGCAGCAACCTGTGACTTGAAATTTCTTTCTTGGAAGACTGCTCTTCTAGTTGCTATCACATCAGCCAGGCGGGTTTCAGAACTTCAAGCCTTGTGTGTCAAACCACCATACCTGGTATTTCACAAGGATAGAGCATCTCTTAGACCAAAACCCATCCTTTATACCAAAGGTTTGTTCTAACTTTTGTTTGCAACAGTCACTGGAATTACCGTTTTTTTCCCTAAGTATACAAACAGAGCTGAGTATACCTTTCACAGCTTAGATGTGCACAGACAATTACGTTTCTATTTGGTTAGGACACACCAAGCACGAAAATCATATCAACTGTGTGTCCTTTTCGGACAATAAATTGGGCAAAGCAATCACGAAGGTCATTATTGCCAAGTGGATCAGAGACTGCATCAGTCATATTTATCACATTTCAAATAAAGTGCTTACAATTCCAGTGAAAGCTCATTCTACCAGGGCTATGGCCACTTCGGCAGCCTTTCATTCCAAGCTCTCTATTAATGACATTTGTGCAGCTGCTACGTGGTCTTCTCTACACACCTTTATTACTCACTACAAATTGGATGTGGCATCTAGGGGTCGAGCTTTCTTCGGTTCCACGGTTCTCCGGACCGTTTTCCAATGAGCCACCCAGGAATTAGGTGCTAGGGACGCTGTCCCATCTGTAGAGAATGTAGGCGAGATAGGATCACATTACATCTTTTAGTTATGTACTTACCATAACTTTAGATGTATGGGATCCATCTCGCCTACATTACTAATAACCCACCCTCCTTCCCCCTGCCTTGGAGGCCAGAAGAGACCGGACGGTCCGAATACAACTGTTTCCTCTCTTGAAACACCTGGCAATCTTATAACAACAGTCTGTGTGTGTGTGTGTATGTGTGTGTGTGTGTGTGTGTGTGTGTGTGTGTGTGTGTGTGTGTGTGTGTGTGTGTGTGTGTGTGTGTGTGTGTGTGTGTGTGTGTGCGGACAAACAAGATCTGGGGAAGCAGTAGTGGTGCATCCTGGGATATGAGGTAACTCGGCCAATAAGAGACTTTGTGCTATTGTATAGTGTGCCGAGTCGGAGCCGAGGATTGGCTCCGAACCCATCTGTAGAGAATGTAGGCGAGATGGATCCCGTACATCTAAAGTTATGGTAAGTACATAACTAAAATTTTTCTGCTTTGATAGGATTGATGAACCCTTTCCCCTTTGAATTTCCATCTGGATCCCAGATGTGTGTGCTTCTTGAGGCACATTGTTCTATGCCACAGAAACAGCTAGCTCAAAGTCTCCTGTCCACCCAGCAGGGTATTATGATCTCTTCCAATAGTTTACTGAAGCATCCCACCAAGGAAGTACCTAGGAAGAGGAAGTGCAAGAGGAGGCACTTGGACTCCCATCAAGAGTTGATCAATGAGGATATTGATTTCAGTGGAGAAGTTCCCACAATCACCTCCAGAAGACATCTCATTCAGAGACATTCTTGAGATCCTTAAGTAGTGAGATGGCTGGTCCTCCAGTAACCCTTCACCAGAGTAATCAGTGTTTCTGGAAGCCTTTGGAGTTGGCCCATCTACCTCCTAGGATGTTCTTCGTGTTTCACTGTTGCAGTCATTACATTTGGGTAATCTGCTGGCAGGTTGCCCTCAGTCGGCCTGATTAACAAAGTCTTTGGTCCTGCGTCGGTTGCTGTCCCTTTTTCTGTAACGTCAGGTCGTCAGGGGTATAAAACATGCAGCCGACGCCATTACATTAGTCTTTGTTGCTGTGCAGTGCCCGAAGCAGAAGCAGTTCGTAAGTGCCGGTCGGCAGACTCCTGAAATTTTCGTTTTCAAGTTTCAAATCCGAAGTCTTCAACTAAAAAGCTAAGTACCCCGTTGGGGAAACTTTTTCTTGTTCCTTACCGATGTCAGTAAAAGTTAATTGCATTACTTGTGGGAAGCAAATTCCTCATATGGATTTTCATTTGTACTGTATTCCTTGCCTAGGCCCTGACCACAACGTACCTTGCTGTCGGTTCTATGCTTTATTTAATCAATGCACTATTAAACGCCGGTACATTTTTGCTTCTAGTTATTTTGGCTCACGCTTTAATTATCCAGAAATGTCGTCCGTTGGCATTCCGAATACCGGATTACCTAAAAAAACGCAAAGAAAAAGAGAGAGGCCGTTGAAGTCCAAAATTGCCAACGGCGCTTCTAAGCCATTGCTAGTTCGCCAGTACTCAATGAGGTGCTTTCGCAGCCCCTGACCCATTCGGAGTCCGGTATGCCGCGAGATGCTTCAAGTATGGAACCCACGGATGTCTCTACCTTGGATGGGTCTGGAGCCGTTGTGCAGGCACCAGCTTCTGAGGGTGTTTTCAGGCCTACAGATTTGTATATTAGACCGATGCCATCTTCAAAACTAAAGCCAAAATCTCAACCTATGCCTAAAAAACAGACGCCTGGGCCACATGTGCAGGCCCTTATGCCTACAAAAACAAATTATCAAAATGGCTGAAGATTTAATTACTCTGATCAGGGGTAGCCAAACCCCCCCCCCCCCTTCTAAGAGGCCTAGGCAAGACATTGATTATGAATCTTCTGAACAGGATTCTGTTTCTTCTGACTCTTCTAATGAACAGGAATTGCCTGTACCTACTTATGGAGACTCTGATGCAGAAGATTCCATTCCTTCTGCTTCACCCCCTGAGGATTTTTCTTTTGGGGAAACTTTATATACCTTAAGGGAACATTTCCACTGGGAAAGTCAGGATTTCTCTGAATCTAAAAAGAGACTTAGGGATTTTCTTCTTCCTCAGCATAGGCCTTTGGCTATACCTCCTGTTCTAGACGTTGTTGTTGATGTTTTTTCAGAATCTAGTATGGATCTCGATTCTCCGCCTCCGGCTCCTTGTAAGCCAGACTACTACAGGGTTCCTGACTCTCACAAATTCCTTTTCAAAAATCCTGTTGCAGATCCTGAAACTATTTCTCAGGGTCCCAAGGGCATTAAGGCTTCTACTGCTGAGAATCCTACCCCTTGTGATAGAGATTCCAGGGCGCTGGATAGATGGGGTAAGAAGGTTTACACTTCTGCAACCTTGGCAATCAGGGCTTTAAACTGTCAATTTCATATGCTAAAATATCAACAGCATATCATGGGACTGTTTAAATGGAAAATGATAATTTCTGACTGTGTGGAAAACAAAGATTTACAGGATTTATTGCATTCAGCTGAACGAGTTAGAAAATATACTTTGCAATGTGGTTTTGATTCTTTGGAGGCCTCTTGCAGGGCTGCTGTAACTGGTTCTGTGCTAAGAAGGCATGCTTTGCTCAAAGAGCAAAATCTGCCAGATCATGTTAAAGCAAAATTATTGGATGCTCCTTTACAACAGGACCGTCTCTTTGGTAATAAGGCTGAAGAAGTTTTAAAAAAGCTGGAAGATAAAGCTAAATCTATGCAAACTGTGAAAGATTTTCTTACACGTGCAACCTCTAAGATTTAGTAGGCACTGTCCTACTAAGAACTGGCCCTTTCCAGTTCCTTCAAGAGCCACTCGAGTCAAACCCAGACATTCCAAAGGCTCTGGGTTTCAATCACAAGGGACTTTCAGAAAAAAACAATGGGGTGTCGTCGCTTCCAAATCTGGAAACAACAAGACACCTCCCTATGGTAAGCAGTCTCAATGACTTCCCTTTACACTTACCAAGCACTTACTTTTAGCCGCCCCTTTGGGGGGAAAACTGGCTCTTCATGCAAGAAACTGGCAGCTTATAACCCAGGACAAATGGGTGTTAAATATAGTATCCCAGGGATACAGATTTCATTTCCACATGTTGCCAATTCCAAACGGATGGCCAGATCTGCCCCAAAATCAGTGGGCAGAGGACCATAAACAAGTACTTTCCCTCATGAGCATGGGGGCTATTCAACCGGTACTAGAAGAGGAAAAGGGACAAGGTTTCTATTCATGGTGTCCAATTCTGGACTTATCTATTCTAAACACCGTCCTGGACATTCCAAAATTCAAGATGTTGACTCTTCACCAGTTACTTCCTATGCTAAGCAAAGATGCCTGGTTGGCAGCTCTAGATTTAAAAGAGGCTTACCTGTATATCCCAGTCAGGGAATCTTGCAGAAGATACCTCCGCTTTAAAGCAGGCTACTTGCATTACCAGTTCTCTGCACTGCCCTTTGGCTTATCTACTGCGCCCAGGGTCTTTACAGAGTGCCTGGCTCCAGTAATTGCATTATGCAGACAAAGAAATATCCAAATATATCCATACCTGGACGATTGTCTAATTCAGGCAGAAAACAAGGACACTCTTCTAAACCATCTGGCGTTTATAAAAAGGATTTTAACTTGTCTGGGGTACACTATAAGCGAAAAGAAATCACAACTGGTACCCTCTCAAAAAATTACATTCCTGGGTGCAAGCTTGAATACAACTGCCCAGATGGCTTTCCTTACGTCAGAGAAGCAAATTCATTTGGTGACTTACGTCAAACAGGTGGCCACAAAAATCCTGCTTTCTGCAAGGCAAATACTGCAAGCCTTGGGGTTCATGGTCTCTTGCATGCTTCTAATTCCATATGCAAGACTGCATATGAGGAAACTTCAGTGGTACTTAAAAAGTCTATGGAGTCAGCATTGTCACAGCATGGAAACAATGATTCCTATCATACCTTGCCTGCAAGTAGAGTTCCTATGGTGGGCAGAGGCCTGCCACCAAAATAAGGTACTATCATTTACACCACCCTTTGCCGCCCAAACCCTAACTACAGACGCATCGGACTATGCTTGGGGGGGCACATCTGGCAGGGAGGTGCATTCAGGGCAAATGGAGCCCAAATCAAATGCACCTTCATATCAATCAAAACGACATGCTAGCTGTACAGAATGCACTGACAACCTTCAAGGACTACCTTCATCCATGACAACTACTGATAAAGACATACACCACCACGGTTATGTAGTACATAAACAAGCAGGGGGATACACACTCCTATCCCCTTTGCAGACTAGCCATGGCATTGTGGAACACCACCTTGACCTATCAAGTACAACTACGAGCTCAATTCCTGCTAGGAAAGCGGAATACTCTGGCAGAAGAACTAAGCAAAAATTCTCATGGACCCACACAAATGGAAACTGGAACCATGAATTTTCAACATGTTGACACAAATGGGGGAGCCCAGGCATAGTTCTGGGGTGAGGCAAAAAGATCCATCAGTTGGGCAAATTTTTCACAAGAATTCATCGCAAAACAGCCTGGAAAGTGGATGCTCTATCCTTCAGCTGGAAAAACCTATCAGTCTGTGCCTTTCCCCTTCTGTCGCTGCTCTCCAAAGTTCTACTAAAAGTCAAACAGGATAAACCAAAAATTATTTTGATTGCTCCAGACTGGCCTCACCAACACTGGTACCCACTCCTGCACAATGTGTCACACCTTCCACCGTGGCACCTGCCTCAGACACCTTACTTACTGTCTCAGCAGAACAACCAAATTCTGCACACACTGCGCCAAACGTTGAATCTTGCAGCGTGGCTAATCACCTAAATTCACCCTTAATGTCCCTCAGCAAACCTGTGATGGATGTCATTTTGGAGGCGAGAAGGCCTACTACTAGAAAATCGTATGCTGACAAATGGAAATGATTCTGTGCCTGGAATCCGTGTCAAGGGATAAGCCAGCAGTGCCCAACATTCCTCAGATTTTACAATACTTAACTGAGATGTTTCACAAGGGCCTGTCCTTTTCTTCTATGCAAATCCATGCCTCAGCCATTTTGGCTCATTACAACACAGAACCTCCCCTCTTCTCTCATCCTCTGCTAAAGCAGTATCTGAGGGGCCAAAAACTTAAGACCACCCAGGAGAGCTTCAACCCCTGCCTGGGACCTCAATTTTGTATTGGAAAAGCTCACTCTCCCTCCTTTCGAGCCAGCTGCGACTGCAGACATAAAATTTCAGCCAGAAGGATTTCCGAATTACAGGCTCTTATGGCAGTGAAGCCTTTCATCATTTTTCATGCAGACAGGGTATCTCTCATGACCAATCCTTCCTTCATGCCTAAGGGTGGTATCCAGTGTGGCTCTTAATCAGACCATTCATTTGCCAACTTTCTTTCCCAATCCACAGAACAGGGGGGAGCGGATTCTGCATTCATTGGATGTACACAGACAACTTAGATTTTACTTAAACAGGACAAAATCTCAAAATCTGAACAACTGCCGGTGGCATTTGCTGCAGGGGCAGAGGGAAAGACCATTTCAAAGCAAACCATTTCCAAATGGGTAAGCCATTGTATTCGTTTCTGCTATATGCACCATGGAAAAACTATTCCCCCAGGGGATCAGATCCCATTCCACCAGGGCTGCATCTACTTTAACAGCCTTTCTCAGAGGTGTTCCTACCAGGGACATTCTAGAAGCTGCTACCTGGAGCTCAGTTCATACTTTCACCAAACATTACCATTTACCACTTTTCTCTAAATCCAGAGCTTCCTTTGCCACTGCTGTCCTGTAAAGCCTTATAGCTGGTCCTAATGCTGTATAATTCCCTCCACCCAACCATAGCTTTGGGAATCTACCCAAATGTAATGACTGCAGCAGTGAAACACTAAGAACATAGTACAGTTGTGTACACTTACCATAAATGTAGATGTTCAAGTGTATTCACTGTTGCAGTCCTGGTTACCCTCCCTCCAGCCCCCTATTTTTCTCTGGCTATACCTCTACTTTCTCTCACTATGCTTAAAAGCCCTTTTGGTGTAATTTGCTTGTGGTTGGAGGTATATTTTTGTGTTTTTAGTTTTATTTGCTCCCCATTTGGGGGGGCACCTGACATCTGGGGCAAGAAAAACTAATGTAATGGCGTCGGCTGCATGTTTTATACCCCTGACAACCTGACGTCAGGGAAGAAGACAGCAACCGACGCAGGACCCAAGACTTTGTTAATCAGGCCGACTGAGGGCAACCTGCCAGCAGATTACCCAAATGTAATGACTGCAACAGTGAATACACTCGAACATCTACATATGGTAAGTGTACACAACTGTACTTTCCTCCTCCCACCTATGAGCTGTTTGATTTGGTCACTAGGCAGGCGTGGAAGGAGCCTGACTCGGTTAAGCCAATCCCTATCAGATCAGATTTTGGCTTCACCTGTTGATAGGGAGTTCTGGAGTAAGAGAGGTGCCTGTAGATGCTATGGTCATGAAAGCCACCACCAAGAAGGAACTTGCTGAGCAAATTTCCTCTGTCCACCCCCTAACAGGGAGTCTAGAGTGATGGAACAGATTTGGAAACCTTCAGTGACCTTTGCACTTAGGTCGCTCAACTGTTTGGCACACCATGAGACTGCAAAAGGACTTTATCAAGGAACTTTAAAAATCCCTTTCGGGGACCAGTACTACTGTGAACTTAGTCTTCTGTGGCCTCTCAGTTCACTACTCTTCAGTCTATTTCAAATTTGTTCGAGACTCATTTTGCACACAGCTGAAGGCATCTCCATCAGGAGGCGTGCCTGGATGTGATTCTGTGATTTTGTGGAGCCTTATAAGTCATTATTCGTCAGTGCACCCTTTGATAGCAGTTCGTTGTCTGGCCCAGAAGTGAAAGACACGCTCTCCACTGTGTGATAAAGATGAAAAGATCCTGTCTGCAGTGGGCATAAGTTTTTCAACCGCCTCAATGATCATTTTCTAGGAGTCAACAGGGTGGATGAAAAATGTGGTTCAGGAAGTCCCAGGATCTTTCCAAAATCCACTTTGAGATGCTTCCCCTAGGGGCAGAGTGGAGGGGACTCAAATGAACAACGATGCCCACATGGCAGAGGAGGCCTGCAGAACTAAGGGTTCAGAGATCCTTTCTCTTATAGACTGTATCAGCGCTCCAGAAAGGAAGCCCAATTGTCCCCTTCTGAAGGCAATCAGGGGTCAACTATCCCTGCACCAGAGAGCCTGGCTAGAGATAAAAGATACGTGGGTGCAGAGGATTATTTCCCAAGGTTATATAATTCTCTTTTCCCTACAACCTCCACCAGTATACAATATTAAGGTGTTCCACCTAGTTAGAGGAAAGCCCTTTCTGGGCAAGGAGGACTTGATGTGCTCGATAGACCTTCAGGATGCGTACTATCACATAAAAGTAAACCGTCCAAAAAGTATTTATGCTTCCAGCTGGCAACTGGTCACTACCAGTTCAGAGCACTGCTCTTTGGCCTCACCACAGTCCCCAGGGTGTTCACATGCATGGCTGTGGTAGCAGCTCACTTAAGGCTGCAAGGATTCAGTGTTTCCATACCTAGACAATTGGCTCATTACCACCCCGACCAATTATCTCCTAATAAAAGCCAAGGATGAGGTACTCTGGACTTGTTCTCAACTAGGAATAACCATAAACAGCAAGTGTCAGTTACAACCAACTCAAACTCTACAATTTATTATCAGATTCCAGGTCAGAAAAATAATTTGCAGTACAAAAACATTTCAGCTGAACTGATCCTACAGGTCTTGGGATCAATAGTTCCGCTAGCAAGATTTCACATGAGAATTCTTCAGTGGATGTTGGTAACACAGTGTTAGATTCTTTATCATCCCATGCCGACAAAAATGAATCACTGAGACTTGCAAAAAATACCTTTGGTGGATTCTATCAGATCAGGTTCTGCAAGGCCATGCTTTCATCCTCCCTCAGCCCAAGGCTATAGTAACCACGAATGCTTCCCAGATTGGGGGGGGTGTTTTCTGGAAAAAATGGTCCAAGGCACCCACCAAAGAGGCCAGCACGTATATCAATGTCCTGGAAATGAAAGCAGTGCTTTTAGCTTTGCAGGCATTCCAGGATGCTCTCCCTTTTGAGACAGGTGCAGTCCAGTCAGGCAACTTGTCAGTAGTTTGGTACATCAACAAACAAGGGGGAGACGGCTCTTACCCCTTGTGTCAGGAAGCCTTCAGAGTGTGGTAATGGGTGATCTCATCTATCCAGTTTCTAATAGCAACACACCGACCAGGGAAGTTCAACAGAATAGAGCCAGCCTTGCTGCGATCTGTTTGAATCTCCCCTAAACAAGTGCCTTAATCCCACCTTCAGTGAAATCACAGTGAGATGCTATACTGCACAATTGACCCTCCAGTCTCCTCTATGCTTATTCCTCTTGCCACAAATTTCTGCAGAAGTCATCCTCTCATTGCATCTTACTGGCATCGATAGACTTGGTTCCCCTTTCTTTGGCCTCGTCTTATTTGCCCACCTTGGTGTCTGGATCCAATTCCAGACTTCCTGTCTCGCCTTCATCCGGATATCGCAAACCTCAGGCTAACAGCTTTGTTTATCCAATTTCATTAATAGCTAGACAACCGATGCTCTCTCTCAACCCTCTGTAAAATTCTGTTGTCTTCCCATAGGGCTTCCACGAGAAAACTTTTATAGAAGCAAATGGAAAAGCTTCACTTTTTGGGCACAACAGAAACACATTGATGCCTTCTTAGCCCCTGTACAAGTTCTCTACTTTATAGCAACAATTTTTTTATGAGGGAGGCTAGCGCCTCAACAATTTGAGTTAATTTACCAGCAGTCTGTAATTTTCATTCTGGAGTTGAGGAGTCTCCTTGGCTTCATCTAAGATTTGTAAAGCATTTTTGAGGCAACCTCCTACTAAGACCTCCATGTGAAGACCCTACTCCACCATGAGATTTTAAATTTGGTATTGCAGGCATTAATTAATTCCCCCTTTGAACCAGCAGCTAAATGTGATCTTAAATTCTTGACCTGGTAAACTATCCAAGCAGCGTCTTCTAAACCTCCCTGCTTGATTTTTCATAAGGATAGAGTAACATTACGGACCAACGCTTCTTCCTAAGGTGGTGTCAGAATCTAAATATTAACCAATCCATCAATTTGCCAGTCTTCTTTCCCAAATTTGCAAACAAAGGGGGAATACATGATGTCCTTCTATTCCTATGTTGCAGTATTCTTAGTGTTTGATTCCCCGCCTCAGGCGACCCGAACATCAGCTCCTATACAAAAGCTTAAGCCTGGCTGCTGTAGGTGCATGGGATGTCACACATAAGGCAATAAACAAGAGACCTTAATCGGCATCTCTTCTGCCTACTAATAGCAAAAACATGGACAGGATAGGAAAGAAGGGTTTATACCTCCTCCACCCTAGCCTTCAGAGCTTTCAACTACCAAACCCATATGATAAAACATTTCTTAGACCTAGTATCAGAAGCCTCTACTCTCTTGGCATCCACCCCTGACAGCCCTACCAAAACTGAGATGGCATCTGAACTGTCCCTGGCTTCTCAGGTAGCCAGACATTCTGTTAGATGCAGTTACAGTGCAGCAAAGGCCTTAGCTTGGTCAGCTGCATCTGTATCAGTATGTCGCAGATATTCTTGGCTATGCCTACAACCCCTACCAGAGGATTTCAAGTCTAAAATCCTAGTTGCCCCATTAGACCACATTCTCCTGTTTGGTAAACAGTCTGCAGACCTTTTAAAAAAACCTGCAAGAAAAAAGTAGAGAGCTCCAAGACGTCAAGCGCTTACTTGTGTCCCCCCTTCCCTAAATACTACAGGAATTATCCTGCTAAGACCACCTTTGTCAGGGGACCCCCCCCCTTCTGCTACCCCTTCCTCTTCTAAGTATAGGAGGGGGAGCCAGGAGGCAAACCTCCTCCAAACCAGTTGCCTCACAACCCAGTCAGATGACCTTTTCAAGATAGAAGTGGACCTGACAATGCGTGACTGCCTTGCCCCACCTCCCTTTGTCAGCTCGCCTCTCCCACTGCCTCCCCATTTGGAAATCCATCACATTAGACAACTGGGTGCTGGCAATAATACTAACCAGATATTTCCTTTATTGGAAGGAAAAGCCCCTGCCAAGGGGCATCACCCCCCCCCCCCAAAAAAAAAAATCAACTACATCTCATCCCTCACAATACTGCAAGACCTTCTGACATTAGGAAACCTAGAACCTGTCCCTCAAGGACAGGAATGAAACGGCTTCTTAAGACTTTTTGTGGTCCCCCAAAAAAGATGGCTCTTGGAGACCAATACTAGATCTATCCTTTCTAAACCTTTTCCTAAGAGTTCCATCGTTCAGAATGCTATCCCTTCAAACTCATCTTCCATTATTGGCAGCCCAGGCCTTTATGGCCACACTAGATCTAAAGGAAGCATATCTCCATATTCCCATAAAACCGACAAACTGAAAATTCTTGTTTCACTGGGCCCTGCTCTCAATTTCAATTTACACCCTTGACCTTTGGTTCATCTACTGCACCCAGGGTATTTACAAAATGCCTAGCCCCCAGCCGTAGCTTTCTGCAGAACCAGAGGTGTTCAAATCTATCCTTATCTAGACAACATCCTCATTCTAGCAGAAACAGAGGGACACCCTTCTAAACCATCTGACATTAACCCCTTCCCTGCTTCAAAGCTTGGGATTCACCTTCAACCTCAAAAAAATCTTACTTAACCCCCCCCCCCCCCCAAGCAGGACAAACTCTTTCTGAGATGTAGGATGAGAACAGACCTGATGCATGCTTTCCTCCCTCAAGACAAAGTTCTGTCTCTCTCTACTCGCTTCCAAAGCTTATTACAGGTTCATCAGATATCTGCAAGACGGTTCTTGCAGATCCTGGGACTAATGGCAGCCACCATCCCAATGCTTCCTCTAGCCAGAATGCACATGCAAAAACTGCAGTGGTACCTGACAAATGTGTGGTCACAACACCATCATCCCCTAGAGCACCAGATTACCCTCCTGCCCTGCCTCAAAGCAGAACTAAGGTGGTGGATCCAACAAATACTCATGAATCAGGGTCTTCCACTTCAACCACCCTGTCCAACCCAGCACATGTATACAGATGCATCAGACCTGGGGCGGGGGGGTGTGCTACCATGAAATGTTTCATGGTACAGGAGGCCTGGATTCCTACTCTCAGAAAGAAAATGTCAGTGTGAGGGAAATGACTGCAGTTCGTCTGGCCTTGAAAGCCTTCCTCCCTGTCCTGCAACTGGGCCCCCCTTCAGATCTTCACAGACAACACCACAGTCATGTGATATCTCAACAAACAGGGGGGGACCAAGGCCTACCTCCTCTGCTGGATAACATTGCAAATTTGGGACCTCGCCTCGGCAACGTACATCCCTTCTCAGGACAACATACAAGTGGGTATTCTCAGCAGAACATCCTCTCTACGGCATGAGTGGATGCTGAACAAGGGATAGCTTTCTAGACATTGTCCGTCGGTGGGGCACACCGCACGTAGATTTGTTTGCCTCCCCCCAGAACAGACAATTGAAAAAATTCAGAACCAAGGACCACTCCACTTCCATGGAGGGTAGATGCCTTCAGCATTCCATGGAAGGGGCGGTTTCTATATGCATTTCTACCCTTCCCTCTCATTCAAAAAGTCCTCCTGAAAATCAGGAGGGACAGACCAAAAATCTTGCTGGTGACTCCCTATTGGGCAAGGCAGCACTGGTTCCCCCTACTTCTCTCATTTGCCAAGGGCAATCACAAGTTACCCCACAAGGTGGACCTACTCACACAGTAAAAGGGAACTCTATTTCACCCTCGCCAACAAATGTTAGGTCTAATACTCTGGGTGATAAACTTCTAATCCCGTTCAGACACCACTACTCAGATGATGTGCTTTTATGCCTGAAGGAGGCCAGGAAACCTATTACTAGGAGATCCTACTTACTGAAATGAGGAAGTTTCTCCAACTGGTGTCTCCTTAAGGATTAGGGGTCCCTGCCAGGCAGACCCCCCCCCCCCAGTCCTTACCTGTGTGTGAACCAGTTAAGGCTGGTCTTTTGTATTCTTCATTGAAAGTCCACCCATCAGCAGTTTCAGCCTGTCTACCACTAGATCCCCCTTTACTAACCAGGCTAGATGTCAAATTTTTCCTGAAAGGGGTCTTACACATCAGACCCCCAAGAAAACCCATCTCACCCCCCTGGGACCTAAACTTCATTCTGGAAAAACTAACACTGGCCCCATTCAAACCAGCTAATGCTGCTACGCTCCAGATGTGTACATGGAAGACTGTACTGCTGGTGGCCCTTACCTCAGCTAGAAGAGTGTCCGTTACAAGCTCTAATTGCCTACTGTCCCTACACTACCTTCCACAAGGATAGGGTGACCCTACCTACTAATCCTTCCTGCCTAAAGTGGTCAAGGAACTGTCTCTAAACCAATCCATTTACCCGCCCACCTTCTTCCTCTCTCCACCCAGTGACAGAGGATACTCCATTCCCTAGATGTGCACAGTCAATTAAGGTTTTATCTAGTCAAAACTAAGTCCATCAGAAAATCTAACCAACTCTTTGTATCCTTCCATCTTAGGGCCCTGAGCAAGGCAGTCTCCAGGCAAACCATTTCCTGTTGGATTAGAAAAAGTATTTGCTTCTGCTACTCCCACCATGGCAAGCACTTATCTCAGGGAGTAAGAGCTCATTCTGCCAGGGGCGTGGCAACCTCCAAAGCCTTCCTCAAAGGCCTGGACACAGCCTCCATCCTGGAAGCAGCCACCTGGTCCACAATTCACACCTTCACCAGACACTACAAATTGGACCACATCTCCAGAGCCCGGGCAGGGTTTGCTAGTGCAATCCTGCAGTGTTTTGTGGAATCTGGTGCATCTACCTCCACCCTTCCCTCCAATTAAGCTGTGGTATTTTCCCACACTAAGAATACTGCAACATAAGAATAAAAGGACATAGAATTGTTGTGTACAATCTTACCATAACCATAGATGCCCTTCTCTTCCATGTTGCAGTATTCCTTCCCACCCACCTATCCCCCTTTTACTATTGGACCTGTCTTAAGAGCACTCTGAGGCTGTACCCTAGGCCAGGGTCAGACTAGCCAGCATATGACATTGCACCTCTGGCTGACATCACTTGATGTCCTTCTGTTCTTATGTTGCAGGATTCTTGATGTGGGATTGCCCGCCTAAGGTGACACATACGTCGGCTCCTATACATAAGCTTCAGCTTGGCTGTTGTAGTTGCGTGGGACATCTCATGTAGGATCATAAACGAGGGACCTTAAATGTAACGTCTGCACGCACAGACCTCGGAACTTTACATCTGCAGATGACCGTCACATTGTGTGCTTTGCTACTTCACCACAAGATGTCTAAAAGCAAAGTACCCCTTTGAAGTTTTTTCTTTGATTTCTAGCTAAAGCTTGGATGTTCTTAGTGTTTCGCTGTTGTATTCATCACACTTGGGTATTTGCCTTGTAGGTAGCCCTCAGTCGGCCCAAATACCAGAGACTTAGTATTTCTGCGTTGGATGCTGTCGCTCCAGGACTGATGTCAGGTATAAAAACAGGCAGCCGAGGAGCCCGAAGCAGAAGTAGTTCGCAAGTGCCGGTCAGCCGCTACCTGAGTTTTTGTTTATGAATTGAATCATCCTGAAGTCTTCTAAAGCTAAGTACCCCATTGGGGATCCTTTTTTCTTGCTCTAACTGATGTCAGAAAAAGTTAACAAT
Organism: Protopterus annectens; assembly: GCF_019279795.1. NCBI lineage: Eukaryota > Metazoa > Chordata > Ceratodontiformes > Protopteridae > Protopterus > Protopterus annectens. The sequence continues at coordinate 951,201,991 of NC_056727.1, forward strand.
TGCCTTGCCTGTGGAAAGCAAATACCACACAGATTTTCATTCTTACTGCGTCACCTTTTTAGGCCCAGACCACGACGTACCTCGCTGGTTTTGTGCCTTGTTCAACGTCTGAACCATTCATCGTCGGGCTCTCATCACTAAATTCTTTCACTGTCTATCTCCGTATTCCTAAATGGCTGCGGTAAGCCATCCGACTGCTGATATTCCGAAAAAGACGTAAGGATAAAGACAGGGACAGACCGCACAGGTCCAAAGCTGCTGATGACGCTTCCGTTAAGCTAGGTGCCAGTTCGCCGGTACTCAGTGAGGCACTTTCGCAGCCCCTGATGCCCGCTTCAGTGGATCCACAGGCCTCTATCAAGACCAGTTCAGAGTCCGGTATGCCGTGAGACTCTTCTTTGACTATGGAACCTGTGGATGTCTCTACCTTGGATGGGTCTGGAGCCGCTGAGCAGGCACCAGCTTCTGAGGCAGTTCTTCACACTACTGATGTTCGACTCAGACTTCATTTCTGTCTAAAACTACCAAGTTTCTAAGACCAAGAAGTATGCACTACGGCTAGAAAACCGACCAAAGCACATGCACCTGCTCCCTTGTCACAATGACAAATGCTTAGAATGGCAGAAGACCTTATTATGCTGATTAGGGGAAGTCAGCCTTCCCCTGCTAAGAGAAAGAGACCAGTCTCCAACAGCTTCAACAGACAGAGTCCAATGACTCTGAGGTATCTGATTATGAAGACATGCCCTTATCTGCTTGTGAGGATTCAGATGCAGGGGCATCCATTCCTTCTGCTTCTGCTCCAGAGGATTTTTCTTTTGGTGAAACCTTATGTACTTTAAGAGACCATTTCCACTGGGAATGCCAAGACTATCCTCAATCCAAAAAGAGACTGACAATTTCTAGATTTGCCACAGCACAGGCCTTTAGCAATACTCCCAGTCCTGGAAGTTTTGTCTTTATGGAATCCAGTCTTACTCCTGATACTTTACCCCCTGCCCCTAGGAAACCAGACAGGTACTACAGAGTATCTGACACTCACAAATTTCTTTTCAAGAATCCTACTGCTGACCCAGAGATAATTTCTGAAAGGCCTAAAGGTATCAAGGCAACTACAGCCAAGAATCCCACCCCTTCGGACAGGGATTCCAGAGTTTTGGACAGATGGAGTAAGAAAGTATATACCTCTGCAGCTCTAGCCATTAGGGCATTGAATTGTCAGTTTCACATGCTGAAGTACCAGCAACATATGGAACTTACTAAGCAAAAAGTAGCCAGCTTTACAGACTGCAGAAAATAAAGAATTGCAGGAGCTTATGCACTCTGCAAGCCAAGTCAGCAAGCATGCATTGCAGTGTGGCTTTGACGCCCTAGAAGCATCTTGCAGGGCAGCAGTCAGTGGTTCTGTACTGACAAGACATGCTTGGATTAAGGAACTGACCTTGCCAGACCATGTCAAATCAAAGTTACTAGACTCTCCTTTGAACAAGGACAATTTGTTTGGCACCAAAGTAGAAGAGGTTCTTAAAAATATGGAAGAAAAAGCTAAACCTATGCAGACAGTTAAAGAATTCTTAAAAGTACAATCTCCTAGATTCAGTAGGCATTGCCCCTCAAAACACTGGTCCTTTCCAGCCCCCTCCAGGCCATCTCTAACTAGACCCAGGGGAAACAGACCACCCAGACTACAGTCTCAGGGTACGCAGAGATCTAAGCAATGGATTGCCCTCACCCCTAAAACGGGGAGTGGTAAGCCACCTCCTTATGGAAAGAACTCACAATGACTTCTCTACTCCACACCTCTGCCCAATTGCTTGTGCCCTTAGGAGGAAAACTTGCCTTTCATTGCAAAAAACTGGATGTCCATCACAAAAGACCGATGGGTCCTCAGCATTGTATCCCAGGGGTACGAATTCAACTTCCATTCTCTACCAACCCCAAAAGGGTTCACAGACCTTCCTCCAAACCAGTGGGTAGAGGCACAAAACCATGTTCATCGTGTTTCACTGCTGCAGTCATTACACTTGGATTATCTACCGTCAGGCGTTCCCGCAGTCGGCCAGAGTTCCAAAGTCTTGGTCCGGCGTCGGTTGCTGTCGCCTCCTCCCTGACATCAGTGCGTCAGGGGTATACAAGAAGCAGCCAACGCCATTTTCTTCGGTCTTTCTTGCCGCACGGTGCCCGAAGCAAAAGCAGTTTGCAAGTGCAGGTCGGCCGACTCCTGAGACATCAAATTCGATTTCAGAACTGAAGTCTTCAATAAAGCTAAGTACCCCGTTGGGGAAACTTTTTCTTGCCTCAGACCGATGTCAGTAAAAGTTAATTGTATTTCTTGTGGGAAGCAAATACCTCATAAGGATTTTCATTCTTACTGTATTCCATGCCTAGGCCCAGATCACGACGTCACTAGTTGTCTGATGTCCTTCATGGATGCATCTGCAGTCATAACAACTGGGTTGTCCTGTCGTCAGGCAGCCCTTCAGTCGGCCGGATTCCAAAGTCCGGGTCCGGCTTCGGCTGATGTCGCACTTCACCCGACGTCATCTCTGTTGGTCTTCGGGTATAAAGGCATCAGCCGACACCATTTTCCCCAGTCTTTCTTGCCGCGTGGCGCCCGAAGCAGAAGCTGTTCGCAAGTGCCGGTCGGTCGGATCCAGAGATTACTTCTACCGAATACTACTTCGAAGACTTCTAAAGCTAAGTACCCCGTTGGGGACTCTTTCTTGCCTCAGCCGATGTCAGAAAAAGTTAATAATTGTTTAACCTGTGGGAAACAAATACCTCATAAAGATTTCCACTCTTACTGTCTGCCTTGTTTAGGCCCAGCCCACGACGTAGCAGCCTGTTCGGCCTGTGCTTCTTTCAACCGTAACGCTTAGGCGTCGGTCGGAGTTTGCTGAACAGTTTTTCGGTTCTGATTTTGCGTACATTATGCCGTCGGATCCTCCGACTACCCAATCTGCCAAAAGCGCAAAGATAAAGACCGACACTCGCGGTCCGCGGTTTCGCTGAAACCATGGTTAAGCAAATCATGAGTGTCTCGGTTTCGGCGAAACCGAAAACTGATCAAAATACAGCTGAATCTATCTCTACAACTGAGGCTCCTGCTACCATTCTTGAATCGGCCTCAGAAATTCTACCCACTACGGTGGTTGCCACTGACTTATCAGACACCATTCCCTTGGATGTCTCTACCCCAGCACGTGGTGCTGCTAGGCCTCCAGCAGCCATGTCCATTAAGGCCTTCACCAGGGCTAAAGCAGCCAAGACTACAAAAACAGTGCCTGTTAAACCCCCTTCAACCAGGCCCTCCTCTAGTTCTCAAATGCTTACTCTGGCAGAAGATTTAATTTCATTAATTAGAGGATCTCAATCTCACCCAGACAGGGCCTCTCAGCCCCCAGAGAAGAGACCTAAGGCAGAGCCCCCTGAGCCAGTGTCATCTGATGATTCAGCCGATGAATCAGACATAACTGACCAGCCAGAGGCTCCTTTCTCTAATTTTGAAGACTCTGATGCTGAAGAATCCATTCCAGCTGCTTCCCCACCAGAAGAATTTTCCTTTGGGGAAACCTTACATGCCATGAGAGCAGTTCCAATGGCAGCAACAGGATTTTCAGACTCCAGAAAAAGACTTAGGACTTTCCTGCACCTTCCACAACACAGGCCCTTAGCTATACCTCCTGTTCTCTCTGTGGTGGATGATGCTTTCAATGATGTCTGCTCCGCTCCAGATTCTTTACCTCCAGCCCTGCCAAACCAGACAGATTTTACAGGGTGCCAGACACTCATCACCACCTTTACAAGGCCCCTCTTGCAGACCCGAAACTATATCCCAGGGTCCCAAGGCAGTAGCCGACCATAGCTAAAACCCTATTCCTTCTGAAAGGAAAGCAAGGTCATTAGACAGATGGGGCAAAAAGGTATACACTTCAGCTACTCTCTCAGCTAGAGCTTTAAACTGTCAGTTTCACATGATACAATACCAAGAGTTTATGCTTGATCAGTTAACTAAAAGCTAACCACTGATGAATCTCTTGATAAGAAATATGTATTAGAAATGGTAAATAACATACAACAGGTTAGTAACCATTCCTTAAAATGTGGCTATGATGCACTGGAGGCTTCATTTAGATCAGCCATGACTGGCACAGTGATAAGAAGGCATGCATGGCTAAAGGAGCAAGCTTTACGGATCATGTTAAAGCAAAGTTACTAGATGCTCCTATGGATAAGACAAGTTTATTTGGTACACCTGCCCAGCAGGTTATGAAGAAAATGGAAGAAAAGGCAAAATCCGTTCAAACGGTTAAAGATTTCTTGCAGGTTCAACCCCCAAGGTTTAGCAGGAACTGGCCTGCCAAAATTGGTCCTTTCCTGACTCCACAAGATCTCAAAGGGGCAGAAACAGACGTTCCAGAGGCAGAAACCAATCCAGAGGAGGTGCCTACAGAGGACGACAGTGGCAAGGTAACAACAGAGGCACAGACACAACCACTGCCACTACATCAACACAACCACAGTGACTTAATCCTAAATCTGCCTACCAGGGAACAAATAGCAGCTCCTCTAGGCGGAAAGTTAACCTTATTTTCAAAAACTGGCACTATATAACAAAAGACAAGTGGATTTTACAAACCATAGATCAAGGATACCGGTTCCACTTCCACACTTTACCAATCAAAAGAGGAATGCCAAATCTACCTCCAAATCAAAAACCAGAGGCTCTACAACAGATAATGCAGTTAGCAAACATGAGAGCTGTGGAAAAAGTGCCAACTGCAGAGCAAGGAAAGGGTTCTACTCAAGACTATTCCTAGTTCCAAGAAAGGAAAAAGTTGGAGACCAATTCTCGACCTGTCCGCCTTAAATACATACATCATTGTCCCAAAATTCAAAATGCTGACCCTACAGCAACTTCTTCCCATGCTGGGCAAGGAGTGTTGGCTGGTAACTCTAGATCTCAAGGAGGCATTCCTGCACGTCCCCATTCGACCAATCTGCAGAAGATACCTCAGATTTCTTGCAGGATCAGAGCACTATCAATTCTCAGCATTGCCCTTTGGCTTATCTACTGCCCAGAGTATTCACAAAATGCCTGGCATCAGTAATTGCCCATTGCAGACTACAGGGAATACAAATTTACCCATACCTGGACGACTGCCTGCTACAAGGGGACAACAAAAGCAAGCTGACAACAGATTTACAAAGGGTCATCTACTTGCTACAAGCACTGGGATACACAGTCAATCTACAAAAGTCAAGGCTGATACCGTCCCAAACAAGGACATTCTTGGGCTGAATTGGACACAGTAAAACAAATGGCATTCCTAACTGCAGAAAAACAAAAGAACTCCCTCTTTACTTCTTGGCACTAACAAAGCTGAACAAGTTAACAGCAAGAAAAGTACTGCAGGCCTTGGGCTTCATGGCATCATGCATAATCCTGGTCCCACTTGCCAGGCTACATATGAGAAAACTACAGTGGTACCTAAAGAATTTATGGTCCCAACACAGTCACAGCCTAGAAACAGAAATCCCACTAATTCCATGCTTAAAACAGGAGTTCCTATGGTGGGCTCAGGCATGCCAGACAAACCCAGGCCTACCCTTTCGCAGATGTCAAGCAAGCCAGACCATCACAACAGACGCTTCAGACCTAGGATGGGGGGCCCACATGCTGGACAAATGCGTGCAAGGATTGTGGACACAGGATCAACTTCACCTGCACATCAACCTAAAAGAAATGCTGGCAGTAAAACTGGCAATCCAAAGGTTCTGACCATTTCTCAGAGGGCCAGTTGATGATAAGGACAGACAACACCACAGTCATGTGGTACATCAACAAGCAGGGAGGCACTCATTCATACCCCTATGCAGAATGACTTTGGAGCTGTGGAACCTGGCACTCAGCTACAACATCAAGATACAGGCAGTGTTTGTACCGCGGGAAGAAAATATTCTAGCAGACATATTAAGCAGTACCACATCCGATGCCCACGAATGGAAACTGCACCCGACATTTTCAAGACCATCTCAAAGAAATGGGGAATGCCTCAGATAGACCTATTTGCATCACCTCTCAATCACCAGCTCAAAAATTCTGCACAAGGACATTACACCCACTGGCATGGAAAGTGGATTCGCCCTCCTTCAGCTGGAAAGGCCTGACAGCATATGCATTCCCACCTCTTCCCTTGATACACAAAGTATTACTAAAAATCAAGGAAGAACGTCCAAGGATAATCCTGATAGCTCCAAACTGGCCAAGACAACACTGGTACCCACTACTGAGGAGCATGTCTCAGAACAATATGTGGTCAATACCCCTGATGCCTTTGATGCTAACTCAGAACAACTACAGCATCGTACATCCAAACCTAAAAACGCTGCAACTGACTGCATGGAACATCACATAGCAACAGCTAACCCAGAACTTTCTCAAAGAGTTAAAGACATTATTCTTGAAGCACGCAGACCTTCAACAAGAAGGAACTATGCTGGAAAATGGAAAAGGTTTGTCATTTGGAGTACTGAAAGAGGAAAAGATGTGTCAAACATAGATATGCCTAACATTCTAGAGTATCTTGCGAACTTCTTCATTCAGGCTTGTCCTACTCCTCCATCAAGATACATGCATCAGCTATTTCAGCAGAATACAGCTTTGATCCACCTGTTTTTCGCACCCTTTGCTCAGGCAGTTCCTCAGAGGAATCAAGAATGTAAAACCTCCAAGGAAACCACCTTTGCCAGCTTGGGACTTAAACTTTGTGCTAGAAAAGTTGACACTATCACCCTTTGAACCAGCAGCAACAGCAGACCTACAACACCTGTCATGGAAAACTGCTTTCCTACTGGCAATTACTTCAGCAAGGAGGGTTTCAGAGCTACAGGCCTTAATGGCAGTGCAACCCTTCCTAATCTTCCACCAAGATAGTGTCCATGAGGACTAATCCTACATTTATGCCTAAGGTGGTATCCAGAGTGTCTTTAAACCAGGCAATCCACCTACCTACCTTCTTTCCCAACCCACAAAACAGAGGGAAAGAATACTGCATACCTTGGATGTACATAGACAGCTACGCTACTACTTGGACAGAACAAAAAATAGCAGAAAGACTGACCAACTTTTTGTAGCCTATGCAACAGGAAGGGAAGGAAAAGCTATTTCCAAACAGACAATCTCCAAATGGATAGGAAATTGCATACGATTCTGTTACTCCTTCCATGGAAAACCAATTCCACAGAACATAAGACCTCATTCTACAAGGGCAACAGCCACTACCACAGCCTTCTTATGAGGAGTGGCAACCAAAGACATTATTGAGGCGGCTACTTGGACCTCCGTGCATACATTTGCCAAGCATTATAACTTACCTCTATATTCCAGATCCCGAGCAGGGTTTGCCACTGCTGTACTGCAAGGGATCCTAAACACACCATAATCTAGTTTTATCCTCCTCCCTAGTTGGCTATGGTATTCTACCCAGTTGTTTTGACTGCAGATGCATCCATGGAGGACATAGTACAGTTTTGTACCTACCATAAATGTAGATGTCGTAACTGGATAGCATCTGCAGTCAGGATTACCCTCCCTCCTTCCCCTCTGTGGTACTCCTAGGGTATTTTACCCTCCTAATAGCTAGCTGGCGGGGGGGAGTCTTTTATGGTGTATTTGTTTGTATATATGTACATACATGCTTATTTTTGTGTTCACCTCTATCTTTTTGGAAACATTGGCATCTATCCAAATTTTAACCTCCAAGAGGGCTACTGGCATCTGGGGCAAGAAACACTGAGGAAAATGGCGTCGGCTGATGCCTTTATACCCTAAGACCAACAGAGATGACGTCGGGTGAAGTGCGACATCAGCCGAAGCCGGACCCGGGCTTTGGAATCCGGCCGACTGAAGGGCTGCCTGACGACAGGACAACCCAGTTGTTATGACTGCAGATGCTATCCAGTTCGGACATCTACATTTATGGTAGGTACAAAACTGTACTTTTTGTGCTAGATTTAACAAATGCGGTATTAAACGGTTTGATTTTGCTCGCCATTACTTTGGCCGAAGGTTTAATTATACAATGCCGTCGGAGCAACCGACGACCGGAATGCATGAAAAACGCAAAGATAAAGATAAGGACCGGCATCTGAGGACCAAAACTGACGACAAATCCTCTTCTAGGCCAGTCGCCGGTTCACCGGTTTTCAGTGAGATGCGTTTGCAGCCCCTGACACCCGCTACCTCAGAACCACAGGCCGCGACGGACTCCCACATGGAGGTGCCTAGGCCTCTGGATACTCAAGGTGTTGGGCCAACGGAGATTAACCCTTCAGATGGGACCAGAGCTGCTGAGTAGGCATCTGCTTCTGATGGTGTTTTCAGGCCTACACAACTTATTGCAACTACAGCCAAGACTAAACCTACGTTAAAAACAAAGAAGCAAGTACACAATTCACCTGGACAGGCCTCCATGCCTAAAAAAAAAAAACAGATGCTCAAAATGGCCGAAGACTTGATAACTCTGATCAGGGTTTCCCATCCCCTTCCTGATAAAAGGCCTAGGCAGGATACAGATTATGATTCCTCTGACCAGGTTTCTATATATTCGAATTCCTCTTCAGACCAGAGATATTCTTTACCCCCCCCCCCCCCCCCAATGAGGACTCTGATGCTGAAGAATCAATTCCTTCAGCCTCTCCTCCAGAGGGTTATTCTTTTGAGGAAACTTTACATACCATGAGGGAGCATTTCCACTGGGAAGGCCAGGATTACTCAGAATCCAAGAAAAGGCTCAGAGACTCTCTTATTGCCTCAGCACAGGCCCCTTGCTATTTCGCCAGTGTTGGACATTGTGGATGATGTGTTCTCTGAATCCAGTTTAAATCCTGATTCTTTACCCCCAGCTCCAGTCAAGCCAGACAGGTACTACAGAGTCCCTGACTCTCACAAATGTCTTTATAAAAACCCTGTTGCTGACCCAGAAACTATTTCCCAGGGTCCCAAAGGGGTAAAGGCTTCCACGGCTAAAAATCCAGTTCCCTCTGATAGGGATTCTAGAGCATTAGACAGATGGGGGAAGAAAGTTTACACCTCTGCAACTTTAGCAGTGAGGGCTCTAAATTGCCAGTTTCACATGCTTAAATATCAACAGTATTTACTGTCTCAAAACAGAAAATGAGTACAAATGCAGAACAACCTGATTATAAGGAAATGCAGGATTTATTGCATGCAGCTGAACAAGTGGGAAAGCATACTTTGCAATGTGGTTTTGATTCATTAGAAGCTTCTTGTAGAGCAGCAGTTACAGGATCTGTGATTCGAAGGCATGCTAGGTTGAAAGAACAAAGTTTACCAGATCATGTTAAGGCAAAATTATTGGATGCTCCTTTGCAGCAAGATAATTTATTTGGTGTTAAGGCAGAAGAGGTATTAAAGAAAATGGAGGATAAGGCAAAATCTATGCAAACAGTGAAGGATTTCTGACCGGTACAGCCACCACGATTTAGCAGAAATTGGCCTACAAAAAACTGGTCCTTTCCAGTGTCAGACAGGCCACAAAGAGGCAGATACAGATGCCCAAGAGGCAGATCTCCGCCACAAGGCTCTTACAGACCACGACAGTGGGGTGCTTCAACCCCAAAAGGAGGTGAGGACAAGTCACAACCTTACAGGAAACAGTCCCAATGACTTCCCCCTTCCAATGCCAATCTCTTCCCTTTTGCAGCTCCCTTAGGGGGGAAACTAGCACTTTTTTTCTCAAAACTGGCAAGCAATCACCCAAGACAAATGGGTGCTGAATATTGTGTCTCAAGGTTACAGGTTCCACTTTCACACTTTTCTAAGGCTAAAAGGAATGCCAGACTTGCCACAGTCAATGGGCAGAGGCACAAAAACAAATTACAGCCCTCATGGACATGAGAGCTATTCAATAAGTACCACAGCAGGAAAAAGGACAAAGATTTTACTCAAGACTCTTCCTGGTCCCCAGAAAGGACAAAGCCTGGAGACCCATTCTGGACCTTTCCACTCTAAATACTTACCTGGATGTTCCGAAATTCAAAATGTTGACACTACAGCAGCTCCTTCCCATGTTGGGCAAGAAAGCTTGGTATGTTACTTTGGACCTCAGAGGCATACTTGCATGTCCCTATCGGACAAAATTGCAGAAGATACCTCAGATTCATAGCTGGTTCAATGCACAATTCTCTGCACTGCCCTTTGGCTTATCTACTGCGCCCAGGGTCTTTACCAAGTGCCTGGCACCAGTAATTGCATTTTGCAGACAAAAAGGAATTCAAATATATCCATATCTGGACGATTGCCTGATTCAAGCAGAGAGCAAGGACATTCTTCTAAAGCATCTGGCATTTGTAAAAAGATTGTTGCCTAGGGTACACAGTAAACGAAAATAAATCAAAACTAGTGCCCTCACAAGAGATAATATTCCTGGGTGCCAGCTTAAATACAACGGCCCAGATGGCTTATCTCACGCCAGACAAACAAGGACAACTGACTCAGTATTTTCAATTTATGGCAACAAAGTCCCAACTCCCTGCAAGAAAAATTCTGAAGGCCTTGGGATTCATGGCATCCTGCATACTACTAATTCCATATGCAAGACTGCATATGAGGGAATTACAGTGGTACCTAAAAAGTGTTTGGTCTCCGCACTCTCACAGCTTGGAAACAGTAATACCACTAATTCCCTGCCCACAACAGGAGTTTCGATGGTGGGCACAGGCATGTCACCTCAACAAGGGTCAGCCTTAACTCGTCCCACAGCCAGGCAGACTTTAACAACAGATGCATCTGATTACATCTGGGGAGCACACATGGCAGGAAAATGTACCACAGACCAAATGCATCTTCACATCAATCAAAAAGAGATGTTGGCTGTACAAAATGCCCTTACAGCTTTCAAGGGTCTTCTGCATCCAGGACAATTACTATTAAAGACGGACAACACCACAGTAATGTGGTACATAAACAAGGGGGCACTCATTCTTACCCCCTATGCAGACAAGCCGTGACCTTGTGGAACACAGCTCTCACCTATCAAGTTAATCTGCAAGCACAATTCCTGCCAGGAAAGAAAAACACTCTGGCAGACGACTTAAGCAGAAACATCATGGATCCTCACGAGTGGAAATTAAATCCACAAGTCTTCAGCATGATAATGCAAAAATGGGGGTGCCCGGACATAGAGCTTTTTGCCTCACCACTGAATTACAAACTACAAAAATTCTGCACAAGGACTTATCACACACAAGCATGGAAAGTGGATGCTCTTTCGTTCAGCTGGAAAAGCGTAAATGTTTATGCCTTCCCACCTCTGCCTCTCCATTCAAAGGTACTCCTAAAAGCCAGACAAGAAAAACCACAGATGATTCTGATTGCTCCAGACTGGCCACGCCAGCATTGGTACCTAATCTTAAAGAACTTAGCTCAAGGTCCACCTTGGATTTTGCCTCAAATTCCACACATTCTCACTCAACAAAACAATCAGATCCTGCAGTCAGCTCAAAACCTTAAACCTGGCTGCATGGCAGATTCATTAGCCAAACCGACAACTCTCTCTAAAGCTGTTATGGATGTCATTTTGGAGGCCAGGAGGCCTAGCACCAGGAAATCTTATTCAGAAAAGTGGAAGAGATTCTGTGCCTGGAACCAGGCTCAAAACCTTGATCCTCTTGTGCCTAACATTCCTCAGATACTACAATACTTAACTGAGATGCTGGACAAGGAACTATCCTTCTCATCCATTAAGAGCCACACTTCTGCCTTCTTGGCTCATTACAACACAGATCCTCCTATTTTCTCTCACCCATTGCTAAAGCAGTACCTCAGAGGGGCTAAAACATAAGACCGCCCTGGAGAACACCAACTTGGGACCTCAATTTCGTTTTGGAAAAGCTCACTTTGCCTCCTTTTGAGCCAGCCAATTCAGCAGAGTTAAAATATATATCATGGAAAACTGCTCTGCTTCTGGCAATAACCTCAGCACGAAGAGTTTCAGAACTGCAGGCAATAATGGCAGTGGAGCTTTTCATCATTTTCCACCAAGACAGGGTTGCTTTAAGAACAAACCCTTCCTTTATGCCTAAGGTGGTATCCAGTGTGGCTCTTAACCAAACTATTCACTTGCCAACATTTTATCCAAATCCCCAGAATAAAGGGGAGAAACTTCTACATTCCTTGGACATGCACAGGCAATTACGCTTCTACTTGGACAAAACAAAAGCTTTCAGAAAGACTGAACAATTGTTTGTATCATATGCTGCAGGATCACAGGGAAAGGCCATTTCAAAGCAGACCATTTCAAAGTGGCTAGGACACTGTATCCGGTTCTGCTTCACACAGCATGGGAAACCTATAACATCAAATATTAGGCCACATTCCACCAGGGCAACTGCTACTTCTACTGCCAACCTTAGAGGAGTACCTACCAAAGACATTTTGGAAGCTGGAACTTGGACAGTGCACACCTTTACCAAGCATTACCACTTGCCTCTTTATTCTAGATCCAGAGCTGGCTTTGACACTGCAGTGCTGCAGGGCCTTATAGCCACACCAAATCCTCTATAGAACCAGCCACCCTGACTCAGCTTTGGGATTCAACCCAAGTATAATGACTGCAGCAGTGAAACACAATGAACATAGTATAGTTTTGTACCTACCATAAATGTAGATGTTCGAGTGTCTTCACTGCTGCAGTCCTGGTTACCCACCTGCCATCCCCTCTTTCTTAGCTGGGTCTTATCTGTGACTTTCTACACTATTATACCTATGTGGTGTATTTGCTGGCTGCTACAGGTTTTGTTTTTACCTTATATGTTTTGCAAGCAATATGTATTGCCTATCTTTTTGGGGGCACCTGACATCTGGGGCAAGAAAAACTGAAGAAAATGGCATTGGCTACTTCTTGTATACCCCTGACGCACTGATGTCAGGGAGGAGGCGACGGCAACCGATGCCGGACCAAGACTTTGGAACTCTGGCCGACTGCGGGACCGCCTGACAGCAGGATAACCCAAGTGTAATGACTGCAGCAGTGAAGACACTCTAACATCTACATTTATGGTAGGTACAAAACTGTACTTTCCAGTGGAACAGATAGGGCAAGGATTCTATTCCAGATTTTTCCTGGTACCCAGAAAAGAGGGCTCTTAGCGCCCAATCCTGGATCTGCCAATTCTCAACACCTTCCTGGTGGTACCAAACTTCAGAATGCTTACCTTGCAACAGCTTCTACCTATGCTAGCCAAGGATGCCTAGTTAGTCAACCTAGACTTAAAAGAAGCCTATCTGTACATCTCTATAAGGAAATCATGCAGGAAATATCTACGTTTCAGGGCTGGATCTAAGCATTATCAAATGTTCTTAGTGTTTCACTGTTGCAGTCATTATATTTGGGTAATCCTACTGGCAGGTTGCCCTCAGTGGGCCCCTAATTCCAAAGTCTTGGGTCCTGCATCGGCTGCTGTTGCCCCTTCCCTGACGTCAGGTCATCAGGGGTATAAAAGAAGCAGCCGACGCCATTTTCTTCAGTCTTTCTTGCCACGCAGTGCCCGAAGCAGTTTGCAAGTGCCGGTCAGCCGACTGATTTTCGTGTTTGAGTTTCAGATCCGAAGTCTTCATTAAAAGCGAAGTACCCCGTTGGGGAAACTTTTTTCTTGCTCCAGTCCGATGTCAGAAAAAGTTAATTGTATTTCTTGTGGGAAGCAAATACCTCATAAGGACTTTCATTCTTGCTGTATTCCTTGCCTAGGCCCTGACCACGACGTTTCAAGTTGTTGGTTTTGTGCTAGATTTAACCAACGCACTATTAAGCGTCAGTACAATTTTGCACTAAGCTATTTTGGGCGCAGATTTAATTATACAATGTCGTCGGATAGCCATCCGACGACCGGAGTTCACGAAAAGCGCAAATAAAAAGAAAAAGACAGGCAACCAAGGTCCAACACCGACAAAGCTTCTCCTAAGCCAGTCGCTGGTTCTCTGTGAGGGGCTTTCGCAGCCCCTGACGCTCGCTACTTTAGCATTGCAGGCTGCTACCGACTTCCCCGTGGAGTCGGTCAGGCCGCTGGAAACTCAAGGTATTGGAGCCTCGGAGACTATTCCCTCAGATGGGTCCAGAGCCGCTGAGCAGGCATTGGCTTCTGAGGGTGTTTTCAGACCTAAACAATTATACATTAAAACGACTTCAGCTTCAAAGGCAAAGACTAAAGCACCTTTAAAGACAAAGAAACAAGTTCACCAGCCACATGGACAGGCCTCCATGCCCAAAAAAACTGATGCTCAAAATGGCCGAAGACTTAATTACCTTGATCAGGGTTTACCATCCCCCTCCTGATAAGAGGCCTAGGCAAGAGACAGACTATGAATCTTCAGATCAGGTTTCCATTTCCTCAGATTCCTCTTCTGATCAGGAATATTCTCTTCCTCCCTATGAGGATTCTGATGCTGAAGAATCTATTCCTTCAGCTTCTCCTCCTAACGACTATTCTTTTGGGGAAACCTTGCATACCATGAGGGAGCATTTCCACTGGAAGAGCCAAGACTTTTCAAAATCTATGAAGAGACTCCGGGACTTCTTTCTACTACCTCAACACAGGCCTCTAGCTATTCCACCTGTGTTACATTGTAGATGTGTTTTCAGAGTCTAGTCTGACCCCTGACTCCTTACCTCCAGCTCCTGTTAAACCTGACAGATACTACAGGGTTCTTGACTCTCATAAATTCCTTTTCAAAAACCCTGCTGCAGACGCAGAAACTATTTCTCAGGGTCCCAAAGGGGTCAAGGCTTCCACTGCAAAAAACCTACCCCCTCAGACAGAGATTGGGAACTGGATAGATGGGGAAAAAAGATTTACACATCTGCTACCTTTGCTATAAGGGCCTTTAAACTGCCAGTTTCATATGCTCAAATATCAGCAATATGTCATGACACTGCTTAAACTGACACTGCCTAAACAGAAAATGTTGGTAAATTCTGAATGTGCAGAAAACAAAGAAATGCAGGATCTATTGCATGCAGCTGAATAAGTTGGAAAGCATACTTTGCAATGTGGTTTTGATTCTCTGGAGGCCTCTTGCAGGGCTGCTGTAACGGGTTCTGTAATTAGGAGGCATGCTTGGTTAAAGGAACAAAATCTGCCTGATCATGTCAAAGCTAAATTATTAGAGGCACCATTACAGCATGATACCTTGTTTGGTGTTAAGGCAGAAGTGTTAAAGTGGAGGACAAAGCTAAATCTATGCAAACGGTCAAAGATTTTTTACAAGTACAACCACCTAGGTTTAGCAGACACTGGCCTACAAAGAACTGGTCCTGTCCAGTGTCAGACAGACCTCAAAGGGGCAGATCCAGACGCCCTAGAGGCAGATCCCAGCCGCAAGGTTTGTACAGGTCTAAGCAGGGGTGCTTCTACCTCCAAAAGTGGAGAAGACCAATCACAACCATACATGAAACAGTCCCAATGACTTCCCCCTGCCTGCACCAAGCACTAATTTACTGACAGCACCCTTAGGAGGAAAAATAACACTTTTTTTCTCAAAACTGGCACATTATAACCCAGGACAAGTGGGTTCTAGACAATGTCACAAGGCTACAAGTTTCACTTCCATACCCTGCCAAGGGCAAACAGTCGGCCAGACCTGCCAAAAAATCAATGGGCAGAGGCTCAAAAACAAGTCTCAGCCCTCATGGACATGGGGGCTATTCAACAAGTGCCACAGCAAGAGCAAGGACAAGGATTTTACTCGACTGTTCTTGGTACCCAGAAAGGACAAAGCATGGAGACCAATACTGGACCCTATCTATTCTTAACACTTTCCTGGATATACCAAAATTCAAGATGTTGACCTTGCAGCAGCTTCTACCCATGCTGGGCAGAAAGGCTTGGCTCATCACTTTAGACCTAAAAGAGGCATACCTCCATGTCCCAATCAGACAATCATGTATAAGATACCCCAGATTCAAGGCCAATTCAAAGCATTACCAATTCTCTGCACTGCCCTTTGGCTTATCTACTGCGCCCAGGGTCTTCACAAAGTGCCTGGCACTAGTAATTGCTTTCTGCAGACAAAGAGGAATACAAATATATCCTTACTTGGACTGCCTCATTCAAGCAGAGAACAAGGACATTCTACTACAGCATCTGGCATTTGTGAAAAGACTTCTAGCATGCCTAGGGTACACAGTCAACGAAAAGAAATCAAAAATAGTACCCTCTCAAGAGACATTCCTGGGTGCAAGCTTAAGTACAACTGCCCAGATGGTTTGTCTCACGCCAGACAAAGGCAACTGACAACCTATTTCAAAATGTTAGCAACAAAGGCCCAGTTATCTGCAAGAAAAATTCTGCAGGCTTTGGGCTTCATGGTATCCTGCATCCTACTAGTACCATATGCAAGGCTGCATATGAGGAAACTTCAATGTTACCTGAAAAGTGTTTGGACTCAACATTGCCATAGCCTGGAAACTGATTACTCTCATTCCCTGCCTGCAACAGGAGTTTCGATGGTGGGCAAAGGCTTGTCACAAAAACAAGGCACAGCCTTTCACATTACCCCCAGCCAGGCAGACACTAACAACGGATGCATCATATTATGCCTGGGGGGCCCACATGGCAGGAAGATGCATTCAGGGCACATGGACCTCAAACCAAATGCATCTACACATCAATCAAAAAGAGATGCTAGCTGTTCAAAATGCCCTGACAGCCTTCAAGGACCTGCTTCATCCAGGACAATTACTGATAAAGACAGACAACACCACGGTCATGTGGTATTTAAACAAGCAGGGGGGCACACATTCTTACCCCCTTTGCAGACTAGCCATGACTTTGTGGGACACAATATTGACTTACCAAGTACAACTGCAGACACGATTCCTGCCAGGAAGGAAAAATACTCTGGCAGACGAACTAAGCAGAAACCTCATGGATCCCCACGAGTGGTAGCTGGATCCACAAGTCCTCAGCATGATAAGCAAATGGGGATGCCCAGACATAGATCTATTTGCCTCCCCTCGCAACTACCAACTAAAAAGATTCTGCACAAGGATTTATCACAGACAAGCATGGAAAGTGGATGCCCTATCTTTCAGCTAGAAAAACCTATCAGTATATGCCTTTCCCCCTTTGCCTCTCCTCCCCAAGGTACTCCTAAAGGTCAGACAGGCGAAGGCAAAGATGATACTGATAGTCCCAGACTGGCCCCGCCAGTCCTGGTACCCAGTACTAAGGAGCTTGTCTTAATGCCCAGCTTGGACCTTACCTCAAGTACCTCATCTACTGTCCCAGCAAAACAATCAGATCCTGCACAGCCAACTCAGGACTTTAAACCTGGCAGCATGGCGGATAATGTAGTCATACAAAAACCACACCTCTCAGCAAAGCTGTGATGGATGTCATCTTGGAAGCCAGAAGGCCTAGTACTAGAAAATCCTATGCTGGAAAATGGAAGAGATTCTGTGTTTGGAACCAGGCACAAGGAGCAGATACAGTTGTCCCAAATATTCCTCAGATTTTGCAATACTTAACTGAGATGCTGAACAAAGGCCCATCTTTCTCATCTATTAAAATTCATGCCTCTGCCATTTCGGCTCATTACAATGCAGAGCCACCAATCTTGTCTCATTCCTTATTAAAACATTACCTCAGAGGAGCCAAAAATTTAAGGCCTCCAAGGAAATCACCAATGCCTGCATGGGACCTCAACTATGTCTTGGAAAAACTCACCCTGCCTCCTTTCAAGCCAGCTGCTACTGCTGATATAAAGTTTTTATTTTGGAAAACAGCTCTGCTCCTAGCAACAACTTCTGCGAGACGAGTTTCAGAGCTGCAGGCACTCATGGCTGTGGAACCTTTTATCATTTTTTATCCAGACAGGGTCTCCCTGAGGACAAACCCAACATTTATGCCTAAAGTGGTGTCCAGTGTGGCCCTTAACCAAACCATTCATCTGCCAACTTTTTATCCAAATCCACAGAAGGGGAAGAGAATTCTGCATTCTTTGGACGTACACAGTCAGCTTAGATTCTACTTGGACAGAACCAAAGTTTTCAGGAAGACAGAGCAGTTACTGGGAAAGGCTATCTCAAAGCAAACTATTTCAAAGTGGATAGGCCATTGTATTCGTTTCTGCTACTTACACCTTGGCAAGCCAGTGCCTAAGGGCATTAGGCCAAATTCCACCAGAGCTGCAGCCACTTCAGCAGCCTTCCTCAGGGAGGTACCAGCCAAGGACATTTTAGAGGCAGCTACTTGGAGTTCAGTGCACACCTTTACAAAGTACTATCATCTGCCACTCTACTCTAAATCCAGGGCAGGTGTTGCCACTGCAGTTCTGCAGGGCCTCATAGCCACTCCTAATGATGTTTAGCACCAGCCTCCCTACCATAGCTGTGGGACTCTACCCAAATGTAATGACTGCAACAGTGAAACATGAAGAACATAGTACAGTTGTGTACACTTACCATAAATGTAGATGTTCGAGTGTATTCACTGTTGCAGTCCAGGTTACCCATCCCCCTTTTCTTGTGATGGATCCTATCTTTCCTTCTTTGATTATACAACCTATGTGGTGTATTTGCTGGTAGATGAAGGTAAAGTTTATATTGCATGTAATTTTATATATACATAGAAATTTTGGCAACCCTTTTAGGGGGCACCTGACATCTGGGGCAAGGAAAACTAAAGAAAATGGCGTTGGCTGCTTCTTTTATATCCCTGATGACCTGACGTCAGGGAAGGGATGACAGCAGCCGACGCAGGACCCAAGACTTTGGAATTCAGGCCGACTGAGGGCAACCTGCCAGCAGGATTACCCAAATGTAATGACTGCAACAGTGAATACACTTGAACATCTACATTTATGGTAAGTGTACACAACTGTACTTTCTCTGCATTTCCATTTGGGTTATCCACTACGCCCAGAGTATTCACAAAATTCCTGACTCCAGCCATTGCATACTGCAGGCAGAGAAATATCCAAATTTACCCATACTTGGACGACTGCCTGTCGGGTGGACAGTCAGGAATTGCTGTTGCAGCACCTGACATTTGTAAAGAACCTTCTCGCATCCCTGGGGTACAGCACCAACGAAAAGAAATCAAAACTGGTGCCCAGTCAAAAGATTGTATTCCTGGGAGCAAGCTTGAACACAGGATCCCAGATGGCATTTCTCACCTTAGAAAATCAAGTCTGTCAGCCTATTTCAAACAGATGCCCACCAGAACCCAGCTATCCGCAAGGAAAATACTGCAGGCCCTAGGGTTCATGGCCTCGTGTACTGCTAATTCCATATGCCAGACTGCATATGAGGAAACTTCAATGGTACTTAAGTCTTTGGTTGCCGGTTCTGTGCCCTCTTTAATGCAAGAACCATTCGTCATAGGGCTCTTATTGTCAATAGGTATTTTCGTCTTCCGTCTTCGCATTCTGAAATGGCATCCATCAGCCAGCAATCCGTAGACATTCAAAAAAAAACATAGAGGTAAAGATAGAGACAAGACCACACAAGGCTAAGCCTTCTGATGCTACCGGTAAGCAGGTCTTCAGATGTTCTTCTTGTTTCACTGTTGCAGTCATTACATCTGGGTAATCTGCTGGCAGGTTGCCCTCAGTCAGCCTGATTAACAAAGTCTTGGGTCCTATGTCGGTTGCTGTCCCTTCTCAGGTCGTCATGGGTATAAAACATGCAGCTGACGCCATTACATTAGTCTTATTTGCCGCTCTGTTCCCGAAGCAGAAGCAGTTCGCAAGTGCCGGTCGGCCGACTCCTGAAATTTTCGTTTTCGAGTTTCAGATTCGAAGTCTTCAACTAAAAAGCTAATTACCCCATTGGGGAAACTTTTTCTTGCGCCTTACCGATGTCCGTAAAAGTTAATAATTGCATTACTTGTGGGAAGCAAATACCTCATAAGGATTTCCATTTGTACTGTATTCCTTGCCTAGGCCCTGACCACAACGTACCTTGCTGTCGGTTCTATGCTTTATTTAATCAATGCACTATTAAACGCTGGAGCATTTTTGCTTCTAATTATTTTGGCTCACGCTTTAATTATCCAGAAATGTCGTTGGTTAGCAGTCCGACTACTGGAATACCTAAAAAACGCAAAGAAAAAGACAGACACAGGCCATTGAGGTCCAAAACTGCCAGACACTTCTCCTAAGCCAGTCGCCGGTAGTCAGTGAGGCGCTTTTGCAGCCCCTGATACCCGCTAATTCTGATTCGCAGGCCTCTACCAAGACCCATTTGGAGTCCGGTATGCCGCGAGATGCTTCAATTATGGAACCCACGGTTGTTTCTACCTTGGATGGGTCCAGAGCCACTGTGCAGGCACCGGCTTCTGAGGGTGTTCTCAGGCCTACAGATTTGTATATTAGATCGATGCCATCTTCAAAACTTAAGGCCAAAATCTCGACCAATGTCTAAAAAACCGACACCTAGGCCACATGTGCAGGCCCCTATGCCTAAGAAACAAATTATCAAAATGGCTGAAGATTTAATTACTCTGATCAGAGGTAGTCAACACCCCCCTTCTAAGAGGCCTAGGCAAGATAATGGACTATGAATCTTCTGAACAGGATTCTATTTTTTCTGATTCTTGTAATGAACAGGAATTGTGTATACCTACTTATGAGGACGCTGATGCAGAAGATTCCATTCCTTCTGCTTCTCCCCCCTGAGGATTTTTCTTTTGTGGAAACTTTGCATACCTTAAGGGAACATTTCAACTGGGAAAGTCAGAATTTTTCTGAATCTAAAAAGAGGCTTGGGGATTTTCTTCTCTTTTCTCAGCATAGGCCTTTGGCTATACCTCCTGTACTAGACATTGTTGATGTTTTTTCAGAATCTAGTATGGCTCCTGATTCTCTGCCTCTGGCTCCTTGTAAGCCAGACAGATACTACAGGGTTCCTGACTCCCACAACTTCCTTCTCAAAAAATCCTGTTGCGGATCCTGAAATAATTTCTCAGGGTCTCAAGGGCATTAAGGCTTCTACTGCTAAAAATCCTACCCCTTCTGATAGAGATTCCAGGGCGCTGGATAGATGGGGTGAAAAGATTTACACTTCTGCAACCTTGGCAATCAGGGCTTTAAACTGTCAATTTCATATGCTTAAATACCAACAGCATATCATGGGACTGCTTAAACAGAAACTAATGATGTTATGTGATCCTATCTCGCCTACATTCTGTACTGATGGGCTCGGAGCCGATCCCTCGGCTCCGACTCTGCATGCTATGCTATAGAGCGAAGCCTCTTATTGGCTGAGCTATTCTCTATCCCAGGATGCACCACCACTAATCCCCCCAGATCTCGTTTGCCGCTTACAAGCTAGGACGTGGTCTCAAACTTGGCTGAGCGAAGTGCTGTTTTTTTCTAAAGTTTTCCTGTCAGGAAATTCTTTATTCTTACCCAAAAGCTGTTTTAACAGCTATTGTTGTACGAGTGTTTTTTGATATACTTTTGTGGTAAATTTGTGTGTTGGTTTAGGGAAAGGTTTCCCGTTTAAGTTAGAGGGGCCTTCCCCTATTCATTAGCAGATGTTCTTCGTCTCACATTGCTGCAGTCATAACCTGTGGGTAGTCCGCTGTCCTCGGGTAGGCCCGAATACCAAAGAGTTAGGCTGGCGTCGGTCATGGTCGCCTGGAGCTGACGTCAGTACGTAGTAGTACTTAAGCGCATGACCGACGCCATATCCTCAGTCTTTCTTGCCGCGTGGTCCGAAGCAGAAGCAGCGTTTGCAAGTGCCGTTCGGCGTTCTGAAATTTTCAATTTTCGAGTTTCAGACTGAAGACCAAGTTGGGCTAAGTACCCCGTTGGGGAAACTTTTTGTCTTTTCTTGCCTCAGTTAATCCGGATGTCAGAAAAAGTTAATTGTATTTCTTGTGGGAAACAGATACCTCATAGGGACTATCATTCTCTCTGTATTCCTTGCTTGGGGCCTGAGCACGGCGTAGTGGTGTCGCTTTGCTAGATTTAATAAGCGCACCATTAAACGTAGATTAGACTGTGCTAGGCTTGTTTTCGGTGGCGGTGTAACTACAACATGCCGCCGGATCCTCCGGCGCCGCTACAAAAGCGAAAAGATAAATCTTTAAGGTCTAAACCGGATGAGTCCGTTGCGGACGCCGGTTCTATGGAATCTACGGTTGAATCTGTGGATCCAGCCGAGGTCTCGGCTGAATCCCAGGGGGAACCTTTACTTTTGCAGGAGTTGGCCTCTCAGGAGTTAGGCCAGGCCGAGGGTGCTTCTCAAGTATCTGTAGTTCCATCCTTACAAAAGGTTATTAGGCCTTCTAATTCAGTGACTAAAGGCCCTGCTAAGGCTAAACCTGGTCTTACTGGTACGGGCCATAGCTCTAGTTCTTCAGGTTCTGTTCCTAAAAAACATATGCTGAAAATGGCAGAGGATTTGATTACTTTGATCAGGGGTTCTATGCCCCCTCCAGAGAAGAGGCCTAGGGTGGAGACAGATTTAGAGGGAATGGAGCATTCTTCAGATGGAGTCCTCAGCTGAGGATATTCAGGATTTTCCTCCCTATTCAGATTCGGATGCAGAGGATTCCTGTCCTTCTGCTTCACCTCCAGAGGATTTTTCCTTTTCTGAAACTTTACATTCCATGAGGGAGCATTTCAAGTGGGAAGGTCAGGATTTTTCAGACTATCGAAAAAGGCTTAGGGAATTTTTGTTTTTGCCACAACATAGGCCTTTGGCTATTCCCCCTGTTTTAGATGTTGTTCAGGATGATTTTTCTGAAGCCTCACTTAATCCTGATTCTTTACCCCCTGCCCCTGTCAAGCCAGACAGGTATTACAGAGTTCCAGAGGCACACAAATATTTGTATAAGAGTCCTAGAGCTGACCCGGAAACTATTGTTCAAGGGCCGAAGGGTATCAGGGCTTCTGTGGTTAAGAATCCAGTTCCTTTGGATAAAGATTCTAGAGCATTGGATAGGTGGGGGAAAAAAAGTGTACACCTCTTCTACGTTAGCTATGAGGGCTTTAAATTGCCAATTTCATATGCTGAAGTATCAGAACTTTCTGTTAGGTCAATTGAAATCTAAGGTAGATGCTTTATCTGAGGGTATAGAGTGTAAGGAATTGCAGGACTTGGTTCATGCTTCAGATCAAGTTGGTAAACATTCCTTGCAGTGTGGCTTCGATGCTCTTCAGGCTTCATCCAGGGTGGCTGCTACTGGTTCAGTTATTCGTAGAGATGCCTGGCTTAAGGATCAAAATTTGTCAGAGCATGTTAAAGCTCGGATTTTGGATGCTCCTCTTCAATCTGAAGTTCTTTTTGGTTCCCCTGTGGAGTCAGTTTTGAAAAAGATGGAAGATAAAGCTAAGTCTATGCAGACGGTTAAGGATTTTTTGCAAGTGCAGCCCCCTAAGTTTAGCAGGAATTGGCCTGCAAGAGGATGGTCCTACCTTTCTTCGGATTTTCAGTCTAAGGGCAGGTCTAGACGTGGTAGGGGGCAGGGCTCATGCTCAGGGTTCTTTCAGACCTAGGACTTGGAGTTCCCCTGCACAATCTTCTGGTGAGGGCAGGGGTCAGCCTTTTCGTAAACAGACCCAATGACCTGTATCTTCAGCTGCCAGATCCTTCTTTTCTGGCAGCTCCTCTAGGAGGGAAGTTGGCACTTTTCAAACAAAATTGACATTTGGTCACCCAGGACAAATGGGTGTTGGAAATAATAAGTCAAGGCTACAAGTTTTATTTTCACACTTTTCCCCCCTTCAAAGGCATGCCAGATGTACCTCCTCAGCAAAGGCTGGAGGCTCAGGAACAAATTTCTTTGCTTTTACAGATGGGAGCAATCCAGGTGGTACCTCCGTCAGAAGTAGGCCTAGGGTTTTATTCCCGTCTATTCCTAGTGCCAAAGAAAGGAAACACTTGGAGGCCAATTCTGGATTTGTCCATTCTCAATACATACCTAGACATTCCAAAGTTCAAGATGTTAACATTACAGCAACTTCTGCCTATGCTAGGAAAAGATCACTGGATGGTAACTCTGGATCTCAAAGAGGCCTATCTTCACATTCCTGTCAGGCCCAGCTGCAGGAGGTTTTGGGCTGGTACTTCTCATTATCAGTTCTCTGCATTGCCCTTTGGTGTTTATCTACTGCGCCCAGGGTGTTCACAAAGGTTCTGGCTCCTGTAATAGCTTTCTTCAGACTGAGGGAAATACAAATTTATCCTTATCTGGACGATTGCCTGATTCTTGCTCAAGACAAAGACAAGTTACTTCATCTACAGTATGTAATGGCAGTTTTAAGGTGCCTAGGGTATTCTGTGAACGAAATAAAGTCCAGTCTAGTACCCTCTCAGGACATGTGCTTTCTGGGTGTGAGACTGAATACAGCCTCTCAGATGGCTTTTCTGACCCCGGACAAACAAAGAACTCTTCACCTATACTTCCAGCAATTATCAGTACTGTCCAGGCTGACTGCAAGGACAGTCCTTCAAGCCTTGGGGTTCATGTGAAGCATCTTGTATTCTAGTACTTCCCAATGCCAAACTGCATATGAGGAAGCTACAATGGTATCTCACAAGTGTATGGACTCAACACTGCCACGATTTGGACACTGTCATTCAGATAATACCTTGTATCCAGAAGGAATTCTTGTGGTGGGCACAGGAATGTCACCTAAACAAGGGACTCTCTGTGACCCGACCAGAGGCGAGTCAGATCATAACGACAGATGCCTCAGACCTGGCTTGGGGAGCACACTTCAATGGGAAATGGATTCAAGACACGTGGCCTCCCAGACTACAGCATTTGCATATCAACATGAAAGAGATGTTAGCAGTCCAGTTTGCCCTGATGGCTTTCAAGGGCCTACTTCAACCAGGACAGGTGTTGATTCAAACAGACAACACTACAGTCATGTGGTACATCAACAAGCAGGGGGGAACCCATTCTTACCCTCTCTGCAGACAAGCAATGATATTGTGGGAGACTGCTCTAAGCTTGCACATCACTCTTCAAGCACGGTTTCTGCCAGGAGCACAGAACTCCCTAGCAGATGTATTGAGCAGACAAATTGTGGACCCCCATGAGTGGAAATTGGATCCGCAGGTATTCCAACAGTTGACAGTGGCTTGGGGAACTCCAGACATAGATCTGTTCGCTTCTCCTCTAAATTTCCAACTACCAAAATTTTGCACAAAGATGTTTCACCCAAAAGCTTGGAAAGTGGATGCTCTATCTTTCAGTTGGAACAACCTTCACGTCTATGCTTTTCCTCCTCTGCCTCTCCTTCCCAAGGTACTCTTGAAAGTCCGGCGGGACAAGCCTTGCATGATTCTAATAGCACCAGATTGGCCACGTCAGCACTGGTATCCTCTGCTGAGGAGTTTAATTCAGGAGCCTCCTTGGCCTTTGCCACAGCTTCCTCACTTGTTGTCCCAGACAAGCAGTCATTTGTTCAATGTCAGGGTGCAGTCCCTGCATCTAACGGCCTGGCGTATTCTGTTTTAGAGCCTGTGGGATCTCAGCTTCCTCAACAGGTTTTAGATGTCATTTTGGAAGCCAGGCGGCCCAGCACTAGAAAAGTTTATGCTGATAAATGGAGGAGATTTTTTCTTTGGAGCACAACAAAGGGCTTTGATGTCTCAGTGCCTAATTTGAGTTTTACACTACAGTACCTTACTGAATTACTAGATTAGGGTTTGTCTTTTTCCTCTGTGAAGGTTCATGCTGCAGCCATTTCTGCTCACTATGATTGTGATCCTCCTTTATTTTCTCACCCTTTGTTTAAGCAATTTCTTAGAGGGGCAAAAAATATAAGACCCCCACGTAGAGCTCCTACTCCTTCCTGGGATCTCAATTTTGTGTTGGAGAAGCTTACTTTGCCTCCTTTTGAACCTGCGGCTACGTCTGAATTGAAGATGTTCTTCATCTCACATTGCTGCAGTCCTTACACTTGGGTAGTCCGCTGTCCTCGGTCGGCCCGAATATCAAAGTATAAGGCTGACGTCGGTCAAGGCGCATTTGACTGACATCAGGACGTCAGGGTACAAATGCGCATGACTGACGTCATATCCTCAGTCTTTTTTGCCGCATGGTCCGATGCAGAAGCAGCGTTGCAAGTGACGTTCGGCGTTCTGAAATTTTTCGAATTCGGAGTTTCAGACCGAGTCAAAGTTGGCTAAGTACCCCGTTGGGGAATATTTTAGTTTTTTCTTGCCTCAGTGGTTTACCGGATGTCAGAAAAAGTGAATAACTGTATTTCTTGTGGGAAACAGATACCGCATAGAGATTATCATACTTTGTGTATTCCTTGTTTAGGGCCTGAGCACGACGTTGTTGGGTGTCGCTCTTGTGCTAGATTCAATAAGCGCACTATAAAGAGAAGGTTAGATTGTGCCAGGTTAGTCTTGAGCGGTGCAATTATAAAATGCCGTCGGATGCTCCGGCGCTTCTTCAAGAAGCGCAAGGACAAAGCAGCTAAGCCTAGGCTAGAAGAACCGTCCGTGCGGACGCCGGTTCTTTAGAGGTGTCGGTGGAGCGGTGGTTCCGGAGGTTTCTTTGGAGTCCCAGGGAGAGACGTTGTTATTGCAGGATGTGGCCTCTCAGGAGGCAGGTCAGGCTGAAGGGGCTTCTCAGGTTACTGTACTCCCCTCCCTTCCTAGGGTGGTTAGGCCCTCTCCTTCTGTTTCCAAGGCTTCCCCCAGAGGCAGGCCAGGTTTAGCTTCAGTTGGTGTCACACCTAGTTCTTCAGGAACTGTGCCCAAGAGGCATATGCTTAAAATGGCAGAAGATTTGATTACTTTGATTAGAGGTTCTTTGCCCCCTCCTGATAAGAGACCTAGGGTGGAACCTGAGCTAGGGAGTTTTGAGCAGGCTTCGGATATTTCAGAGTCTTCGGCTGAAGACTTGCAGGAGTATTCTCCTTATTCTGATTCTGATGTGGATGATTCTACTCCTTCTGCTTCTCCTCCTGAGGGTTTTTCTTTTTCAGAGACTCTTCATTCCATGAGGGAGCATTTTAAGTGGGAAGGTCAGGACTTCTCTGATTCCAGGAAAAGGCTTAGGGAATTTTTGTTTTTACCCCAGCATAGGCCTTTGGCTATACCTCCTGTTCTGGATGTGGTGGAAGATGTTTTTGCAGAGGCTTCTCTTAATCCTGATTCTTTGCCTCCTGCTCCTGTTAAACCGGATAGGTATTACAGGGTGCCTGAAGCTCATAAGTAGCTTTTTAAGAGTCCTAGGGCAGACCCAGAAACTGTTAGTCAGGGGCCTAAAGGTGTTAAGGCTTCTGTTGTCAAAAATCCGGTTCCTCCAGATAAAGAGGCCAGGGCTTTGGATAGATGGGGAAAGAAAGTTTATACTTCTTCCACCCTAGCTATGAGGGCTTTGAATTGCCAGTTTCACATGTTGAAATACCAAAACTATCTCCTTTCACAATTGAAGTCTAAGGTAGATGCTCTGGCGGAAGGTATTGAGTGTAAAGAGTTACAAGATTTAGTACATGTTTCTGAACAGGTGGGTAAGCATTCTTTGCAATGTGGTTTTGATGCTGTACAGGCCTCGTCTAGGGTGGCTGCCACTGGGTCAGTTCTTCGGAGGCACGCCTGGCTGAGGGATCAGAATTTATCTGACCATGTTAAGACAAGGATTTTAGATGCTCCTTTACAATCTGATGTGTTTGGTTCTCCTGTTGAGGCAGTCTTAAAGAAAATGGAAGACAAGGCTAAGTCTATGCAGACTGTTAAAGATTTTTTGCAGGTTCAGCCTCCGAAGTTTAGTAGAAATTGGCCTACCCAAGGGGTGGACGTATCCTTCTTATGATTCCCAGTCTAGGGGTAGGTCTAGACGTGGTAGGGGCAGAGCTCAGGGCTCTTTCAGGCCTAGAACAGGAGTTCACCTGCACAGTCTTCGGGTGAGGGCAGGGGTCAGTCCTTACGTAAACAGACCCAATGACTTACCTTTTCAGCTGCCAGAGCCTTCTCGTCTGGCAGCACCTTTGGGAGGAAGGTTGGCACTTTTCAAGGAAAATTGGAGCTTAATCACCCAAAACAGATGGGTTTTGGATATCATACACCACGGTTACAGGTTTTATTTCCATACCTTGCCTCCTTTCAAAGGCATGCCAGACGTTCCTCCTCAGCAAAGAATAGAGGCTCACAAACAAATTTCTCTGTTACTTCAAATAGGGGCCATACAGCCGGTCCCTATGCCAGAAGTGGGCGTAGGATTTTATTCTCGCCTGTTCCTAGTACCAAAGAAAGGGAACACGTGGAGACCAATTTTGGATTTATCTACCCTCAACACTTATCTGGACATTCCCAAGTTCAAAATGTTGACGTTACAACAGCTTTTACCTCTGCTGGGCAAAGATCATTGGATGGTAACTTTGGATCTCAAGGAGGCTTACCTTCATGTTCCTATCAGACTGAGTTGCAGGAAGTATCTGCGTTTTCGGGCTGGGACTTCTCATTATCAGTTCTCTGCATTGCCCTTTGGCTTATCTACTGCCCAGAGTGTTCACGAAAGTTCTGGCTCCAGTGATAGCTTTCCTCAGGCTACAAGGAATACAGATCTATCCTTATTTGGACGATTGCCTGATTCTGGCTCAAGGAAGGACGAGCTTCTTCATCATTTGGAATATGTGATAGCAGTGCTAAGATGCCTGGGGTATTCTGTGAACGAAATAAAGTCCAGTCTAGTACCCTCTCAGGACATGTGCTTTCTGGGTGTAAGACTGAATACAGCATCCCAGAGGGCCTTTTGACCCCGGACAAACAAAAGAATCTTTCCCTTTACTTTCATCAATTGTCTCATCAGTCCAGGCTGACTGCAAGGACAGTCCTTCAAGCCTTGGGGTTCATGGCATCTTGTATTCTGGTGCTTCCCAATGCCAAACTGCATATGAGGAAGTTACAATGGTATCTCAAATGTATGGACACAGCACTGCCAGGATCTGGACACTGTCATTCAAATAATACCTTGCATTCAAAAGGAATTGTTGTGGTGGGCTCAGGAATGTCACCTAAACAAGGGACTCTCTGTGACCCGGCCAGAGGCGAGTCAGATTCTAACGACAGATGCCTCAGACAAAGCTTGGGGAGCTCATCTGAATGGAAAGTGGATACAAGACAAGTGGCCTGCCAGACTACAACATCTACATATCAACCTGAAGGAGATGTTAGCAGTCCAGTTTGCATTAATAGCTTTCAAGGATTTACTTCTTCCAGGGCAGGTGTTGATTCTAACAGACAACACAACTGTCATGTGGTACATCAACAAGCAAGGGGAACACATTCTTATCCTCTATGCAGGCAAGCAATGATTTTGTGGGAGACTGCTCTCAGTTTACAGCTAAATCTTCAGGCAAGGTTTCTGCCGGAGCACAGAACTCCTTAGCAGATGTGTTGAGCAGACGAATTATGGATCCCCACGAGTGGAAATTGGATCCTCTTGTATTTCAGAAATTGACAGTGTCATGGGGAACTCCAGACATAGATCTGTTCGCTTCTCCACTAAACCACCAGCTGCCAAAGTTTTGCACGAAAAGGTTTCATCCCACAGCTTGGAAAGTGGATGCTCTTTCTTTCAATTGGAGCAATCTTCATGTGTATGCCTTTCCACCTCTGCCTCTCCTCCCAAAGGTACTACTAAAGGCCAGACAAGACAAGCCAAGGATGATTTTGATAGCTCCAGATTGGCCTCGACAGCATTGGTACCCATTACTGAGAAGCCTGGTGCGGGAGCCTCCATGGCCTTTGCCTTCGATTCCACACCTGTTGTCTCAGGAGGACAGTCATTTGCTCAATGTCAAACTTCACTCTCTTCACCTAACAGCCTGGCATATTCTGTTTTGAACCATAGTGGGTCTCAACTTCCACAGCAAGTTTTGAATGTTATTTTGGAAGCTAGAAGGCCTAGTACAAGGAAAGTGTTAGCAGATAAATGGAAGAGATTTTTATTTTGGAGTGCAGCAAAGGATTTTGATGTTTCTGAGCCTAATTTAAGTGTGGCTCTTCAATATCTTACTGAGTTACTGGACAAAGGTTTGTCCTTCTCTTCTATTAAGGTTCATGCTGCAGCAATTTCGGCTCACTATGATTGTGACCCACCTTTGTTTTCTCATCCTTTGTTCAAGCAATTTCTTAGAGGGGCAAAGAATATAAGACCCCCACGTAGAGCTCCTACTCCTGCTTGGGATCTCAATTTTGTGTTGGAGAAACTTACTCTACAACCTTTTGAGCCTGCAGCTACTACCGAGTTGAAATATTTATCATGGAAGACTGCTTTTTTGTTGGCCATTACCTCTGCAAGAAGAGTTTCTGAGTTGCAGGCCCTTATGGCGGTTGAGCCTTTCTTAATTTTCCATAAGGATAGGGTATCTTTACGTACTAATCCTTCCTTTATGCCTAAAGTGGTTTCTAGTGTGGCTTTAAACCAAACTATTCATTTGCCTACTTTTTATGCAAACCCCCAAAATAAAGGGGAAAAGATTTTGCACACTTTAGATGTACACAGGCAGTTGCGATATTATTTGGACAGAACTAAAGGGTTCAGGCAGTCTCAGCAGTTATTTGTTTCTTTTGCTTTGAGTTCTCAGGGCAAGCCTGTGTCAAAACAAACTATTTCTAAGTGGATTGGGTTTTGCATTGCTTTCTGTTATTCCTATCATGGCAAGGAGATTCCAGCTGGGATTAGGCCTCATTCCACTAGGGCTACTGCCACTTCGACAGCTTTTTTAACGGGGGTGGCAACTAAAGATATTTTGGAGGCAGCTACTTGGAGTTTAGTGCATACTTTCTCTAGGCATTATCACCTTCCACTTTATTCTAAATCTAGGGCTGGTTTTGCCACTGCTATTTTGCAGGGCATTTTGGCAGCTCCTGCTTCCTTATAGTTTTGCCATCCTCCCTTACCTCTGCTTTGGGATTCTACCCAAGTGTAAGGACTGCAGCAATGTGAGATGAAGAACATAGTACAGTTTTGTACCTACCATAAATGTAGATGTTCGAAGATCCACATTGCTGCAGTCCAATTTACCCTCCCTCCTTCCCCTCTGTAGTTAGAGGCGGATGTTCTTCGTCTTCCCTTGCTGCAGTCCTGACTATTGGGTATAGTCCGCGTCCCAGTCGGCCCGAATACCAGAGTATAAGGCTGACGTCGGTCATGGCGCCTTAGACTGACGTCAGTACGTCAGGGTACTAATGCGCATGACCGACGTCATTTCCTCTGTCTTTTTTGCCGCATGGTCCGATGCAGAAGCAATTTTGCGAGTGCAGGTTGGCGTTCTGGGATTTTCCGAAACCGGAGTTTCAGACCGAAACAGAGTTGGCTAAGTAACCCCGTTGGGGAACATTTTGGTTTTTTCTTGCCTCAGTATTTAACCGGATGTCAGAAAAAGTGAATAACTGTATTTCTTGTGGGAAGCAGATACCGCATAGGGATTATCATACATTGTGTATACCTTGTTTAGGGCCTGAGCACGACGTTGTTGGTTGCCGCTCTTGTGCTAGATTTAACAAGCGCACTATTAAGAGGAGGCTTGATTGTGCTAGGTTAGTGTTTGGGAAGCGTTGCAATTATAATATGCCGTCGGATGCTCCGCCGCCCGCTTCATCCAAGAAGCGCAAGGACAAAACAGTGAAGCCTAGGGGTGAGGAACCGGCAGTCCCGGACGTCGGTTCTTTAGAAGGCTCAGGGGAGCCAGAGGTTTTGCCAGGAGTCTCTATGGAGTCTCAGGCAGATACTTTACTGTTACAGGATGTGCCCTCTCAGGAGGTAGGCCAGGCTGAGGGGGCTTCTCAGGTAACTGTTCTTCCCTCTCTTCCCAAGGTAGTTAGGGCCTCTCCTTCTGTTGCCAAAGCTTCTTTTAGAGGTAGGCCAAGTTCAGCTTCTGTGGGGGCTTCTCCTAGCATTTCGGCCTCTGTGCCTAAGAAACATATGCTTAAAATGGCAGAAGATTTGATTACTCTGATTAGAGGTTCTATGCCCCCGCCTGATAAGAGGCCTAGGGTGGAACAGGAGTTTGATAGTTTTGAACAGTGTTCACAGGCTTCAGAGTCTTCTGTGGAAGACTTGCAAGAGTTTCCTGCTTATTCTGATTCTGATGTGGATGATTCCACTCCTACAGCTTCTCCTCCTGAGGATTTTTCATTTTCAGAGACTCTTCACTCCATGAGGGAGCACTTTAAATGGGAAGGCCAGGATTACTCTGATTCCAGGAAAAGGCTTAGGGAATTCTTGTTTTACCCCAGCATAGGCCCTTAGCTATTCCTCCTGTGTTGAATGTGGTGGAGGATGTTTTGCAGAGGCTTCCCTGAACCCTGACTCCTTGCCTCCTGCTCCTGTTAAGCCTGATAGGTATTATAGGGTGCCCAAGCTCATAAGTATTTGTTTAAGAGTCCCAGGGCGGACCCAGAAACTGTTTCTCAGGGGCCTAAAGGTGTTAAAGCTTCTGTGGTTAAAAATCCTGTACCCTCTGATAAAGAGGCAAGGGCTTTGGATAGGTGGGGTAAGAAAGTATATACTTCTTCCACTCTAGCCATGAGGGCGTTGAATTGTCAGTTTCATATGCTGAAATATCAGAATTATCTCCTTTCACAATTGAAATCTAAGGTGGATGCTTTGGCGGAAGGTATTGAGTGTAAAGAATTGCTGGATTTGGTTCATGTGTCTGAACAAGTGGGTAAGCATTCTTTGCAGTGTGGTTTTGATGCTGTTCAGGCCTCCTCGAGGGTGGCTGCTACTAGTTCTGTTCTTCGCAGACATGCCTGGTTGAAGGATCAGAATTTAGCTGAGCATGTTAAGACCAGGATTTTGGATGCTCCTTTACAGTCTGATGTGTTGTTTGGACCGCCTGTGGAAGCAGTTTTAAAGAAAATGGAGGACAAAGCTAAGTCTATGCAGACTGTTAAAGATTTTTGCAGGTGCAGCCTCCAAGTTTAGTAGAAATTGGCCTGCTAAGGGGTGGACATATCCTGCTTATGGTTCCCAGTCTAGGGGTAGATCTAGCCGTGGTAGGGGCAGGGCTCAAGGTTCGTTTAGGCCTAGATCAGACAGTTCACCTGCTCAGACTTCTGGTGAGGGCAGGGGTCAGTCCTTTCGTAAGCAGAACCAATGACCTGCCTTTTCAGCTGCCAGTGGACTCTCGTCTGGCAGCTCCTTTGGGAGGAAGATTGTCTCTTTTCAAAGAAAATTGGGATTTAATCACTCAAGACAGATGGGTGCTGGATATCATTCATCACGGTTACAGATTTTATTTCCACACAATGCCCCTTTCAAAGGCATGCCAGATGTTCCTCCTCCACAAAGAATAGAGGCTCACAAGCAAGTTTCTCAGTTACTCCAGATAGGGGCCATTCAGCCAGTCCCTGTATCAGAAAGGGGCTTGGATTTTATTCTCGCCTGTTCCTAGTACCAAAGAAGGGGAACACGTGGAGACCAATTTTGGATTTATCTATCCTCAACACTTATCTGGACATTCCCAAGTTCAAGATGTTGACGTTACAGCAACTGTTACCTCTGCTGGGCAAGGATCACTGGATGGTAACTTTGGATCTCAAGGAAGCCTACCTTCATGTGCCTATAAGGCTAAGTTGCAGAAAGTATCTGCGATTCGAACTGGAGATTTTCATTATCAGTTCTCTGCATTGCCCTTTGGCTTATCTACTGCCCAGAGTATTCACAAAGGTTCTGGCTCCAGTGATAGCTTACTTCAGGCTTCAAGGCATTCAAATCTATCCTTACTTGGACGACTGCCTGATTCTGGCTCAAGAAAAGGAAGACCTTCTACAGCATCTGGAATATGTCATAGCAGTGCTAAGATGCCTAGGGTATTCTGTGAACGAAATAAAGTCCAGTCTAGTACCCTCTCAAGACATGTGCTTTCTGGGTGTGAGACTGAATACAGCAGCCCAGATGGCCTTTTAACCCCGGACAAACAAAAGAGTCTGTCACTTTACTTCCATCAACTATCTCATCAGTCCGTGCTGACTGCAAGGACAGTCCTTCAAGCATTAGGGTTCATGGCAT
Source organism: Protopterus annectens (assembly GCF_019279795.1). Lineage (NCBI taxonomy): Eukaryota > Metazoa > Chordata > Ceratodontiformes > Protopteridae > Protopterus > Protopterus annectens. Next base: position 951,236,014 of record NC_056727.1, read on the forward strand.
CTTGTATTCTGGTGCTTCCCAATGCCAAACTGCATATGAGGAAGCTGCAATGGTATCTCAAAATGTATGGACACAGCACTGCCAAGATTTCGACACTGTCATTCATATAATACCTTGCCTTCAAAAGGAATTCTTGTGGTGGGCTCAGGAATGTCACCTAAACAAGGGACTCTCTGTGACCCGGCCAGAGGCGAGTCAGATTTTAACGACAGATGCCTCGGACACTGCTTGGGGAGCTCATCTAAATGGAAAGTGGATACAAGACAAGTGGCCTGCCAGACTACAGCATCTACATATCAACATGAAGGAGATGTTAGCAGTCCAGTTTGCATTGATGGCGTTCAAGGAGTTACTTCTTCCAGGGCAGGTGTTGATTCTGACAGACAACACAACTGTCATGTGGTACATCAACAAGCAAGGGGAACACATTCTTATCCTCTATGCAGGCAAGCAATGATTTTATGGGAGACTGCGTTAAGCCTGCAACTGACTCTTCAGGCAAGGTTTCTGCCAGGAGCACAGAACTCCCTAGCAGATGTATTAAGCAGACAAATCATGGATCCCCACGAGTGGAAACTGGATCTTCATGTATTTCAGAAATTGACAGTGTCATGGGGAACTCCAGACATAGATCTGTTCGCTTCTCCACTAAACCACCAGCTGCCAAAGTATTGCACAAAGGGGTTTCATCACACAGCTTGGAAAGTGGATGCTCTGTCTTTCAGTTGGAAAAACCTTCATGTCTATGCCTTTCCACCTCTGCCTCTTCTTCCAAAGGTATTATTAAAGGTCAGACAAGACAGGCCAAGGATGATTTTGATAGCTCCAGATTGGCCTCGGCAACACTGGTACCCACTTCTAAGGAGTCTTGTAAAGAAGCCTCCATGGCCTTTACCTCTGATTCCTCATCTGTTATCTCAGAAGGACGGTCATCTGCTCAATGTCAAGCTTCAATCTCTTCATCTCACAGCTTGACATATTCTGTGTTGAAGCACAGCAGGTCTCAGCTTCCTCAACAAGTTTTAAATGTGATTATGGAAGCTAGAAGGCCTAGTACTAGGAGAGTGTACGCAGAAAAATGGAAGAGATTTTTATTTTGGAGTACAGCAAAGAATTTGGAGATTTCAGAGCCTAATTTGAGTGTGGCTCTTCAATATCTTACTGAATTATTGGACAAAGGTTTGTCCTTCTCTTCCATAAAGATTCATGCTGCAGCAATTTCAGCTCACTATGATTGTGACCCACCTTTGTTTTCATCCTTTGTTCAAGCAGTTTCTTAGAGGGGCAAAGAATATAAGACCCCACGTAGAGCTCCTACTCCTGCTTGGGATCTCAATTTTGTGTTGGAAAAACTTACTCTACAACCTTTTGAGCCTGCAGCTACTGCTGAATTGAAATATTTGTCATGGAAGACTGCTTTTCTGTTGGCTATTACTTCTGCAAGAAGGGTGTCTGAGTTGCAGGCCCTTATGGCAGTAGAGCCCTTTTGGTTTTCCATAAGGACAGGGTTTCATTACGTACTAATCCTTCCTTTATGCCTAAGGTGGTTTCTAGTGTGGCTTTAAACCAAACTATTCATTTGCCTACTTTTTGCAGATCCTCAAAATAAAGGGGAAAAGATTTTGCACACTTTAGATGTACACAGGCAATTGCGTTATTATTTGAGCAGGACTAAAGATTTTAGGCAGTCTCAGCAGTTACTTGTTTCTTTTGCTTTGAGTTCACAGGGCAAGCCTGTGTCAAAACAAACTATTTCTAGGTGGATTGGCTTTTGCATTGCATTTTGTTATTCCCATCATGGCAAAGAGGTTCCAGCTGGGATTAGGCCTCATTCCACTAGGGCTACTGCCACTTCAACAGCATTTCTAAGGGGTGGCAACTAAGGATATTCTGGAAGCAGCTACTTGGAGTTCAGTGCATACTTTCTCTAGGCATTATCACCTGCCTATATACTCTAAGACTAGGGCTGGTTTTGCCACAGCTGTTTTACAAGGCATGTTGTCAGCTCCTGCTACTTTATAATTTGCCAGCCTCCCTTACCTCTGCTTTGGGATTCTACCCAATAGTCAGGACTGCAGCAAGGAAGGCGAAGAACATAGTACAGGTTTGTACCTACGATAAATGTAGATCTCCGAGGCTTCCCTTGCTGCAGTCCAATTTACCCTCCCTCCTTCCCTCTGTGTTTCAGGGTGGTTGTGTAGGTGAGTTTACATGCTTATATTTTTGTATATATATTGCTGTATATATTGTACATGTTTTTTGGTGCAGGTTGTTTTTGGGACTTGTCTTTTTGGGTCTTCTGACATCTGGGGCAAGAAAAGACTGAGGAAATGACGTCGGTCATGCGCATTAGTACCCTGACGTACTGACGTCAGTCTAAGGCGCCATGACCGACGTCAGCCTTATACTCTGGTATTCGGGCCGACTGGGACGCGGACTATACCCAATAGTCAGGACTGCAGCAAGGGAATCCTCGAACATCTACATTTATGGTAGGTACAAAACTGTACTTTGTGTGGGTTGGGTTGTCAATATGGTGTATATTGTATATATTGTACATATTTTTAGTGCAAGGTTGGTTGGTTGTTTGCTGTCTTTTGGTTTTTGACCTTTCTTTTTAGGGTCTTCTGACATCTGGGGCAAGAAAAGACTGAGGATATGACGTCTGTCATGCGCATTTGTACCCTAACGTCCTGATGTCAGTCAAATGCGCCTTGACCGACGTCAGCCTTATACTTTGATATTCGGGCCGACCGAGGACAGCGGACTACCCAAGTGTAAGGACTGCAGCAATGTGGATCTTCGAACATCTACATTTATGGTAGGTACAAAACTGTACTTTTTTTGTCTTGGAAGACTGCTTTTTTGTTGGCCATTACTTCTGCTAGGAGGGTATCTGAATTGCAGGCTCTCATGGCAGTTGAACCCTTTCTGATATTCCATAAGGATAGAGTTTCTTTGCGTACTAACCCTACTTTTATGCCAAAAGTGATTTCTAATGTGGCCTTGAACCAGTCTATCCATTTGCCTACTTTTTATGCTGATCCCCAAAATAAGGGGGGAAAAGCCTTGCATTCTTTGGATATCCACAGGCAGTTACGTTACTATTTGAGCAGAACTAAGGAGTTCAGACAGACTCAACAGTTATTTGTTTCTTTTGCTTTGAGTTCACAAGGGAAAGCTGTTTCAAAGCAGACTATTTCAAAGTGGATTGGTCATTGTATTGCTTTTTGTTGTTCTCATCATGGGAAGAATGTTCCTGCTGGGATCAGACCTCATTCCACTAGGGCTACTGCCACATCTACTGCTTTTTTGAGGGGTGTAGCTACTAAGGATATTTTGGAAGCAGCTACTTGGAGTTCAGTTCACACTTTTACTAAGCATTACCATCTCCCTCTTTATTCTAAGTCCAGGGCTGGGTTTGCCACTGCAGTCTTGCAGGGCATGTTAGCAGCCCCTAATGCTTTTTAGTTTGCCAGCCTCCCTTTTCCTTTGCTTTGGGATTCTACCCACAGGTTATGACTGCAGCAATGTGAGACGAAGAACATAGTACAGTTTTGTACCTACCATAAATGTAGATGTTCGAGGATCCACATTGCTGCAGTCCTATTTTCCCTCCCTCCTTCCCCCCTATTGTTTGGGGTTGTTGTTGTTGTTGTTGTTCCTTTGGGATAATTGTTATTTTCTCCCTTGTGGTTGTTGGACATTTTCTTTTTTGGCTCTGGCCTTTCCTTTTTAAGGCCTTCTGACATCTGGGGCAAGAAAGACTGAGGATATGGCGTCGGTCATGCGCTTAAGTACTACTACGTACTGACGTCAGCTCCGGGCGACCATGACCGACGCCAGCCTAACTCTTTGGTATTCGGGCCGACCGAGGACAGTGGACTACCCGCAGGTTATGACTGCAGCAATGTGGATCCTCGAACATGTACATTTATGGTAGGTACAAAACTGTACTTTTCTATTTTCTATTTCTTTTAAGGAGGTCAAGTACCTGTTTGAGTTAGAGGGTTCTTGGCCCTCCTTTTTGCTGTTGGTCTTAATTGTATTGTACTGCCAAGGCTAAAAGAGGAGGGAAAATGTGGTTCCGTAGATCCCAGAAGTCTTATCCCTCACAGCAGGACGATCCCCCTTCTAGAGGCAGAGGGGGGGGGTTTCTGGAAGACGCCGTCCCAGAGGCGGCAGAGGCCCCCGCAACACTGGAGACCACGAGTCCTTTCGTGGCTCTTCAGCCTTTCACAATCCCTGAGGGATTGCCCGACTGTGCAGCTCCGGAGCCAGTCGGGGGTCGTTTTTCGAGGCACCTAAAAGCCTGGGAAGGTATCACTCAGGACCGATGGGTGCTTCGAATTATCGCCGGAGGTTACGCCATCCCTTTTTCTCACTCCCCACCTCCGTCCAAGAAAATCCCGGACCCGCCACCCAGTCAACGGGAAATTGCAGCCTTAGAAGTCTCAAAGCTGCTTCAAAAAGGAGTCATCCAACCGGCCCCCGCAGACCAGATCGGATTAGGGACTTGCTCAAGATTCTTTTTGGTGCCAAAAAAGACCGGGGACTTGAGGCCCATTTTGGATCTCAGCATTCTAAATCGTTCAGTCAAAAAGTCCAAGTTCCGAATGGTCACCCTACAATCCATTCTCCCACTGCTGGAGAAAGGTGTTTGGATGTGCTCCATAGATCTCAAGGACGCTTATTACCACATCATGGTAGATCAGGCGTCCAGGAGACATCTGCGCTTCAGCCTAGGAGAGAGTCATTTTCAGTTCCGCACGCTACCCTTTGGTCTCACCACAGCCTCCAGGGTGTTCACCAAATGTTTGGCGGTCGTGACTGCTCACCTGAGGAGTCTAGGATTCCAGGTGTTTCCGTATCTAGACGACTGGCTCCTAACTGCCACTTCCAGGCGTCTATCGCAGAACCTACAAGCCACAATATCACTGGGCACTTCCCTTGGAATCACATTCAATTGGCCAAAGTCTGTGTTGCTGCCATCTCAACGCATAACATTAATCGGAGTAGAGATAGACTCAAACCGAATGCGGGTCTATCTTCCTACATAAAGGATACAAAACCATACAGGCTCAAGTTCGAGCCTTACTTATCAGATCCAAAGCTCCAGCCAGAATGGTCCTGCAGCTATTGGGATCTATGTCCGCCACTGTTCTTCTAGTTCCCCTAGCAAGGTTGCATATGAGAATTCTCCAGTGGCTTCTTTCAACACAGTGGTCCTTTCAGAATCTCCCTCTCAGTCACCTCATACGGATCACGGAAACCTGCAAACGGGACCTTCGCTGGTGGCTGGTGCCCTCCAATCTGGATCAGGGACGACCCTTTGTTCCACCTCCTCCTGTGGCCACTTTGACTACGGACGCCTCCCAGATGGGGGGGGGGGCATTCCCTGGGCAGGTCAGTCCAAGGCAAATGGCATTCGGAAGAGAGCCTCCTTCATATCAACATTTTAGAAATGAGGGCGGTGTTTCCGTCCCTACAAGCCCTTCACGATTACCTCCCTCAGGGCGTAATTGCCGTTCACTCCAACATGTCAGTAGTCTGGTACCTGAACAAGCAGGGAGGGACCAGATCCTACCCCCTTTGCAGAGAAGTCATGAGAGTTTGGGAATGGGCAGTGACGACCAAACGTTTTCTAGTGGCGACTCATATCCCTGGCAAGTCCAATGTGATAGCCGACAGACTAAGCAGAACTATCCTCTCTCCTCACGAGTGGTCTCTGAACAATACAGTGGCAACTCAGATTTTCAGCAAATGGGGAATTCCTTGTTGCGACCTCTTCGCAACCCCGCTGAATGCGAAGTGCAAAAAGTTCTTCTCCCTCACGCCGGCTCCGGGGGAGAGCCCTGTGGACGCACTAGCCCATCCTTGGCCCACCGGATTGCTATACGCCTTCCCCCCAGTTCCCCTCCTTCCCAGAGTGATCCAAAAGGTGTCTCACTTGGGGAGCAAAATTATCTTAGTTGCTCCTTACTGGCCTCGTCAGGTATGGTTCCCCTATCTTCGGAAATATGCACTGGACGGTCCATGGTTCCTGGATCAGATCCCAGACCTATTAATTCATCAGTCGGGACTACTCCACCAGTCCCTTCACACTTTGAAGTTAACAGCTTGGCTCCTCCTCTTCCGACTATAGTCAGGAATCATACCTTAGACCCAGAAGTCATACATATATTATCTTCGGCCCACAAGTCTGCCACTAAGAAATTGTATACTAGCAAATGGAAGAGATTTGCTATTTGGGCTCAACTCCGGGGTCTGGATCCCATCACTATTCCTGTATCGGAAGTCCTAAAATTTCTAACTTCCCTATTCAATCAAGGTTCTTCAGTCTCTACCATCAAGGTCCAATTGGCAGCTATTTCCAATTTTCATGAATCTATAAACCCACCTTTAATGAGCAACAGATTGTGTAAGACCTTCATGAAAGGTGCTGCGCTTTTACGACCTCCGATTTCTCATCCTGCTCCTCCATGGGATCTCGATGTGGTGTTACGTGCCTTAACTTCCTCCCCCTTCAAACCGGCAGCAACATGTGATTTGAAATTTCTATCGTGGAAAACTGCTTTTCTGGTCACGATTACTTCTGCCAGAAGGGTTTCAGAGCTTCAAGCTTTATCTGTAAAACCGCCGTACCTGGTTTTTCACAAAGATAGAGTATCTCTCAGGCCTAATCCATCCTTTGTCCCTGAAGTTTGTTCCAGTTTTTGCCTACAACAGTCATTAGAACTTCCAGTTTTCTTTCCAAAGTACTCACACAAAGCGGAATACATATTCCACACATTGGATGTCCACAGGCAATTGAGTTTTTATTTAGATGGGACCAAACAAACAAGGAAAACAGATCAATTGTTTGTCTCCTTTTCGGATAATAAATTGGGCAAAGCCGTCACAAAGGTCACTATTGCCAAATGGATCAGGGACTGTATTACTCAAGCTTATTTTTATTCTAACAAAGAGCTTGCCACCTCTGTCAAAGCTCATTCTACAAGGGCTATGGCTACTTCGATAGCATTCCATTCTAAGCTTGCCATTAGTGACATTTGTGCTGCGGCTACGTGGTCTTCCCCGCACACTTTCATTTTCCACTACAAATTGGATGTGGCATCTCGGGGGCGAGCTTCATTTGGTTCCACAGTGCTCAGGAGTGTTTTCCAGTGAGCCACCCAGGATTTAGGTGCTAGGGACGCTGTCCCATCAGTACAGAATGTAGGCGAGATAAGATCACATAACATCTTTTAGATGTCCTTCAAGGATGCATCTGCAGTCCTTACAAATGGGTTGTCCTGTCATCAGGCAGCCCTTCGGTCGGCCGGATTCCAAAGTCTGGGTCTGGCCTCGGCTGGTGTCGCACTTCACCCGACGTCATAGCTGCAGTTCTTCGGGTATAAAGGCATCAGCCGACGCCATTTTCCTTAGTCTTTCTTGCCGCGTGGTGCCCGAAGCAGAAGCTGTTCGCAAGTGCCGGTCGGTCAGAACCAGAGATTACTACTACAAGTACCGAAGACTTCTAAAAGCTAAGTACCCCGTTGGGGACTCTTTCTTGCCTCAGCCAATGTCAGAAAAAGTGAATAACTGTTTAACTTGTGGGAAACAAATACCTCATAAAGATTTCCACTCTTACTGCTTACCTTGCTTAGGCCCAGACCACGACGTAGCAGCTTGTCTAGCCTGTGCTTCTTTCAACCGACGGACGCTTAGACGTCGGTCGGAATTTGCTGAAGAGTTTTTCGGCTCGATTTTGCTTACATTATGCCGTCGGATACTCCGACTACGCAAATTTCTAAAAGCGCAAGGAAAAGGACCGACACTCACGGTCCGCGGTTTCGCCGAAACCGGTTAAATAACCGTGAGTGTCTCGGTTTCGGCTGAAACAGAGTCCACGGTTCTTCCTTCGGCCGAAAGCTTGCCTCTTACCGAGGCCTCATCCAGCCTGGCTGAATCTGCTACTGAAATCCCACCTGCTCTTGCAGGTTCACAGGATTTATCTGATACTATCCCTTTGGATATTTCTACCCCTGCACGTGGAGCTGCTAGGCCTCCTGCATCCATGTCGATTAAGGCCTTTGCCAGGGCTAAAGCAGCAAAAACTACAAAATCTGTGCCTGCTAAGACCCCCTCTCACAGGCCTAGCTCTATTTCACAAATGCTTAGTCTAGCAGAGGATCTCATTTCTTTGATCCGGGGATCCCAACTACTTCCAGACAGGGCCTCTCACCCACTTCCAGAGAAGAGGACTAGAGTAGAGCCCCCTGAGCCAGTTTCTTCAGATGGCTCCTCTGATGAATCAGATAATTCAAACCCTCCAGAGGGCCCCTTTTCTCCTTATGAGGACTCTGATGCAGAAGAGTCCATTCCTTCTGCCTCTCCGCCCTGAGGAATTTTCTTTTGGGGAAACCTTGCATGCTATGAGGGAACAATTTCAATGGCAGGGCCAGGATTTTTCAGACTCTAGGAAAAGGCTTAGAACATTTTTGCATTTGCCACAGCATAGGCCTTTAGCCACTCCTCCAGTCCTTACTGTTGTGGATGATGCCTTTAATGATGCTTGTACTGCTCCTGATTCTCTTCCTCCGGCCCCTGCTAAGCCCGATAGGTACTACAGGGTTCCGGACACACATAATCATTTGTATAAGGCCCCTTTTGCAGATCCCGAAACTATCTCCCAGGGACCCAAGGCTGTAGCAGCTACTTCTACTAAAAACCCCCTCCCCTCTGAAAGGGAATCTAGGGCCTTAGAGAGATGGGGTAGAAAAGTTTACACTTCTTCTACTCTTTCAGCTAGGGCCTTGAACTGTCAATTCCACATGATTCAGTATCAGGAATTTGTTAGACCAATTAACTAAAAAACTGTCCTCGGATGAACCATTAGACAAAAAATCTGTACAGGAGATGGTACATAACATTCAGCAGGTCAGTAATCATTCCTTAAAATGCGGCTATGATGCACTGGAGGCTTCCTTTAGATCAGCCATGACGGGCACAGTGATCAGAAGACATGCATGGTTAAAAGAGCAGTCCTTACCAGACCATGTTAAATCAAAGCTCCTAGATGCTCCCATGGATAAGCTCAATTTGTTTGGCTCCCCTGCGCAGCAGGTGCTGAAGAAGGTGGAAGACAAAGCAAAATCTGTCCAGACGGTCAAGGAATTCTTGCAGGTCCAGCCTCCAAGGTTTAGCAGGAACTGGCCTTCCAAGAATTGGTCCTTTCCAGACACCTCCAGAGCTCCGAGAGGCAGGAATAGGCGCTCAAGAGGCAGGGATCAATCCAGAGGTGCCTACAGGGGACGTCATTGGCAGGCTAACAACCAGCGAGGTACAACCACAGATCCAGCCACCACCACTTCCACAGGACAATCGCAGTGACTTGGCTCTGGCACCGCCTACCAGGGAACAACTAGAGGCACCCTTAGGCGGGAAGCTAGCCTTATTTTCAGTAAACTGTCATTACATCACAGGAGACAAATGGATTTTACAGACAATAGACCAAGGTTACAGGTTTCACTTCCATACTCTACCAAGGAAGAGAGGAATGCCAAACCTACCTCCAAATCAGAAGACAGAAGCTCTAGAACAAACAACTCACTTACTAAGGATGAGAGCTGTAGAAAGGGTACCATCTATGGAACAAGGGCAAGGATTTTACTCCAGACTCTTCCTGGTACCAAGAAAAGAAAACCAGTGGAGACCTATTCTCGACCTGTCTGCTTTAAACACATACCTCATTGTTCCAAAATTCAAAATGTTGACCCTACAGCAGCTTCTTCCCATCCTGGGCAAGGAGTCTTGGCTGGTAACTCTAGATCTCAAGGAGGCATACCTGCACGTCCCCATACGACCAAATTGCAGAAGATACCTCAGATTTCTTGCAGGATCAGAGCATTATCAATTCTCAGCATTGCCCTTTGGCTTATCTACTGCGCCCAGAGTATTCACAAAATGCCTGGCATCAGTAATTGCTCATTGCAGGCTTCAGGGAATTCAAATTTACCCTTACCTGGACGACTGCCTGTTACAAGCGGACAACAAAAACAAATTAAAAGATTTGGAAAGGGTCATTCATCTACTACAAGCCCTGGAATACACAGTCAATATAAAAAAGTCAAGGCTGATACCATCCCAAAGGATAACCTTCTTGGGTGCAGATCTGGACACATCAAAACAAATGGCATTCCTGACAGTAGAAAAACAGGAGCAACTCCCTTTCTACTTCATGGCACTAACAAAGCAGAACCAGCTAACAGCAAGAAAAGTCCTGCAAGCTCTCGGTTACATGGCATCCTGCATAATATTGATTCCACATGCCAGACTACATATGAGAAAGTTAGTGGTACCTAAGGAATTTATGGTCTCAGCACAAGCACAGCCTAGAAACCCAAATTCCAATAATTCCATGCCTGAAACAAGAATTCCAATGGTGGGCTCAGACCTGTCAATCAAACAAGGGACTGCCCTTCCACAGCACTCAACCAAGCCAGACCATCACAACAGACGCCTCAGACCTCGGTTGGGGGGCACACTTGCTGAACAAGTGCATACAAGGCTTATGGACTCAAGACCAGCTGCACCTACACATAAATCAAAAGGAAATGCTGGCAGTAAAACTGGCAATTCAGGCATTCAGACCTTCTCTTCGACAGGGTCAACTGCTAAGGACGGACAACACCACAGTTATGTGGTACATCAACAAACAGGGAGGCACACATTCATACCCTCTATGCCGGATGGCAATGGACCTCTGGAATGTGACACTGAGCTTCAACATTCAGCTACAAGCAATTTTTGTGCCAGGAAAAGAAAATATACTAGCAGACATCCTAAGCAGAACTACCACGGATGCCCACGAATGGATGCTGCATCCGGACATCTTCAAAACCATTACAGGGAAATGGGGACTACCAGAAATAGACTTATTTGCATCCCCACACAATCACCAACTGAAAAATTCTGCGAGGACGTACCACCCACTTGCTTGGAAAGTGGACTCCCTATCTTTCAGTTGGAAAAACCTGACAGCATATGCATTCCCACCTCTTCCCTTGATGCACAAGGTGCTATTGAAGATCAAAGAAGACCGTCCAAGGATCATCCTGATAGCTCCAGACTGGCCAAGGCAACATTGGTACCCATTACTGAGGAGTATGTCTCAGGAACAAATATGGCCTCTGCCCCTAGTTCCCTTGCTGTTAACACAGAACAACTTCAAAACCCTGCATCCAAACCTGAAAACACTGCAGCTGGCTGCCTGGAACATTGCATAAGACCAAATAACCCAGATTTATCTCAAAGGGTTACAGACATTATCTTGGAGGCTCGCAGACCCTCAAGAAAAAATTATTCAGCAAAATGGAAAAGATATCTCATTTGGAGTACTGCAAAAGGAGAGAATGTGTCACTGGTAAACATAGCTAACATCCTGGAATACTTGGCAGAGCTCTTCCACAACGGCCTGTCCTATTCTTCCATTAAGATTCATGCATCAGCTATTTCAGCAGAATACAACTTGGATCCTCCAGTCTTCTCTCATCCTCTGCTCAGGCAGTTTGAGAGGGATTAAAAATGTAAAGCCACCTAGGAAGCCACCATTGCCAGCATGGGACTTGAACTTTGTGCTAGAAAAGTTGACACTCCCTCCTTTCGAGCCAGCAGCAACAGCAGAATTACAGTACTTATCATGGAAAACTGCTTTCCTGCTTGCAATCACTTCAGCAAGAAGGGTATCTGAGCTACAGGCATTAATGGCAGTACAGCCCTTCCTGATCTTCCATCAAGATAGGGTGTCCATGAGAACTAATCCTACCTTTTTGCCAAAGGTGGTCTCCAGGGTATCTTTAAATCAAGCTATCCACCTACCTACATTCTTCCCCAACCCACAGAACAGGGGAGAAAGACTATTGCATACCTTGGATGTACATAGACAATTACGTTACTACCTGGACAGGACCAAGAGCAATAGAAAAACTGACCAGCTACTGGTAGCATATGCAACAGGAATGGAAGGAAAAGCAATTTCAAAACAGACAATCTCTAAGTGGATAGGAAATTGCATTAGATTTTGTTACTCCTACCATGGGAAGAAAACTCCAGAAAACAGGCCTCATTCTACACGGGCTACAGCCACTACCACAGCTTTTTTACGAGGAGTGGCTACCAAAGACATTTTAGAGGCTGCTACTTGGAGCTCCGTGCATACATTTGCCAAGCATTATAATTTACCTTTATACTCCAGATCCCGAGCAGGTTTTGCCACTGCTGTTTTGCAAGGGATCTTAACTACACCATAATCTTATTTCTCCTCCTCCCCCAGTTTGGCTATGGTATTCTACCCATTTGTAAGGACTGCAGATGCATCCTGGAAGGACATAGTACAGTTTTGTACCTACCATAAATGTAGATGTCCGATAGGCATGCATCTGCAGTCAGGATTACCCACCCTCCTTCCCCTCTGTGGTACTCCTAGGGTATTTGCCCATCTTGTAGCTAGCTGGGGGAATCTGTTATGGTGTATTTGTTTGTATATATGTACATACATGCTTATTTTTGTTTGCTCTCTACTATTTGGAACCATTTGCATTTATCCAAATTTAGCCTTCCTAGAGGGCACCTGGCATCTGGGGCAAGAAACACTGAGGAAAATGGCGTCGGCTGATGCCTTTATACCCGAAGAACTGCAGCTATGACGTCGGGTGAAGTGCGACACCAGCCGAGGCCAGACCCAGACTTTGGAATCCGGCCGACCGAAGGGCTGCCTGACGACAGGACAACCCATTTGTAAGGACTGCAGATGCATGCCTATCGGACATCTACATTTATGGTAGGTACAAAACTGTACTTTATGTACTCACCATAACTTTAGATGTTTGAGATCCATGTCGCCTACATTCCCAATAACCCACCCTCCTTCCCCCTTCCTTGGAGATCAGAAGAGATCGGACGGTCCGAATTCTATTGTTTCATCTTGAAACATCTGGCAATGTTATATAAACAAGTTATGTGTGTGTGCATGAATGCGGACAAACAAGATCTGGGGGATTAGTGGTGGTGCATCCTGGGATAGAGAATAGCTCAGCCAATAAGAGGCTTCGCTCTATAGCATAGCATGCTGAGTCGGAGCCGAGGGATCGGCTCCGAGCCCATCAGTACAGAATGTAGGCGAGATGGATCCCAAACATCTAAAGTTATGGTGAGTACATAACTAAAAGTTAATTTTTGACTGTGTGGAAAATAAAGATTTGCAGGATCTATTGCATTCAGCTGAACAAGTTGGAAAACATGCTTTGCAATGTGGTTTTGATTCTTTGGAGGCCTCTTGCAGGGCTTCTGTAACTGGGTCTGTGCTAAGAAGGCATGCTTGGCTCAAAGAGCAATCTCTGCCTGATCATGTTAAAGCAAAATTGTTGGATGCTGCTTTACAACAGGACCGTCTCTTTGGTAATAAGGCTGAAGAAGTTCTAAAAAAGATGGAAGATAAAGCTAAATCTGTGCAAACTGTGAAATATTTCTTACAAGTGCAATCTCCAAGATTTAGTAGGCACTGGCCTACTAAGAACTGGTCCTTTGCAGCTCCTTCGAGAGCCATTCAAGCCAAACCCAGACATTCCAAAGGCTCCATGTTTCAGTCCCAAGGGACTTTCAGTACAAAACAATGGGGTGCCTCCTCTTCCAAATCTGGAAACAAGACACCTCCCTATGGTAAGCAGTCTGAATGACTTCCCTTTACACTTACCAAGCACTTACCTTTTAGCCCCCGCCCCCCCCCCTTTAGGGCGGCGCAGTGGTGCAGCGGTTAATGCTGTCGCCTCACAGCAAGAGGTTCTCTGGTTCGATTCTCGGCCGGGGTGCCTTCTGTGTGGAGTTTGCATGTTCTCCCTGCGTGGGTTTCCTCCGGGTACTCCGGTTTCCTCCCACATTCTAAAGACATGCGTCTGGAGCATTTCTCCCCGGGCCTCCGCTGAAAACAGGATCTGTGGAACCTAGTCGGACTTTCCCGGTCAACAAATGTTAAATAAAAATAAATAAATACTGGCTCTTCATGCAAGAAACTGGCAACTTATAACCCAGGACAAATGGGTTTTAAATATAGTATCCCAGGGATACAGATTTCATTTGTACACGTTGCCAATTCCAAATGGATGGCCAGACCTGCCCCCAAATCAGTGGGCAGAGGCCCAGAAACAAGTACTTTCCCTCATGAGGAATTAAACCCGCACATAAGGCAGCTGTTTAATCTCAGCCTTACCACAGGATACGTGCCCAAGGAGTGGCGTACGGCAACTGTGGTCCCACTCCACAAAGGCGGTGCCTCTACGGACCCTGGTAATTAGCCCATAAGCTTAACAAGTCTAGTCTGCAAAGCTATGGAGAGGATCATAATGGAGCTCATAAACAAAGATATAGGGGACTTGCAGACATTGGACCCGACCCAGTTTGGCTTAGTCAAGGGCAGATCATGCCTTTTGAACTTGGTTGACTTCTTCGAAACAGTCACCAAGGCCATTGATGAGGGAAACGCAGTCCATACAGCCTACCTTGACCTTGCCAAGGCCTTCGACACAATACCCCACTCGGGTATTGTAGAAAAACTTACCAGCTTAAATGTAAACCCATATGTCACAAGATGGGTTGCAAACTGGCTTAAGGACAGAACCCACAGGGTTAGAGTTGCTGGCGCTATGTCAGACTCCAAGCCGGTCACAAGTGGTGTCCCACAGGGCTCGGTCCTTGGCCCCCTATTGTTCGGCATCTACTTCTCAGAAGTACAGGCCAACATGGGAGGACTTTGGCTGACAAAGTTTGCAGACGACTGCAAACTGGGCGCCATAGTGGAAAGTGCATCGGACACGGATATCCTTCAGAAGGGACTCACGGAAACAGATAGCTGGTGCCAGAGCCATGGCCTGAAGTTAAACATCAAAAAATGTATAGTCATACCCTTTGGGAAAAACAAGGTAACCCCAAGCTACCATAGAGGTGGCAATCCACTAAGCACAGAAGAGGTTATCAGGGACCTGGGGACCCAGGTTGACAGTGGCCTTTCTTTTGACACTCGCGTTGCTAAAGTGGTTAGAAAGACCTTCTACATTGCCCACCTGATCATGAAGGGATTCACATCCAGATCTAGTGAGGTCATTGTTCCCCTGTACTCTTCACTTATCAGACCAATGATAGAGTACAATGCCCCATTCGGGATGCATCTCACCTGACATCTGCAGTAATTGGAGAGACCCCAAAAGTTCCTCACCAAAAGGATAAAGGGACTCCAAAATCAGTCATATGCTGCCAGATTGAAGAAACTCCAGCTCTATTCAGTTGCATACCGTCTGCTCAGAGGTGACATGTGCCTGACATACAAGGCCATGTCCAACCCGGAATTAATGGACATGCTCCACCTCAGGAAATCCAAATCCACCAAAACCACTAGAGCAAGCGACTTAAACCTTAGCACGGATATAAATAGGACTTGCTGGAGGGATAGATTTATCACTCAGAGACTCCCTATGCTGTGGAATAAAATCCCGATCCATGTGAGGCAGAGCACCTCGCTGGCTCTGTTCAAGAGAAATCTTGACCTGTGGATGGGAGATCGTAGGTTTATCCCGGGAATCATCTCTGTGTCACTGCTGGAGAGAGGCACAACAAACTAATGGGCACAGTATTTTTTCATATAAGGGGTGGCGTAAGCCACAAAAATTTGGGCTAGGCTTATAAATGCCTTAGGGCAGATAGCCTAGTATAAACCTATGAACCTATGAGCATGGGGGCTATTCAACCAGTGCCAGAAGAGGAAAAGGGACAAGGTTTCTATTCAAGACTTTTCCTGGTACCCAGAAAAGACAAGTCATGGCATCTAATTCTGGACTTATCTACTCCAAACACCTTTCTGGACATTCCAAAATTCAAGATGCTTACACTTCAGCAGTTACTTCCTATGCTAGGAAAAGATGCCTGGTTGGTGACTCTAGATTTAAGAGGCTTACCTGCATATCCCAATCAGGGAATCTTGCAGAAGCTACCTCCGCTTCAAAGCAGGCTACTTGCATTACCAGTTCTCTGCACTGCCCTTAGGCTTATCTACTGCGCACAGGGTCTTTACAAAGTGCCTGGCTCCTGTAATTGCATTTTGCAGGCAAAGAAATATTCAAATATATCCATACCTAGATGATTGTCTAATTCATGCAGAAAACAGGGACTTTCTTCTAAAACATCTGGCATTTGTAAAAAGGGTTCTAACTTGTCCAGGGTACACTATAAACAAAAAATCACAACTGGTACCCTCTCAAAAAAATTACATTCCTGGGTGCAAACTTGAATACAATTGCCCAGATGGCTTTCATTACACCAGAACAGCATATTCATTTGGTGACTGACTTCAAACAGGTGGCCAGAAAAACCCTGCTATCTGCAAGCCTTGGGGTTCATGGCCTCCTGCATTCTTTTAATTCCATATGCAAGACTGCATATGAGGAAACTTCAGTGGTACTTAAAAAGTTTATGGAGTCAACATTGTCACAGCCTGGGAACAATGATTCCTATCGTACCTTGCCTGCAACTAGAGTTCCTATGGTGGGCAGAGGCCTGCCACCAAAATAAGGGACTGCCATTCACACCACCCCCTGCCACCCAAACCCTAACTACAGATGCATCAGACTATGCTTGGGGAGCTCATCTGACAGGGAAGTGCATTCAGGGCAAATGGAGCCCAAAAACAAACGAAATACCTGCACGTATGGCTGGTGCACGGCTATACCATTTAAACAAATCAAAAAAAGAAAAAGCCAGCACCCAAGGTTCATGTATGTGCCTTCCAGCAAAAAACTTTATTCCTTGACCTGTGAGGTCATACTGGTTTCGGCAAAAGCCTTCCTCAGCAACCACACATCATAAATGAATATATGTACTGCACATTCACAAGCCCTTATATGCAATGTAGTAGCGCCCTCTAGTGAATTCAACCCCGGTGAAAATGAGGCTCCAAATTTAATTATCCACATTTTTTCTTTGTTCGTTAATTCATGTTATACATGAGCCTCATTATTTCTAAACCTAATACGGTCAATGACCATGAAACTAAAAAATCCCTGTTGAGTGTTTGAGTGTATGTACAAAGAGCTCGAACCTTTCTTATTTCTAATGTCACTTAGAAGATGTTCACCTACCCTTATTTTAAAGGGTCGGGAAGTTTGACTCGCATAAAATGCCCGACAGCTGCATTGGGCTAAATAAATAACCCAGCTGGTACTGCACGTGAACCTTGGGTGCTGGCTTTTTCTTTTTTTGATTTGTTTAAATGGTATAGCTGTGCACCAGCCGTACGTGCCGGTATTTCATTTGTTGTTGCTGGTGGTTTCCGTTTCCTGCTGGTGGCGTTTCTGATGTGGCCATCCTTCATTCGTAGCTCCATGCTCCTTTGGTGGCATTTTCATTTGGATTTATTTTGATGTACAGGAACAAGGGTAACAATTAGATTGAAAAGTTCTACATTTCAAGGAAGCTTTAGTCCCCATGTTGCGGTTTCTGTTTTGTAAAGTCAAATACTCCTCATATTAGTTTGTCAAGCAGCTGAACGAGTACTGCATTTATGTTCTCCATGTTCTCTATATGAGAACTATTCCATTTTAGATTGTTGGAAGTATTGGAACGATATATCTAAATGTTCATTTGAGCTGTTTGGGACATTATAACAGTTTTCGTTGTGGTAAATTGGATGATGGAACTGCTATATAATTTTTTTGGTTTCTATTCGAACTAAGGAACTGGTCTAAGTGGCGTTTCGCCATAATGGCGGAATTGTTCATCTAACAACTGTTCGGTACACATGTTATATTTTTTATATATGATTTGAATCCCAGTTGGTTTGGGACTGGGGGTCTTGTTCGGAGGCTCTGTCCGGATTACTGAGAGTGTTCATTGCTTTGGTTCGAGCTAAAAGATTTGTTTCGGATGGTGTCTCAATTATAGGACTGGATTGCGTCTATTAAATGATGGTTGGGACACAGCAAATTATTTTTCACACGGTTTGAATATCATGTCGTTTGTGACTGTGTTCAAAACGAAGGTTCAATTCAAATTTTGGAGTGTCTACTTTTATCTAAATACACACATTACGGGCAGCATTGGATGTGTTCTCAACTTTTAAAGGCCTGTTGTGGTTGTTCTTGTGGGATTAACAACAGCACCCACGAGTTTGAACAGTTGAACTTTGGGACTTTAAATTGTGCATTCATGACCCACAATTAACTATGTGTGTTATTTTCGATACATGTTTTGATTATTTGGACCTGCATATGTTAATGTGGGCAACAGATTGTTCAGTATATTAAGAATGTTTATTTCACATAATTAGAATTTGGGGCATATGTATAGCATTCATTTATTATTTATGTGTATTGTTGCAACAAGCATTGGGCACATGGTTACATGGTCTGGTCTTAGTGATATCTTTGTGGACGTTTTTTTTAATTCAAGTTCACATTAGGGTGGATACACAGTTCAACTGTTATATGTGTTTATATTTGGGACATTTATTCTGATTATTAGGTTCGAACAAGACAAGGTGGGTCATATATATGTCCTTTTTATAATTGATGTTGATTTTTATATCACTTCAATTTGGGGCATATGTATTGTATTTTATTGTTTTGTTTAACAGTACAATTTTTGTGTGTGCATATATACACTGTTGGCTATGATACAGTGGGATCCATTTTGGGGAGATGATTAGGTTTTTCTCCTCACAAATGATCCAAACAGGTCACGCAATTTTTGTGATTTGGTATATGCACACATTAGATTCACTAAATCTGGACGGACTCTCTAGATTGAGTCCTAGACCTGGTGGGAGGATTAGGTGATTTTGTCTAAAAATTATATTTTTTTGACCACTGTTTATTTCTGAGTGGAATGCTGGACCTCAGATCCAAGTTTATAGTGATATGGTAGAAGTATTTTTGAATTGGATTGTCATAACATCACTGACCAGATTGAAACATTTTTTTTGGTTTATCCATTGCTACAGTCAATATTTGGGGTTTGTGTTTTGGCCTTTTGGGTTATGTAGCAGGTATGGGTTGTTCAAGTGGATTCATTGAAGTGTTAAGCAAGTACTATATTACAATCATTTTTGATTGGTTTTCTGATTGGTTTATCAACAAAACATTGTTCGAACTATCGTTGACACTGAGCAACCAGGTACCCTGTTTTGGGGATGATATATATTTGCTATTATTGTACCCAGGTTGGCCATTATTTGGTGCCATATATAATAGAAGAGAATTGGATATTGATTTATATATGGAGTTTGGAATGTTTAGGGCATCTGTATTATAGTAGAACATACTCCAATTTGACTGTTGTAGACTGTGTTTTTTATTAGTTATATTGTTTTTTTTCCATCAGTGATGGATTTGGCAACTCTTAAGGGTCTTTCATCTGACTCTGGGGATTTGGGTATTTTTGGTCTGGGGTCAGACAGTGTTAACAATGGCTCTGGGGTTCAGGGACCCCACTCAGGATTGTAGATCAGCTTTTGTCAAGCTGACCAAAAATCTCACTGCACTCAGGAAGAATGTCTGGCACCTTAGGTTGTTCAGGGCATACCAACGGAGCAAAATTGCCCCCAGGGGACTAAGAATAAGGTTGCAACCTATGGTTGCTGAAGCAGATTAGTATCTTTTGGCCAATGGTCTGAGGCACAACAGCAGGCCTCCATAACTTTTATGAACATATTGACTAATCTTTATGAGAGGAAGATGGAGGAAAAAACTACTCAGGTTTTAAGTGCCACTAAAGGATTTGAGGATTTTTTATCACTCCCATGTTATAATACTTGTATTGACAAACTTGGCAAGGACTTGTTGGAATTGGATTCTGGGTTAAATGAAAGAAAAATTAAGAAGTCCACACGTGATGTGGGGGACTATGAGAGAGGGAAGCCTTTTGAGGTGCGTCCAAGGGTTACATTTATTATACCTGTCCAAACTTTCAAGAAACCTAGGGTCTCTCAACCTAAGTCTAGGTTACAATACAGATTGTAAGGATGGCCATACTAGAGTCTCACCAGTTCCGAAGAGGAACAATTTGGAGCATAGTCTCACAGGGTGGATCCCTTTCGGCACAGATCTCATAGACGAGGGAGTAGGAAACACAAAAAACATCATGGATCTTGGGGTGATTCTTCAGAATATGTCCAAAATTTGAATACTGAGGTGAATAATGTACACAATATATCTTCTATTACACTTGATGAGCAACAACTTCAAGTTTTAAATAAAGGTCTGGGTTTTGTGCCAGGTTTTTGTGTTCGAGCATCATTTTGCACAAGATGTTAATTTTTGTCGTATTCTTAATTTAAAACTGTTCATAATTTGGAAGGAGAAAAGGGGGATACATCTGGCCTTGTACGTTTCCGTTTCAGATCTTCACAATTTAAGCCACCAGTGTCACCCATTGTACAGTCTTTTCAAAATGAGGTTCTCAAATATTTACATTTGAGCAAGTATAACACGATGAAGGACAATCTTAATAAACAAGAAAAATCATGTGTGGAAGATCTTATTAATCATGATATTACCATTTTGTCGGCAGGTAAGGGTGGGGCAGTGGTGGTTCAAAATTTAGTAGATTATGAAACAGAGGCAGAGCAACAATTATTTAACAAATCTCATTATAAGGAAATGTCTATTGATCCAACCAGTAAGTTCAAACAAGATATTGATAAGTTTTTTGATCTAGCAGGAGAGAGGAGGGTATCATTACTCAGGACACCTGTTATCTTAAGGTTGATTACCCCAAAAAACAATATATTTTTTGCCCAAGATTCATGAGGATCCCAGTAGACCACCCGGCCGACCACTTGTTTCTGGCAGAGGCTCCTTGACTGAGCCCTTGTCGGAATTCCTTACACAATACCTGAAACCTTTGCTATCAATGATACAAGGTACGACCCAGTTTCTTGCTATTATGTCAGGTATGCAATTCGTACTGGCTCCTGTGTACTTTGGATGCCACCTCCCTGTACACCAGTATCCCCCATTGGGCAGGACTTATTGCTTTGCAGTATTGGCTGGATCGGGCGGATATGTACAAACCAGGTTTTAACTAACACTCTCTTGATTTGTATGGTGGAACTGGTACTTGCCCACAATGTCTTTCATTTTAAAGATAAGTGTTTCTGGCAGATTCAAGGTACTGCTATGGGGGCTTCTTTTGCCCCTGTTTATGCGGACCTGTTCATGGCGTACGTGGAGGAACAACTGATTTATGATATCAATCTTAACATCTATATGGATGAATTAGATATTTGGAGAAGATATCTTGATGACTGTTGGTTGGTGTGGAGAGCTGATGAGGAATTCTTGTTTGAATTCCTGGAGTATCTGAATTACAATAAGTGGGGTGTTGAATTTAAGTTAACTTACAGCAAGACTGAGATTACTTTTCTGGATGTGTCCTATTTAGGAGAACGGAATTGGGCACTTTGGAGAGTAAGGTTTTCAGAAAGTTCCCTCAGTTCAACACCCTGCTTCTTTCTACAAGCTTCCACCCACAACATGTCATCAGGAATATCCCTAAATCACAATTTCTCCGTATAAAGAGAATTTGTTCTGATTCCTACACGTACGCCTATCATCGACAGGAACTTGTATCAAGATTCAAGAACAGGAGATATCGAGTGGGTGACATCACTAGGGCCAGTCGGTTTGCGAATCAGCAAGATAGGTCACAGTTGTTGCAGTGTTACACTAAGGATAAAGATAAATCTCAGGAGTCTAGATTTGTCACTACTTTTGGTAGAAACACAAGAAGTTTTATGAACATTTCAAGACATTGGCATTTATTAAAGGTAGATGACACACTAAACTATTACATCAAGGATCAATGTTCGTATTCCTTTCAGAAGGGGTGGTCATTGGGATCCTTATTTAGTCATTATTAAAAGGGTTTATAACCATCTTCCTAGTACTACCATCCAAACAATAACTGGACAATATGTATTGGGTTGCTATCCATGTGGTCACTGCTCATATTGCCCGAGGGTGTTAGTCAGACAGTTTCACTTCTCACAATTCTCCACATGTATATAATGTTTCATTTTTTGCCAATTGCAGTACCAGCTGGGTTATTTATTTGTCGGCGAACATCTAAGTGACATTAGAAATAAGAAAGGTTTGAGCTCTTTGTACAAACGTACACTCAGCAGGGATTTTTTAGTTCCGTGGTCATTGACTGTATTAGGTTTAGAAATGAGGCTCATGTATTATCATGAATTAACGGACAAAGAAAAAATGTGGATAATTAAATTGGGAGCCTTATTTTCACCGGGGTTGAATGACCAATTTTGAATATTTAATATTTTGTAATGGATTATTAATTTTTACTTATGTATTCCTGTATATGTAGATATTGTGATTTTGAAATACATTTGCAATTCATTTTGCAATTATTTTTATTCACTAGAGGGCGCTACCACATTGCATATAAGGGCTTGTGAATGAGCAACACACATACATATATATATATATATATATATATATATATATATATATATATATATATATATATATATACATATTCATTTATGCTGTGTGGTTGTTGAGGAAGGCTTTTGCCGAAACCGGTATGACCTCACTGGTCAAGTAATAGTTTTTTTGCTGGAAGGCACACATGAACCTTGGGTGCTGGCTTTTTCTTTTTTGTTTTTTTTTTTTTCAAATGGAGCCCAAATCAAATGCACCTTCATATCAATCAAAAAGAAATGCTAACTGTACAGAATGCACTGACAGCCTTCAAGGACTACCTTCATCCAGGACAATTAATGATAGACAGACAACACCACGGTTATGTGGTACATAAACAAGCAGGGGGGTACACACTCCTACCCCCTTTGCAGACTAGCCATGGCATTGTGGAACACGGCCTTGACCTGTCAAGTACAACTACAAGCTCAGTTCCTGCCATGAAAGCTGAATACTCTGGCAGATGAACTAAGCAGAAATCTCATGGACCCTCAAGAATGGAAACTGGAACCACGGATTTTCAACATGTTGACACGCAAATGGGGGAGCCCAGACATAGATCTTTTTGCCTCACCCCAGAACTATCAGTTGGACAAATTTTGCACAAGAACTCCTCACAAAAAAGCCTGGAAAGTGGATGCTCTGTCTTTCTGGAAAAACCTGTTAGTCTGTGCCTTTCCCCCTCTGCCTCTGCTCTCCAAAGTTCTACTAAAAGTCAAACAGGACAAACCAAAAATGATTTTGATTGCTCCAGACTGGCCTCGCCAGCACTGGTACCCACTCCTGCGCAGTGTGTCACACCTTCCCCCGTGACACCTGCCTCAGACACCATACTGTTTCAGCAGAACAGCCAAATTCTGCACATTCAGCTCCAAATTTTGAATCTTGCAGCGTGGCTAATCACCTAAATTCACCCTTGGCATCCCTCAGCAAACCTGTGATGGATGTCATTTTGGAGGCGAGAAGACCTAGTACTAGAAAATCTTATGCTCACCAATGGAAAAGATTCTGTGCCTGGAATCAGTCTCAAGGGATAAGCACAGCAACTGTGATGCTTCACAAGGGCCTGTCCTTTTCTTCCATAAAAATACATGCCTCAGCCATTTCAGCTCATTACAACACAGAACCTCCCCTCTACTCTCATCCTCTGCTAAAGCAGTATCTCAGCCCCTACCTAGGACCTCAATTTTGTACTGGAGAAGCTCACTCTCCCTCCTTTCGAGCCAGCTGCTACTGCAGACTTAAAATTTCTCTCCTGGAAAACAGCTTTCCTTTTAGCAGTCACTTCAGCTAGAAGGATTTCTGAATTACAGGCTCTTACGGCAGTGGAGCCTTTCATCGTTTTTCATGCAGACAGGGTATCTCTCATGATCAATCCATCTTTCATGCCTAAGGTGGTGTCCAGTGTGGCTCTTAATCAGACCATTCATTTGCCAACTTTCTTTCCCAATCCACAGAACAAGGGGGAGCAGATTCTGCATTCATTGGATGTACACAGACAACTTAGATTTTACTTAGTACTAAATCTCAAAGAAAATCTGAACTGCTGGTGGCATTTGCTGCTGGCACAGAGGGAAAGGCTATTTCAAAGCAAACCATTTCCAAATGGATAAGCCTTTGCATTCGTTTCTGCTACATGCACCATGGAAAAACTGTCCCCTAGGGGATCAGATCCCATTCCACTTCCACTACTTCAACAGCCTTTCTCAGAGGTGTTCCTACCAGGGACATTCTAGAAGCTGCTACCTGGAGCTCAGTTCATACTTTCACAAAACATTACCATTTACCACTTTTCTCTAAATCCAGAGCTGCCTTTGCCACTGCTGTCCTGCAGGGCCTTATAGCTGGTCCTAATGCTGTATAATTCCCTCCACCCAACCATAGCTTTGGGAATCTACACAAATGTAATGACTGCAACAGTGAAGCACAAAGTACATAGTACAGTTGTGTACACTTACCATAAATGTCGATGTTAAAGTGTATTCACTGTTGCAGTCCTGGTTACCCTCCCTCCAGCCCCCTATTTTTCTCTGGCTATGCCTCTACTTTCTTTCACTATGCTTAAAAGCCCTTTTGGTTGGAGGTATATTTTATGTTTTTAATTTTATTTGCTCCCCATTTCGGGGGCACCTGACATCTGGGGCAAGAAAAACGAATGTAATGGCATCGGCTGCATGTTTTGTATCCCTGACGACCTGACTCCACAGAAGGGACAGCAACTGACGCAGGACCCAAGACTTTGTTAATCAGGCCGACTGAGGGAAATCTGCCAGCAGTTTACCCAAATGTAATGACTGCAACAGTGAATACACTCAACATCTACATGTATGCTAAGTGTACACAACTGTACTTTCTCCGGAATTTAGTGAGGTGCTTTCGCAGCCCCTGATGCCCGATATATCATCTATGCAGGCCTCTACCGAGACCCTTTTAGAGTCCTGTGTGCCACAGAAATCTTCATCTTCCAAGCCTTTGGTAGCCTCTGCCTCGTTTTGGTCCGGAGCCATGACACAGGCACCTGCTTCCGAGAAGGGCTCTCGCACTATTGATTCTAGACGAAAAACATTTTGTCAGACCAATGGATACTCTTAGGCCTAGAAGCCAGGCTACTCCTAGAAAATCTACCTCTAAGACTCATCTTACTCCTGCTCTACCACCCCAAGCCCAAATGCTTAAGATGACGGAGGATCTTATGTCCCTTGTCAGGGGTAGTTAGGCCACATTTTCTAAAAGGAAGAGACACCCTTCTCTTGAAATACTGTCACAGCAGGATTCTGAGGAATCTGATTATTCAGTTTTTGAAGAGGAACAAACAGCCTCTTACTGCTTATGAAGACTCAGATGCAGAGGAATCCATTCCTTCTGCCTCCCCACCAGAAGACATTTCCTTTGGGGAAACCCTTCACAGCCTCAAGGAACATTTCCACTGGGAATCTCAGGACTTACCTCAGTCTAAGAAAAGACTAACAGAGTTTCCGTTCCTGCCCCAACACAGACCCCTGGCCTTCCCCCCCTATTTTAGAAGTGGTGGATGATGTTTTCTATGAATCCAGCTTGGCCTCTGGCACCCTCCCACCTGCTCCCACTAAACCTGACCGGTATTATATAGAGTACCGTATTCTCACAAATACCTGTACAGAAATCCTGCTGCAGACCCGGAGGTCATTACACAGAGACCAAGAGGAGCTAAAGTTAGTTCTGCAAAGAATCCTATCCCTTCTGACAAGGAATCCAGAGCTCTGGACAGATGGGGCAAAAAAGTATACACCTCTGCAACCTTAGCTTTCAGAGCACTCAGTTGTCAGTACCATATGTTAAAATATCAACAACACACTTTGGAAATATTAAAACAAAAGATTTCTTCCTTTCCTGACTGTGCCAATTCAAAAGAGTTAGCAGAGTTACTGCACTCTACTTGTCAAGTGGCCAAACACTCTTTGCACTGTGGATATGACGCACTAGAAGCCTCAAGCAGGGCAGCAGTGTCAGGATTTGTCATTAGACAACCTGCATCATTGAAGGAACAACCTCTCCCCGATAATGTCAAGTCTAAATTAATTGATGCACCTTTGGATTAAGGGTCGCTTGTTAGGAATAAAAGCAGAAGAGGTGCTTAAAAAGATGGAAGACGAGGCAAAAATCTATGCAATCAGTAAAACATTTCTTTCAGGTCCAACTTCCCAGGTTCAGCAGGACCTTCCCCTCTAAGCACTGGTCCTTTCCTGCACCTAGTAGACAAGGGGCAAGGTAAGCCCTGCAGGGACAGACCACCCAGGCCTTTATCTTAGGGACAGCAGAGAACCAAACCATGGACCTCCTCTGCCCCAAAGTCTGGGAGATCTGTGCCCTCCTTCTATGGCAAACCCTCTCAATAACTCCCTCTCCCCCTTCTGCCTTCGTGTCCCTTACCAAAAGCTAGGAGAAAGACTTTCCCTCTGCAAAGAAAATTGGCTTTTTGTAACCAAAGACCAATGGGTCTTAAAATTCTTTTTTTTCAGAGATCCAAATTCTCTTTCAACGATCCCCCAAGTCCAAGAGGGTACACAGACTTGCTTCCAAATCAGTTGGCAGAGGCATTGAAATGAGTCCAAACTCTCATATCCCAGGGGGCAGTAGAACCTGTTCCCGCAGACCAAACAGGAAAAGGCTTTTATTCCAGACTATTCCTTGTTCCCCAAAAAGAGGGCACTTGGTGCCCCATCCTGGATCTATCCATTCTGAACATCTCCCTGGTGGTCCCCAAATTCAAAATGATAACTTTGCAGCAGCTGCTGCATATGCTGACAAAAAATGCCTGGTTAGTGACCCTAGACCTAAAGGATGCCTAACTCCACATCCCCATAAGGGAATCCTGCAGAAAATTCCTGCGCTTCAGGGCAGGCTCACAACACTTTCAGTTCTCTGCACTACCCGTTGACTTGTCTGCTGTTTCAGGGGTACTCGCCAAATGCTTAGCCCCAGCCATAGCATTTTGCAAACAGAAATATTCAGATTTACCCTTATCTGGACGACTGCCCCATTCAGGCAGAGTGCATAGAAAAGGTGCTCCAGGACCTCCTCTTTGTCGAAACCATCCTAACCTCCTCAAGGTTCTCCATCAACGAAAAGAAGTCAAAGCAGACTCCCTCCAGCAGGATCATTTTCCTGGGAGCACTGCTGGACGCAGCATCCCAAATGGCCTTCATATGAAAAGAAATGCAGAGCTTCCTGCCACTCTACTTTACTCAGCTGGCTTCCAGAAGTTAGCACACAGCAAGGAAGTTCCTGCAAGCTTTGGGGATACATGGCATCTTGCATCCTTCTAATTCTTCTGGCCAGGCTTCACATGAGGAAACTTCAGTGGTATCTAAAGAGCCTTTGGTGTCAGCGCACTCAGCCTCTAAAGACCTTTCTCCTTCTGATCCCCTATGGGCAACAGCCTATGCTAAGAACAAGGGCCTCCCCTTCGTCCTCCACCTTACTGGCGAGACCTTCACCACCAACACCTTTAAAATTGCTTGGACGCTCACCTAGCAGGAAGGTGCACCCAAGGACTTAGGGATGCCCAGCACCTTCCCTTACACATCAAACAGAAGGAAATGGTGGTAGTACAAAAGGCTCTGATATCCCTCAAATCCCATCTCAGGCCAGGGGTCATCCTTATCAAAACAGTCAACACCACTGTAATGTGGTACATCAACAAACAGGGAGGGACCCAATCTTACCCTCTGTGCAGGCTAGCCATGAACCTCTGGCTGATGACCTCCTCCATGGGATTGCACCTAATAGCCCAATACCTACCAGGGATCAACAGCACCCTGGCAGACCACTTAAGCAGAAACTTGCTGGACCTCCACTACTGGCAGCTCCACAGAATAATCTTTTTGCAAGTCACTCAGAAGTAGGGAACTCCGGCGGTGGATCTCTCTGCTTCACACCTAAGGAGTATCACTGCCTAGCATGGAAGGTGGATGCCTTGACCTTCCCCTGGAACTCTGTGTGTACACATTCCCTCCTCTGCCTCTTATTCCCAATGGTACTGACCAAGGTAGGGGAGGAGAGACCGAAGGCCATCCTTATTGCTCCAGATTGGCCCAGGCAGCATTGGTACCCTTTACTGCGCAGCCTGACATCACAGCCTCCCAGGCAGCTTACCCTCATCTCAGACCTCTTGATTGGGGGGGGGGGGGGGGGGATGCTGCACCCAGACTTGCAGACACTCAAAATGACAGCATGGCGTATAACCTAAAAGCAAACAAGGGGCCCCTGTTAATGAAATGGGTCCTACACATTATCACATAGGCCAGAAGGCCCAGCACCAGAAAATCCTGCGCAGGAAAATGGAAAAGATTCTCCTCCTGGAACAAGTCCAGAAGGGGCAGTTCCTCACATCCTTCCATCCCTCTTATCCTGGACTATCTAACAGAGTTATTGAATAGTGGCCTCTCCTCAGCATTCCTGAGAGGAGTCCCCACCAGGGACATCTTGGAAGCTGCCATCTGGACTTCTGTCCATACCTTTACTAAGCATTACCATTTACCTCTTTTCTCTAAGGCTAGGGCAGGGTTTGCCAATGCAGATGTACTTAGTGTTTCACTGTTGCAGTTCATCACATTTGGGTTATCCCTGCCAGGGTAGCCCTCGGCTGGCCTGAATACCAGAGACTTAGTATTTCTGTGTCAGTTGCTGTCGCTTGAGGACTGACGTCAGGTTGTCAGTAGTATAAAGTAAGGCAGCCGATGTTATTACATCAGTCTTTCTTGCCGTGGAGCCCAAAGCAGAAGCAGTTCGCATGAGTGCTGGTTGGCCGCTACCTGAGTTTTGTTTCCGAATTGAAGTTGAAGTCTTCGAAATCTAAGTACCCCTTTTTTCTTGCACTAACCAATGTCAGAAAAAGTTAATTGTCTCACCTGTGGAAAGTAAATACCACACCAGGACTTCTACTCTTACTGCTTCACTTGTCTAGGCTCAGACCACGACATCCCTCGTTGTCGCTTCTGTGCTTTAATGCCAGAACTGTTTGTCGTCGGGCCCTTATTGCAGCTTATTTCCATTTACAGTCCTCGAATTCCAATATGACTTCAGTAAGCCATCCGACAGCAGATCTTCTGAAAAAACGTAAAGACTGAGACAGACCGCACAGGACCAAACCTTCCAACTATGCTTCCATTAAGCTGGTCATTAGAACTTAGTGAGGTGCTTTTGCAGCCCCTGATACCCGCTTCAGTTAATTCGCAGGCCACTACCGAGACCCTTTCTGAGTCCAGTATGCCACAGAACTCTTTTTAGTCTAAGGATCCTGTGATTGTCTCTATCTTAGATGGGTCCAGAGCTGCTGTGCAGGCATCCGCTTCTGAGGAAGTCCTTCGCAACAACGAATCCCAACATAAACTGATGCCTTCTTTCATGGCTACCGTTATTTTGAAAACAACTGAGTTTCTTAGGCCCAGGATTCGAACCACCCCTAAGAAACCAACTACCCACTCTCAGGCGCCTGCTCCCTTGGCTCAGTCTCAAATGCTTAAAATGGCAGAAGACCTTATCATGCTGATTAGGGGAAGACAAGCCACTCCCTCAAAAAGGAAGAGATCTGCCTCCATTAGTTTTGTCTGAACAAGAGTCAGATGAAGCCGATACATCTGACTAAGAAGACAAGCAGCACCTCTCCACATACGAGGATTCCGATGCAGAGGAATCCATTTCTTCTGCCTCTCCCCCAGAGGATTTTTCCTTTGCGGAAACCCTCTATGCCTTAAGGGAGTATTTCCAATGGCAGAGTCAAGACTACCCTTAGTCCAAAAATAGAGTTTGAATTCCTGGACCTTCCACAACACAGGCCCTTAGGCATCCCCCCAGTCCTAGATGCGGTGGATGATGTCTTCCTTGAATCCAGCTCGACTCCAGACGTCCTCTCTCCTGCTCCCAGAAAACCAGACAGATACTACAGAGTCCCTGACTCACACAAGTATCTTTTTAAAAATCCAACAGTGGACCCTGAGTTCATTACTCAAGGGCCAAAAGGGATTAAAGCAACCTCAGCTAAGAATCCCACCCCCTAAGACAGGGATTCCCAAGCACTCTACAGATGAGGTAAAAAAGTGTACACCTCAGCTACTCTGCTACCAGGGCACTAAATTTGTCCGTTCCATATACTTAAATATCAGCAACATACCTTGGAACTCCTTAAACAAAAAATTTCCTCCTTTCCTGCATGGTAAGAATATAAGGATTTACAGGACTTGATGCATTCTGCTCAAGTATCTAAACACACTTTGCACTGCGGTTTTGACGCCCTAGAAGCTTCTTGCAAGGCAGCAGTCACTGGATCTGTCATTAGAAGACATGCATGGATTAAGGAACAACCCCTGCCAGACCTTGTCAAATCAAATTTGTTGGATGCACCCTTGCACAAAGATAACTTATTTGGTATTAAAGCAGAAGAGATCTTAAAGATAGAAGAAAAAGCAAAATCTATGCAGACTGTTAAAGATTTCTTACAGGTCCAGCCTCCTAGGTTCAGCAGGCATTTTTTCCTCCAAGCACTGGTCCTTTCCTGCTCAGAGTAAACCGGGCCAGCCTAGGCCCAGTGGAAACAGACCCCCCCCCCCCACCCCCACCCGACAGCAGTCCCAGGTGTTGCAAAGATCTAAGCAATGGACTACCTCCACTTCAAAACCAGGGAGTTCTAAGCCACCCCCTTATGGTAAGAACTCACAATGTCTTGCCGCCTCATGACCTCCCCTCTGCCCACCTTCATGTGCCCCTAGGAGGAAAACTCTCCTTTCACTCAAGCACCTGGGCAACCATTACCAAGGAACAGTGGTTTCTGAACATTGTGTCTTAGGGTACAAATTCTCCTTCCACACCCTTCCAACCCTAAAAGGGTTCCCAGATCTACCACCAAGTCATTGAGCAGAGGTTCAAAAGCAAATCCATTCCCTGCTCTCTTTGGGGGCAGTAGACCACGTTCCTGCAGATCAGATAGGCCAAGGCTTCTACTCCAGACTTTTTCTGGTGCCCAGAAGAGGGAACCCGGCGCCCCATCATCATTCTATCCATTCTAAACACCTTCCTGTTGATCCCAAAATTCAGAATGCTCACCCTCCAGCAGCTGCTACCCATGCTCTCCAAGGACGCTTGGCTAGCCACCCTGGACCTAAAAGAGGCCTACCTCCACATTCCCATCAGGGAGTCCTGCAGAAAATATCTCCGCTTCAGGGCAGGATCGCAACACTTTCAGTTCTCTGCACTTCCTTTGGCTTATCTACTGCTCCCAGAGTTTTCACAAAATGCCAAGCTCCAGCCATTGCCTTTTGCAGACAAAGAAATATTCAAATTTACCCTCACTTAGATGACTGCCTTATTCAGGCAGACAGCCAGGAAAAGCTTCTCAAAAACCTGGCCTTTGTAAAGGACCTACTAACCTCCCTAGGGTACACATTCAACGAAAAGAAATCCAAACGGGTACCCACCAAAAGGATATTCTTCCTGGGATCAAGTCTGGACACAGCATTCCAGATGGCATACCTAACACCACAGAAACAAATTTTCCTATCAGCTAACTTCTCTCAACTGGCCACCAGGCCTCAGCTTTCTGCAAGGAAAATTCTGCAAGCTCTGGGATTCATGGCATCTTGCATACTCCTCATTCCATATGCCAGACTGCATATGAGAAAACTTCAGTGGTACCTAAAGAGCCTTTGGTGTTTACGCACTCAAGATCTGGGAACTCTTCTACCTATTATTCCTTGCCTGGGGAAGAAGTTTCTTTGGTGGGCAACAGCCTGCTCCTACAAGGGACTGCCCTTCTCCCCACACCCCGCCACCCACACTAAACTTGGGGTGCACACCTGGACAGCAGGTGCATACAGGGCCAATGGAACCCCCAGTAACTCCCCCTGCACATCAGTCAAAAAGCGATGATGGCTGTGCATCAGGCCTTGATAGCTTTCAAACCCCTTCTCTCTCCAGGGGTTCTCCTGATCAAAAACAGACAAAACCACTGATGTGGTACATCAACAAGCAGGGGAGGGAGTCACTCCTACCCACTGTGCAGGCTGGCCATGACCCTTTGGTTTACAGCCTCTTCCATGCAGCTACACCTGTTAGCACAATACCTGCCAGGCTCTCTCAACTCCCTGGCAGACAAATTAAGCAGAAAGCTTTTGGACCCCCACGAGTGGCAGCTCAAAAGAAACACCTTCTTCCTAATAACTCGGAAATGGGGAACCCCGGAGGTCGACATCTTTGCCTCCCACACCAACCATCAGCATAGCAAATTCTGCACCACGGAGCATCACTGCTTGGCATGGAATGTGGATGCCCTGTCCTTCCTCTGGGTAAAAGTCTCTGTCTATGCTTTTCTTCCCCTACCTCTCATTCCCAGGGTACTGTTCAAAATAAGGGAAGAAAAACCAAGGACCATTCTCATAGCTCCAGACTGGCCCAGACAGCACCGGTACCCCTCGCTGCACAGCCTGTCCACGCTGCCTCCATACAATCTTCCTCAAATTCCAAACCACCTAACCCAGAGGGAAGGGGAATTCATGCACCCCCCCCAATTGCAGACTCTCAATTTGGCAGCTTGGCTTATACCCTAACCCCTGACCAATCTGCCATCCTCAGTAAACGGGTTCTGGATGTTATCCGGGAGGCCAGACGCCCTAGCACCAGAAAGTCTTATGCAGGTAAATGGAAAAGGTTTCACACCTGGATCCAGGCTAAGGGGGCCAATACGGCACAGCCCTCCATCCCTCTCATCCTGGATTACTTAGCTGACCTACTACACAGTGGTCTTCCTTGGTCCTCCATAAAAATTCATGCCTCTGCTGTTTCTGCTCATTTTCCCACTGAGCAGCTTCTTTTTTCGCACCCTCTGATTAAACAGTTCCTCAGAAGGGCTAGCAACTTGAGGCCTCCCAGAAGAGCACCAACACCAGCTTGGGACCTTAACTTTGTCTTGGAAAAGCTCACCCTGCCTCCTTTCGAACCAGCTTCTGCAGAGCTAAAATTTCTCTCCTGGAAGACCGCCTTCCTCCTGGCCATCGCTTCAGCCAGAAGAGTGTCTGAGCTGCAAGCACTCATGGCTGTGGAAACCCTTCATCATCTTCCATGCAGACAGGGCATCCCTCTGAACTAATCCATCCTTCATGCCCAAGGTGGTGTCCAGTGTGGTTCTCAATCAATCCATTTATCTACCCACCTTCTTTCCTAATCCCCAAAACAAGGGGGAAAGGATTCTGCACTCTCTAGATGTGCACAGACAGCTCAGATACTATCTGGACAGGACTAAACCCTTCAGAAAGTCTGATCACTTGCTCGTTAGCTTTGCTATAGGGGCAGAAGGCAAAGCTATCTCCAAGCAATCCATTTCTAAACGGATAGCACACTGCATACATTTCTCCGGCAAACAGCATGGTAAGCCTCCCCCCAAAGTGGTCAAGACACTCCACCAGGGCAGCCTTCACCTCTGCAGCTTTCCTCAGAGGAGTCCCCACCAGGGACATCCTGGAGGCTGCCACCTGGACATCTGTTCACACTTTTACAAAGCATTACCACCTGCCTCTCTTCTCCAAATCCAGGGCAGGGTTTGCCTCTACAATCTTGCAGGGCATTCTAGCCAGCCCCTAACTTCCTTGACAGCATCCACCATTTCCTCAGCTGTGGGACTCTACCCAAATGTGATGACTGCAACAGTGAAACACGAAGAACATAGCACAGTTGTGTACACTTACCATAAATGTAGATGTTCGAGTGTATTCACTGTTGCAGTCCTGGTTTCCCTCCCTCCGTCCCCCTTTCTATCTTTGTTACCTTTCTTCCTTGTTGTACTCCTTTCCTTACAAGGGACATATTGGTATTTATTTTCCACTGGTGGGGTTCTACCACCAGAACCTGGGTCCTACTTTGGGGCCTCCTGATGGGTTAGGGCAAGAAAAACTGATGTAATGGCATCAGCTGCCTTCCTTTATACCACTGACGACCTGACATCAGTTCTCAAGCGACTGTGACCGACGTAGAAATACTAAGTCTCTGGTACTCTGGTTGGCCAAGGGCTACCCTGGCAGGGATAACCCAAATGTGATGACTGCAACAGTGAAGACACTCACCATCTACATTTATAGTAAGTGTGCAGAACTCTACTTTCTGCAGGGCATGCTGACCCAGGCTTAGGTCTATTACTAATCCTACCACCCTTATCCTCCGCTTTGGGAATCCTCCCTCAGGTGATGACTGCAACAGTGAAACATGAAGAACATAGTACAGTTGTGTACACTTACCATAAATGTAGATGTTCGAGTGTATTCACTGTTGCAGTCCTGGTTTCCCTCCCTCCTTCCCCATTGTACCCTCTTTTCTTAGGGAGACATAAACTTCTTATGGCGGCTTTTTGCCACCAGGTCACCCTTATCATATTTTCTGGGGCTCCTGACTGGTTAGGGCAAGAAAAACTGATGTAATGGTGTCGGCTGCCTTGCTTTATAGACCTGACATCAGTCACAAGCGACAGCAGCCGATGCAGAAAAACATTGACTCTGGTATTCAGGCTGGCAGAGGTTCACCACAGAAGAGATTAACCCACAGGTAGTGACTGCAACAATGAATACACTCTAACATCTACATTCATGGTAAGTGTACACAACTGTGCTTTCCTAAGCCCCCTATGCAGCCTTCTGGCTGTGCTTAACCTATATCTAGAAAATTAGCGACTTAAAAAATTAGCGCTAAGGATGGATCCCGATGTCCTTCAAGAATGCAACTGCAGTCATAACATATGGGTTGTCCTGCCTCAGGCAGCCCTCGGTCGGCCGGATTCCAAAGTCTGGGTCCGACGTCGGCTGATGTCGCATTTCTCTCCGACGTCAGAGCGGCTGGAGTATATAAGCATCAGCCGACGCCATTTTCTTCAGTCTTTCTTGCCGCGCGGTGCTTGAAGCAGAAGCAGTTCGCAAGTGCCGGTCGGTCAGCTCCTGTATTCTTCGAATCCGAAGTCATCAAAAAAGCTAAGTACCCCGTTGGGGACCTTTTCTTGCCTCAGCCGATGTCAGAAATTACTGAAAAAGTTAACAATTGTCTGTCTTGTGGTAAACAAATACCTCATAAGGATTTCCACTCTTACTGTCTTGCTTGCCTTGGCCCAGACCACGACGTCTCGACCTGTGTCGCCTGTGCTCGCTTCAATAAGCGCACTCTCAGGCACCGGGTGGAGTTCGCTGAAGACTTTTTTGGCGATAAATTTGCTTATACAATGCTGTTGGAACTTCCGACATCGCAGACTCCTAAGAAACGAAAAGACCGGGACCGACATCCTCGGCCCGCGTCTTCCACCGACTCCACGCCAAAACCTACCGCGAGTGCTCCGGTTCCCCCTGAGACTGTTATTTCACCGCTCCGAACCGAAGACACCGCATTACCGATACCTCCGATACCGGAGGCCACACCGCCAGTTATAGATTTTCCTCCGGATACTGAAACCGAGGAAATGCCCGAGACCATTGCTGTAGATAAGGTCACTCCTGCACGTGGAGCTGCTAGGCCTCCTATGGCCATGTCTATTAAGGCCTACACACGTGCTAAGGCAGCCAGCAAGACCAAGCACCTTACTGCTAAAGCCTTACCTCAGCCTTCTCCTGAAACACAAATCATGACTATGGTCGCAGACTTAATTTCCATGATTAGAGGTTCACAGGCCCATCCTGAGAGAGGATCCCAGCCTCCTTCTGATAAGAGGCCCCGGGTTGAACCCTCTGACCCTATCCCTTCAGATGAAGATTCTGAGGACTCTGTTCACTCCGATGGCCAGGAAGAGCTCTTCCAGACCTATGAGGACTCGGATGCAGAGGATTCCATCCCCTCGGCCTCCCCTCCTGAGGATATTTCTTTTGGGGAAGTTCTGCATACCATGAGGGAACATTTTAAGTGGCAAGGCCAGGAATATTCTGATTCCAGAAAGCCTTGAACCTTCCTTAAAAGCCCCAACACAGGCCCCTGGCTATACCTCCTGTGCTTGATGTTTTGGATGACCTATACTCTGACTCCAGTGTTACCCGGATACTCTTCCTCCTGCTCCAGCCAAGCCAGACAGATATTATAGGGTCCCAGAAACACATTCTCATTTCTTTAGGGCCCATGCTGTTGATTTAGAAACTATTTCTCAGGGACCTAAAGGGGTTTCAGCATCCACCTCCAAAAATCCTTTGCCTTCCAACAGGGAAGCTAGGTCATTAGAGAGATGGGGAAAAAGGTCTACACCTCCACTACTTTATCTATGAGAGCTCTGAATTGCCTCTTTCATATGTTTCAATATCAGGATTACCTGTTAGATGATTTACAGAAAACATTGGCCTCTCCTGAACCTTTAGACAGGAAGTCTTTGCAGGAAGCTGTACATAATTCTCAGCAAGTCAGCAATCACTTTCTGCAGTGTGGATATGATGCATTGGAAGCTTCATGTAGGGCAGCTATGACAGGGGCAGTCATTCGTAGACATGCATGGTTAAAAGAACAACCTCTACCAGAAAATGTTAAGGCAAAACTCCTTGATGCACCCTTGGAAAAGAACAAGCTTTTTGGTGCTAATGCTAAAGATGTGTTAAAGTCCATCGAGGAAAAAGCAAAATCAGTTCAGACTGTCAAAGATTTCCTCCAGGTTCAGCCCCCCAGATTCAGCAGGAATTGGCCTTCTAAAATCTGGTCCTTTCCTAATCCTGAAAGATTTCAAAGGGGTAAAAACAGGCATGGCCGAGGAAGAGGACAATACAGAGGTTCTTACAGGGGACGACAATGGCAACCAGCAAACCAAAGAAGTGACACAGGGGTCTCCCCTGCCCCACAGGGACAATCTCAATGACTTTCCTCTACTTCCGCTGACCAAGGAGCAAATAGAAGCACCCTTGGGCGGAAAATTATCTCTGTTTTCAGACAATTGGCACAGATTGACAAAGGACAAATGGATTTTGGACATTATAGACCAAGGTTACAGGTTCCACTTTCATACCTTACCAAGAAAACAAGGCATGCCAAACCTACCACAAAACCAGAGGGCAGAGGCTATCAAGCAAATTTCTCTGCTTGCTCAGATCAAAGCAATAGAAAGAGTTCCACAACAAGAACAAGGCCAGGGGTTTTATTCAAGACTGTTCTTTGTTCCAAGAAAAGAAACTCAATGGAGACCAATACTGGATTTGTCCGCATTAAACACTTTTCTCATAGTACCAAAGTTCAAAATGCTGACTCTACAGCAACTCCTTCCCATGCTGGGCAAGGGGTCTTGGCTGATTACTCTGGACCTCAAGGAGGCATACCTGCATGTCCCTATCAGACACAGCTGTAGAAGATACCTCAGATTTCTTGCAGGGCCAGAGCATTATCAATTCTCAGCATTGCCATTTGGCTTATCTACTGCGCCCAGAGTATTCACAAAATGCCTGGCTTCAGTAATTGCTCATTGCAGGCTCCAGGGGATCCAAATTTACCCCTACCTGGACGACTGCCTCATACAAGCGGACGACAAATTGATTTTGACAAAAAACTTGAACTATGTCATACAATTGCTACAGGCTCTGGGATACACAGTCAACTTCCAAAAGTCAAGACTTCAGCCATCCCAGCAAATAACCTTCTTAGGAGCCAATCTAGACACAGCCTCTCAAATGGCTTACCTGACAGAAGACAAGCAAGAGAAGTTAACTCATTATTTCAAAGGTTTGGCAAAACTCACCCAGATGACTGCAAGGAGATTCCTACAGGCCCTGGGTTACATGGCATCCTGCATTCTCCTGGTTCCATTAGCAAGACTACACATGAGAAAGCTTCAATGGTACCTAAAAAGCCTATGGTCTCAGCACAGCAACAACTTAGAGACAACCATACCGCTCATTCCATGCCTACAAAAGGAATTCCTATGGTGGGCCTCGGTAAGCCAGGCAAACACAGGTATGTCATTCAAAAAACCTCAGATAACACAGACCATGACCACAGACTCCTCAGACCTTGGATGGGGGGCGCACATGGAGGGCAGATGTATACAAGGACAATGGTCTCCAAAGGAAACACATCTGCATATAAACCAAAAGGAAATGCTGGCAGTAATGCATGCCATCGAGGCCTTTCGACAACAACTTCAGCAAGGCCATCTACTGATACGGACAGACAAACACCACTGTGATGTGGTACATAAACAAGCAAGGGGGCACCCACTCTTACCCCCTTTGCAGACTGACAATGAATCTTTGGGAAAAATCAATGAGCCTAAACATACAGTTGCAATCCCAGTTTGTTCCAGGCAAAGACAATGTGCTGGCGGTCAGCCTAAGCAGGAATTTCATAGATCCACACGAGTGGAGGTTACATCCGAAAATCTTCACACAACTCACCTCGACATGGGGCAGGCCAGAAGTAGACCAATTTGCCTCCCACCTCAACCATCATCTACAAAAATTCTGTTCAAGGACATATCATCCACAAGCTTGGAAAATAGATGCTCTTTCATTCAGCTGGAACTTCCTAAAAATCTATGCATTCCCACCTCTGCCACTGATGACCACCGTATTACTAAAGATCAAAGCAGAGAGGCCCAAGGGGATCCTAATAGCTCCAGACTGGCCAAGACAACACTGGTATCCACTACTACGGAGCATATGTCACAATAAAATTGGGCCCTTCCCCAATGGCCCCTACTTTTGACTCAACACAACTTCAAAACAGTGCATCCAAACCTTCAGACGCTGCAGCTAACAGCCCGGGAGATCCCATGAATAACCTCAATCTATCTCTCTCCAAGGAAGTTCAGCGGATATTAACAGAAGCTCGAAGACCATCCACCAGAAAGGTTTACTTAGCAAAATGGAAGAGATTCAGCATCTGGAATACCAGCAAGGGACATGATGCATCATTATTGAACATCCCACTCATCCTGGAATATTTGGCAGATATGCTACAGAATGGACTCTCATAGTCTTCCATAAAGATACATGCTTCAGCTATTTCAGCTAGATATAATACTGATCCGCCTGTGTTTTCACATCCTTTAAGGCAATTCCTCAGGGGAATCAAGAACATTAAGCCACCAAGAAAGGCTCCAGTGCCAGCTTGGGACCTCAACTTTGTCCTAGAAAAACTGACTCTACCTCCCTTTGAGCCAGCAGCTTCAGTGGACTTACAATTTCTCTCATGGAAGACAGCTTTCCTGTTGGCAATTACCTCAGCAAGAAGGGTTTCGGAACTACAGGCCCTAATGGCAATACCACCATTCATAATCTTTCACAGAGACAGGGTCTACTGAAGAACCAACCCTACTTTTATGCCAAAGGTGGTATCTAGGGTTTCTTTCAATCAAGCTATTCACCTGCCTACTTTCTTCCCCAATCCTGAGAGCAAAGGGGAAAGACTGTTGCATACCTTGGACATTCACAGACAACTTCGCTACTACCTGGACAGAACCAAGACCAGTAGGAAGTCTAATCAGCTTTTTGTAGCTTACGCCCCTGGAGTACAAGGAAAAGCAATTTCCAAACAGACTATTTCAAAATGGATTGGACATTGCATCAGATTTTGTTATTCCTTCCATGGGAAGAATGTTCCAGCTAATGTCAGACCACACTCCACCAGAGCTACAGCCACCTCTACAGCATTCTTAAGAGGGGTGCCTACAAAAGACATTCTAGAAGCTGCTACATGGAGCTCCGTGCATACATTCTCCAAACACTACAATCTCCCTTTATACTCCAGATCCAGAACAGGCTTTGCTTCGGCAGTCCTGCAGGGTTTGATTGCCACACCATCTCTTTCCTAGAGCATTCCTCCTCCCCCAGCTAAGCTATGGTATTCAACCCATATGTCATGACTGCAGTTGCATTCTTGGAGGACATAGTACAGTTTTGTACCTACCATAAATGTAGATGTCCGATAGATATGCAACTGCAGTCGGATTTTCCCTCCCTCCATACCCCTCTATGCCTTGGGTCCACTTCTATCCCTGTTTCTCTTAGCTGGGGATATCTGTTATGGTGTATCTGTTTATTGCTTACTTATTTGTCTGGAATCCTGTTTTTGTCTTCCAATTTGATTACAACCTTCCTCGGAGGGCACCTGGCATCTGGGGCAAGAAACACTGAAGAAAATGGCGTCGGCTGATGCTTATATACTCCAGCCGCTCTGACGTCAGAGAGAAATGCGACATCAGCCGACGTCGGACCCAGACTTTGGAATCCGGCCGACCGAGGGCTGCCTGAGGCAGGACAACCCATATGTTATGACTGCAGTTGCATATCTACCGGACATCTACATTTATGGTAGGTACAAAACTGTACTTTTTGCAAGCCCCGACTGAACCTCTGCAGAAGGCCGAGATTCCTAGTCCCACTTCCACTGCCCCTCTGCTTTCGGATGCCCTGCCAGCTACCAGTTTAGGAGTTGAGGGGCGTCCTGACAGATTTGTCTACTTCATTGACCTTTGAGAAAGCTGCTTCACTCATCCACTGAGCTTACTCAAACATCGGCTACAGCCGAGGTCGAGGGGGAACCAGACACAGCCAGGCCTCCTACGGACAATGATATCCTTAGCCATGCATCTGATTCCAGGCCTATACCTAAGACTACCCCAGTTAAAAAGAAACAGAAAGCCAAACATCTGGCTACACCCGCCAAAGGCCTACCTGATTGGCAGTCCTTCACCTCATCTTTGATGCAGGCCTTCATGACCTTTAGGCGCTCAGCCTCTTCTCCATCTACTCTTCCTCTCCTCAGCCCTAGGCCTGCCTCTGTCTGCTCTCTTCCACCACCCACTTCACAAGACAGGGAAGAAGAGCAAGAGGCTTATTATTTATCTTCAGATGAATCAGTATAATATACCTCCCAAATAGCCTCTCCTCAAGAGTATTACTCCCCAGATGAATCCATCGAAGGGAACTCCCTTCCAGAGAATATCATCTTTGGAGAGACCATAACCAAAATAAAGGAATACTTCAAATGAGATCCCTCACATGTGTCTGATACTTAAAAGTATTTTGAATTGCTACAAGTGGAACCTCCCACCCCTTCTGCCATTCCTGCTTATTTAGATGCCTTTTCCTCAGCATCTAAGATTCCAGACTCTGCCACCTGCCCCTAAGAGGCCAGATC
The DNA here is from genome assembly GCF_019279795.1 of Protopterus annectens. Classification (NCBI taxonomy): domain Eukaryota; kingdom Metazoa; phylum Chordata; order Ceratodontiformes; family Protopteridae; genus Protopterus; species Protopterus annectens. The sequence continues at coordinate 951,277,137 of NC_056727.1, forward strand.
GCATCTACAAAGTGCCTGATGACCAGACATTTCTAGTGAGACCAACCCTATCAGACCCTGCTGTGATTGCTGCATCACCTGATAAACAATCCAGACTGATCCCGTATGCCTCTCTCTTACCTACTGACAAGGACAGCAAAACCATGGATAGAATTTGAAAGGTTTACACCTCTTCCACATTGGCCTTTAGAGCCATCAACTATCAAATCCATGTGACCAAATGTGCTCTGTTTGTTGTCTGTCAAGCCTCTACTCAGCTGGTTGCTACTCCAGATTGCCCCACTAAATCTGACATGGTATCTAAACTATCTTTGGCTGCCCAAGTAGCCAGACACTCCATTAGATGTAGTTATGATGCTGCAGAGGCATCTGCATGGTCTGCAGCCTCTGCCTCTGTACTTCGAAGATATTCTTGGCTACGTCAACACTTACCAGAGGACTTCAAGTCTGAAATCTTAGATGCACCTCTGGACCTTAACTTATTGTTTGGTAAACAGTCAGCAGACCTTTTCAAAAATCTGTAAGAAAAGAGTAAGGAATTGCAAAACATTAAGCATCTTCTCATGTCCCCTATTTCTAAATATTACAGGAATTACCTTGCCAAAACTACTTTTGTTAGATGAAACCCCTCTTCAGCTGGACCTACCTCTTCCAGACACAGAAGAGGGGCCAGAAGACAAACCCCTTCCAGGCCAGCTGTCTCACAGCCCCCCACTAGACAGAGGAGGACCCAACAATGCGTGGATTGCCTTGCCTACCTTCTCTTTTCTGCCCGCTTCTCCCCCTGCCTCCTCTTTTGGAAAACCATCACTACAGACAAATGGGTTCTGGTTATAGTTCAAAAAGATACTTTCGCTCTTGAAAAGAAAGGCCCCCCTTTAAGGAGTGTTCCCTTCCCCCCAAGAAATCAGACACCTCTCCCCACAGATTTTGCAAGACCTTCTGAACCTGGGAACAACAGAACCAGTCCCTCCAGGGCAGAAAGGAAAAGGCTTCTAATCAAGACTGTTTCTGGTCCCCAAAAAAGATGGACCATGGAGGCCCATTCTAGGCCTTTCCTTTCTTAAACCTATTCTTAGAGGTTCCCACCTTCAGAATGTTGTCCCTACAAACTTTACTCCCTCTTATACCAGCCCAGGCATTCGTGGCCACACTCGACCTGAAAGAATCCTATCTGCGCATACCCATTCAACCTTCCCAAAGGAAATTCTTACATTTTCTGGACCCTCCTCTCACTTTCAGTTTACTGCATTGCCCTTTGGTTTGTCCACTGCTGTGAGTGTTTACAAAATGCCTGGCGCCTGCCATAGCCTATTGCAGTACACAAGGAATTCAGATTTACCCTTACCTGGACGACATCCTTATCCTAGCAGAATGCAAGGAAACCCTGCTAGTCCATCTACAGTTCATTTGCCTACTTCAAAGACTGGGGTTCGCTCTCAACTTCCCAAAATCTTCCTTAACCCCAGAACAAGGCCAACCATTTCTGGGTTACAGGATCAGGACAGACGTAATGAAAGCATTTTTTTCCCCAGGACAAAGTCAGTTCCCTGTCCTCCCACTTCAAAACCCTTATGCAGACCCAACAGATAAATCCAAGGCAATTCCTACGAACCCTTGGCCTAATGGCAGCCACCATTCCCATGCTACCACTAGCCAGAATGCACATGCGAAAGCTGCAGTGGTACCTAAAAAATGTATGGTCACACCACCCGCATCCTTTAGAGCAAGAAATCACCCTTTTGCCCTGCCTACAATCAAAGCTAAAGTGGTGGGTAAAGCAAATTCAGCCTTCCACTGCAGTTACCCAGCCCAAACCAGTTCATGCATACAGATGCATCAGACCTAGGATGGGGAGCCACAATGTCAAACTGCAGAGTACAAGCAAAGTGTCATCCTTCCATAAAGAACAAACCTATCAAAGTGAGGGAAATGACAGCAGTCCTTCTGGCAGTGAAAGTCTTCCTTCCCGTTTTACAATCAGGTGTTCTCCTAGTAATAACCGTCAACACCACAGTTATGTGGTACCTCAGTAACCAAGGAGGGACAAAAGCATGCCACCTCTGCAGACTAACCTTACTAATCTGGGATGTAGCCTCACAACACAACTTGTCCCTGCAGGCATCCTACATCCCCTCTCAGGACAACAAACAAGCAGACCTTCTCCGCAGGACATCCCCTCCAAATCACGAATGGATGCTGGCCAGGAATGTATTTCTTGATATTGTCCACCAGTGGGGCACACCTCAAGTAGATTTGTTTGCCCCCCCCCCCAGAACAGACGACTGCAGACTTACTGTTCCAAAACCCACTCTCCCCCACTAGCTTTGAGAGTAGATGCATTCAGTATTTCATGGAAGGGAGGTTTCTGTATGCCTTTTCACCCTTCCCATTAATTCAAAAAGTCCTCCTGAAAATCGGGAGAGACCAAAAAATCTTGCTGGTGACCCCCTACTGGCCAAGGCAGCACTGGTTCCCCCTACTTCTCAATTTAGCCAAGGGCAATCATCACAAGTTACCCCACAAGGTGGACCTTCTGAAGCAACAAAAGGGAACCCTCATTCACTCACACTTGCAGATGTTGGCACTGACACTGGGTTATAAACTTCTAATTCCCTTCAAGCACCACTACTCAGAGGATGTGCTTTCAGTCCTGAGAGAGGCCAGGAAACCTAATACAAGGAAATCTTGCTTAGCTAAATGGGAGAGATTTTCCAAATGGTGTCTGGGCCAGGACAGGGATCCATGCATCGCAGATCCACCCCTAATTCGTGCCTGTGTGTGTCAACTAGTTAAGGTGGGACTTTATTACTCTTCAGTGAAAGTCCACCTTTCAGCAATCTCAGTCTGCCTGCCACTAGACCCTCTCCTACTAGCCAGGCTCAATGTTAAGCTATTCTTAAAGGGGGTCTTGCACATTAGGCCACCACCCTGGGACTTGAACTTCATCCTTAAAAAACTGCCTCCTTTTGAACCTGCAAGTATGGTTACTCTGCAAATGTGCACGTGGAAGACAGTTCTGCTAGTGGATATAACTTCAGCTAGAAGGGTGTCAGAATTACAGGCCCTAATGTCCTACCCTCCCTACTCTACCTTCCAGAAGGACAGGGTGACCCTATGAACCAACCCTTTATATGTAAAATGGTCAATGATCTGTCCTTAAACCAATTTATTCATCTACCTGCCTTTCCCCTCTCCCACCAATGAAAGTGAACAATACTCCACTCCCTGGATGTACACAGACAGCTAAGGTTTTACCTAGACAAAACCAAAATCCATAAGAAAATCCAATCAGCTTTTTATTCCCTTCCACCCCAAGGCTCTGGGCAAGGCAGTCTCCAAACAAAAACCATCTCATGTTGAATTTGAAAAACTGTTTGCCTATGTTGCTCTCACCATGGCATAAAACTCCCACAGGGTGTAAAAGCTCACTCTACCAGGGCAGTAGCAGCCTCCAAAGCCTTCTTAAAAGGCCTGGACACTGCATCCATCCTGGAAGCAGCCACATGGTCCACCATTCACACTTTCACCAAACACTACAAGTTAGACAATGTCTCCAGAGCATATGTAGGTTTTGCCAGAGCAGTTCTGCAGGGCTTTGTGGTATCAACTTCTACTCCTCCCCTTCCTTACATCTAAGCTGTGGTACTTTCCTACACCAAGAATACTGCAACATAGGAGTAGAAGGACATAGAATAGTTGTGTAAAATCTTATCATAACCATAGATGTCCTTCTCTTCCATGTTGCAGTATTCCTTTCCACCCACCTAAACCCCTTATCGTTCCTCTCTCGCTCATTACTGACCTGTCTTGGGTCTTCTGGTGGTTATGCCCTACACTATGACCAGTTTAACCACCAAATGACTCTATTATCCTATGGCTGACATCACTTGCTATTCTACTTGTTACCAGTCCTGCTTGGCTTTCAAGTTCTGATGTCTGTGCATGCAGACGTCACATTTAATGTTTATGGTCCCACGCAATTACAACAGCCAAGCTGAAGCTTTTGTATAGGAGCCGACATTCGGGTCACCTGAGGTAGGGAATCCCACACTAAGAATACTGAAACATGGAAGAGAAGGACATCTATGGTTATGGTAAGATTTTACACAACTATTCTTTGCATTTATTGGATGTCCACAGGCAGTTACGTTTTTACCTACATAGAATGAAAGCTATTAGAAAGACTGATCAATTATTTGTGTCCTTTGCAGATTCTAAATTAGGAAAGTCCGTTGAAAATGTAACCTTAGTCAGATGGCTGATGGATTGCATGTCATTTGTCTACAACAAATTTTGTCCATCCGTACTAAACCTCTAGGATCTCATTCAACTAGGTCCATGGCACCTTCTTCAGTGTTTCTGTCTAGGGCTTCCATGGATGGCATATGTGCAGCAACAACTTTGGCAAATCCTCATACATTTATCACTCAGTATAAAGTAGATCTGGTCAGTCTTGAAAGAAAGAGCGGTCTTTGGCTCAACTGCACTCAGGAATATCCTTCCATAGAGTCCACCTGGAACTTCAGGTAGCTGGGGATTCTGTCCTATCAATTAACGATAGAATGAAAATTGACAACGTCGGATAAAGAAGTTATGTACTCACCATAACGTTCCATTTTCATTCTTCCTCAGCTTGCCACCCACCAACCCCAACCTTTCTTTTTTCACAGTAAGTTGCTGGAAGAACGAGAGATTTTAAGGAACAATACTGTCCTTCTGGTTGAGCCCCAGATATGGCTTATTCTGTCAAGAGTAAAGGACTACTATATAAATCCCTTATGTGAAACAACAAACAAGATCCTGAGGTATGTTAGGAATTGGTGCATTATGGATGAGGGGTAACTCAAGAGCTTTTTGGTGACCACAAGCTGTAGTAATGCCAGAGACGGATCCAAAAACAGTTAAGGCAGAATGAAAATGGACAACACAGATGAAATGGTATGGTGAGTACATAACTTCTTTTTTGCTTCTGTAATAAAGGTGTTTTAAGTTTCTGCCAAATGCAGCATTTTTTAAATATATTTGAAGAGTCTGTATTGTAGAGTCTGCACTGAAATGTGTATAAAAAAACATGTTCTTTGTGTTTCACTGTTGCAGTCATCACCTGTGGGTTATCCCTCTCTGGTAGCCTTCGGCCGGCCCGAATACCAGAGTCAGTGTTTTTCTGCATCGGCTGCTGTCGCTTGCTGCCTGATGTCAGGTTGGCAGTGCTATAAAGGAAGGCAGCCGACGCCATTACAACAGTCTTACTTGCCGTGGAGCCCAAAGCAGAAGCAGTTCGCAAGTGTGCTGGTTGGTTGCTACCAGAGTTTGAGTTACAGCTGAAAACGTCTAAAGCTAAGTAGCCCATTGGGATCCTTTTTTCGTGCACTAACCGATGTCCAAAAAAGTTAACAGTTGTGTCAACTGTGGAAAGTGGGTCTATATTATATCACCAAAGTTTGCAAATGGCGAATACGACTTGAGCGATACCAACTGAATGAAGAACAGGAATATCGAAACGGGGGGGGGGACTAAGACAGGCAAACTGTCATAACGTGTTTTATGCAGGGCAGCAAGCCTCCCTGCACCCCCCACACCCCCGCTAATTGATATACCAACTCTGAGAATCTCACTACATTGGAGTAAAGGGAAGGATTCCCTACGGCGATCTCCGTTCATTCGTTCAATATTTCCCGATGTCCTTCAAGGATGCATCTGCAGTCCTAACAAATGGGTTGTCCTGGCCTCAGGCAGCCCTTCGGTCGGCCGGATTCCAAAGTCTGGGTCTGGCCTCGGCTGATGTCGCACTTCACCCGACGTCATAGCTGCAGTTCAGCGGGTATAAAGGCATCAGCCGACGCCATTTTCCTCAGTCTTTCTTGCCGCGCGGCGCCCGAAGCAGAAGCTGTTCGCAAGTGCCGGTCGGTCAGAACCAGAGATTGCTGCTACCGAAGACTTCTAAAAAGCTAAGTACCCCGTTGGGGACTCTTTCTTGCCTCAGCCGATGTCAGAAAAAGTGAATAACTGTTTAACTTGTGGGAAACAAATACCTCATAAAGATTTCCACTCTTACTGCCTACCTTGTTTAGGCCCAGACCACGACGTAGCAGCTTGTCTAGCCTGTGCTTCCTTCAACCGACGAACACTTAGACGTCGGTTGGAGTTTGCAGAGGAGTTTTTCGGCTCCGCTTTTGCTTATATCATGCCGTCGGAGACTCCGACTTCACATTTAGCTAAAAAGCGTAAGGAAAAGGACCGACACTCGCGGTCCGGTTTCGCCGAAACAGCGGTCCATGTTTCGGCCGAAACCGCGGTTAAGCCAACCGTGAGTGTCTCAGTTTCGGCCGAAACAGAGTCCGCGGTTCTTCGGCCGAAAGCATGCCTCCTCCTACCGAGGCCTCTTCCAGCATGGCTGAATCTGCTACTGAAAATCCACCTGCTCTTACAGTTTCTCAGGATTTATCAGATACTATCCCCTTAGATGTATCTGCTCCTGCACGTGGAGCTGCTAGGCCCCCTGCATCCATGTCAATTAAGGCTTTTGCCAGGGCTAAAGCAGCTAAATCTTCAAAGGCCGTGCCTGCTAAAGCCCCCTCTCACAGGCCAAGCTCTAGTACTCAAATGCTTAGTCTATTAGAGGATCTCATTTCTTTGATCAGGGGAACCCAGTCTCACCCTGACAGGGCCTCTCACCCACCTCCAGAGAAGAGGCTTAGAGCAGAGCCCCCTGAGCCAGTTTCTTCAGATTATTCCTCTGATGACTCAGAAAACACAAATCCTCCAGAGGGCCCTTACTCTCCATATGAGGACTCTGATGCAGAGGATTCCATACCTTCTGTCTCTCCTCCTGAGGAATTTTCTTTTGGGGAAACCTTGCATGCTATGAGGGAACAATTTCAATGGCAGGGCCAGGATTTTTCAGATTCTAGGAAAAGGCTTAGGACCTTTTTACATTTACCACAGCATAGGCCTTTAGCTATTCCTCCAGTACTTACAGTTGTGGATGATGCATTTAATGATGCTTGTACTGCCCCTGACTCACTGCCTCCGGCCCCTGCTAAGCCCGACAGATACTACAGGGTTCCGGACACACATTATCATATATACAAGGCTCCTATTGCAGATCCTGAAACTATATCACAGGGCCCCAAAGCTGTAGCGGCTGCCTCTACCAAAAACCCCCTCCCCTCTGAAAGAGAATCTAGGGCATTGGAGATGGGGTAAAAAAGTTTATACTTCTGCTACTCTTTCGGCTAGGGCCTTAAACTGTCAATTCCACATGATTCAGTATCAGGAATTTCTGTTAGATCAGCTCACTAAAAAATTGTCCTCGCCTGAACCTTTAGACCGTAAGTCCCTTCAGGATTTGGTGCATAACACTCAGCAGGTCAGTAATCATTCCTTAAAATGCGGCTATGATGCACTGGAGGCTTCCTTTAGATCAGCTATGACTGGTACAGTGATCAGAAGGCATGCATGGTTAAAAGAGCAATCCTTACCAGACCATGTAAAGTCAAAGCTTCTAGATGCTCCCATGGAAAAGCACAGTTTGTTTGGTTCCCCTGCACAGCAAGTGTTGAAGAAGGTGGAAGAAAAAGCTAAATCTGTCCAGACAGTCAAGGATTTCTTACAGGTCCAGCCTCCGAGATTTAGTAGGAACTGGCCTTCCAAGAATTGGTCCTTTCCAGACACCACCAGATCACAGAGAAGCAGAAATAGACGCCCTAGAGGCAGAGGTCAATCCAGAGGTGCCTACAGGGGACGTCAGTGGCAGCCTAACAGCCAGAGAACTTCTGCCACAGATCCAGCCACTACCACTTCTACAGGACAATCACAGTGACTTGGCTCTGAAACCGCCTACCAGGGAACAACTGGCAGCACCCTTAGGTGGAAAATTAGCCTTATTTTCAGTAAATTGGCATTACATTACAGGAGACAAATGGATTTTACAGACAATAGACAAAGGCTACAGGTTTCACTTCCATACTCTTCCAAGGAAGAGAGGAATGCCAAACCTACCTCCAAACCAAAGGACAAACGCTCTACAGCAAATAGACCACTTACTAAGGATGAGAGCTATAGAAAAGGTACCGCTATGCAACAAGGACAAGGATTTTATTCAAGGCTTTTCCTAGTACCAAGAAAGGAAAACCAATGGAGACCTATCCTCGACCTGTCCGCTCTAAACACCTATCTCATTGTTCCAAAATTCAAAATGCTGACCCTACAGCAACTTCTTCCCATGCTGGGCAAGGAGTCTTGGCTGGTGACTCTGGATCTCAAGGAGGCATACCTGCACGTCCTCATACGACCAAATTGCAGAAGATACCTCAGATTTCTTGCAGGATCAGAGCATTATCAATTCTCAGCATTGCCTTTTGGCTTATCTACTGCGCCCAGAGTATTTACGAAATGCCTGGCATCAGTAATTGCTCATTGCAGGCTTCAGGGAATTCAAATTTATCCATACCTGGACGACTGCCTGTTACAAGCGGACAGCAAAGACAAATTAACAAAAGATTTGAAAGGTTATTCACCTGCTGCAAGCCCTGGGATACACAGTCAACACAAAAAAGTCAAGGCTGATACCATCCCACAGGATAACCTTCCTGGGTGCAGAACTGGACACATCAAACCAGATGGCATTCCTCACAGCAGAAAAACAGAAGCAGCTACCACTCTATTTCATGGCACTAACAATGCAGAACCAGCTTACAGCAAGGAAAATCCTGCAAGCCCTGGGTTACATGGCATCCTGCATAATATTAATCCCACATGCCAGGCTACATATGAGAAAGTTGCAATGGTACCTGAGGAATTTATGGTCTCAGCACAAGCACAGCCTAGAAACCCAAATTCCAATAATTCCATGTCTGAAACAAGAATTCCAGTGGTGGGCCCAGGCCTGTCAATTGAACAAAGGACTGCCCTTCCACAGGCCTCACCCAAGCCAGACTATCACCACGGACGCCTCAGACCTCGGTTGGGGGGCACACATGGTGGACAAGTGCATACAAGGCTTATGGACTCGAGACCAGATGAACCTACACATAAATCAAAAAGAGATGCTGGCAGTAAAGCAGGCAATTCAGACATTCAGACCATTTCTTCAACAGGGTCATTTGCTGATAAGGACGGACAACACCACAGTCATGTGGTATATCAACAAACAGGGAGGCACACATTCATATCCTCTATGCCGGATGGCAATGGACCTCTGGAATGTGGCCCTGAGCCTCAACATTCAGCTCCAAGCCATATTTGTGCCAGGAAAAGAAAATATACTAGCAGGCATCTTAAGCAGAACCACCACGGATGCCCACGAATGGATGCTGCATCCAGACATCTTCAAAACCATCACAAGGAAATGAGGACTGCCAGAAATAGACCTGTTCGCATCCCCACACAACCACCAATTGAAAAAATTCTGCACAAGGACATACCACCCACTTGCTTGGAAGGTGGACTCCTTATCCTTCAGTTGGGAAAACCTGACAGCATATGCATTCCCACCTCTTCCTTTGATGCACAAAGTGCTACTGAAGATCAAGGAAGATCACCCGAGGATCATCTTGATAGCTCCAGATTGGCCAAGGCAACATTGGTACACGCTACTGAGGAGTATGTCCCGGGAACACGCATGGCCTCTACCCTTACTACCTCTACTGCTAACACAGAACAACGTCAAAATCCTGCATCCAAACTTGAAAACACTGCAGCTAGCTGCTTGGAACATTACATAAGGAAAAATAACCCAGATTTATCTCAAAGGGTTAAAGACATTATCTTGGAGGCTCGCAGACCCTCAACAAGGAAAACTTATACAGCAAAATGGAAAAGATATCTCATTTGGAGTGCAACAAAAGGAGTGGATGCATCATTGGCAAACATAGCTAACATCCTGGAATACTTAGCAGAGCTTTTCCACAATGGTCTCTCCTACTCCTCCATTAAGATTCATGCATCAGCAATTTCAGCAGAATACAACGTGGATCCTCCAGTCTTCTCTCCACCTCTACTCAGACAGTTTCTCAGAGGAATTAAAAATGTAAAGCCACCAAGGAAACCTCCGTTGCCTGCATGGGACTTGAACTTTGTGTTAGAAAAGTTGACACTTCCCCCTTTTGAACCAGCAGCAACAGCAGAATTACAGTACTTACCTTGGAAGACTGCATTCCTGCTGGCAATCACTTCAGCTAGAAGGGTTTCTGAATTACAGGCATTAATGGCAGTACAACCCTTCCTTATCTTCCATCAGGATAGAGTGTCCATGAGAACTAATCCTACCTTTATGCCAAAGGTGGTCTCCAGGGTATCATTAAATCAAGCAATACACCTACCAACTTTCTTCCCCAACCCACAGAACAGGGGGGAAAGATTGCTGCATACCTTGGATGTACACAGACAATTGCGCTACTACCTGGATAGAACCAAGAACAATAGAAAAACTGACAAGCTTCTGGTAGCATATGCAACAGGAATGGAAGGAAAAGCAATTTCAAAACAAACAATCTCAAAATGGATAGGAAATTGCATTAGATTTTGTTACTCTTTTCATGGAAAGGCAACTCCAAAAAACATCAGACCTCACTCCACAAGGGCTACAGCCACTACTACAGCTTTCTTACGAGGAGTGGCTACCAAAGACATTTTAGAGGCTGCTACTTGGAGCTCCGTGCATACATTTGCCAAGCATTATAATCTACCTTTATACTCCAGATCCCGAGCAGGTTTTGCCACTGCTGTTTTGCAAGGGATCTTAAATACACCATAAACTCTTAGTGCCTCCTTAGTGCCTCCTCCCCCAGTTTGGCTATGGTATTCTACCCATTTGTTAGGACTGCAGATGCATCCTTGAAGGACATAGTACAGATGTCCTTCATGGATGCATCTGCAGTCATAACAACTGGGTTGTCCTGTCGTCAGGCAGCCCTTCAGTCGGCCGGATTCCAAAGTCCGGGTCCGGCTTCGGCTGATGTCGCACTTCACCCGACGTCATCTCTGTTGGTCTTCCGGTATAAAAGCATCAGCCGACGCCATTTTCCTCAGTCTTTCTTGCCGCGTGGCGCCCGAAGCAGAAGCTGTTCGCAAGTGCCGGTCGGTCGGATCCAGAGATTACTTCTACCGAATACTACTTCGAAGACTTCTAAAGCTAAGTACCCCGTTGGGGACTTTTTCTTGCCTCAGCCGATGTCAGAAAAAGTTAATAATTGTTTAACCTGTGGGAAACAAATACCTCATAAAGATTTCCACTCTTATTGTCTGCCTTGTTTAGGCCCAGCCCACGACGTAGCAGCCTGTTCGCCTGTGCTTCTTTCAACCGGCAACGCTTAGGCGTCGGTCGGAGTTTGCAGAACAGTTTTTCGGTTCTGATTTTGCGTACATTATGCCGTCGGATCCTCCGACTACCCAATCTGCCAAAAAACGCAAAGATAAAGACCGACACTCGCGGTCCGCGGTTTCGGCCGAAACCATGGTTAAGCAAACAGAGTGTCTCGGTTTCGGCTGAAACCGAGAAAACTGATCAAAGTACAGCTGAACCTATCTCTACAACTGAGGCCCCTGCTACCACTCTTGAATCGGCCTCAGAAATTTTATCCACTACGGTGGTTGCCACTGACTTATCAGACACCATTCCCTTGGATGTCTCTACCCCAGCACGTGGTGCTGCTAGGCCTCCAGCAGCCATGTCCATTAAGGCCTTCGCCAGGGCTAAAGCAGCCAAGACTACTAAGACAGTGCCTGTTAAACCCCCCACAACCAGGCCCTCTTCTAGTTCTCAAATGCTTACTTTGGCAGAAGATTTAATTTCATTAATTAGAGGATCTCAATCTCACCCAGGCAGGGCCTCTCAGCCCCAGAGAAGAGACCTAGGGCAGAGCCCCTGAGCCAGTGTCCTCTGATGATTCGCCTGGCGAATCAGACATAACTGACCAGCCAGAGGCTCCTTTCTCCAATTTTGAAGATTCTGATGCTGAAGAATCCATTCCAGCTGCTTCCCCACCAGAAGAATTCTCCTTTGGGGAAACCTTACATGCCATGAGAGCAGTTCCAATGGCAGCAACAGGATTTTTCAGACTCCAGAAAAGACTTAGGACCTTTCTGCACCTCCCACAGCACAGGCCCTTAGCTATACCTCCTGTTCTCTCTGTGGTGGATGATGCTTTCAATGATGTCTGCTCCGCTCCAGATTCTTTACCCCAGCCCCTGCCAAACCAGACAGATTTTACAGGGTGCCAGATACTCATCACCACCTTTACAAGGCCCCACTTGCAGACCAGAAACTATATCCCAGGGTCCCAAGGCAGTAGCCGCGACCATAGCTAAAAACCCTATTCCTTCTGAAAGGGAAGCAAGGTCATTAGACAGATGGGGTAAAAAGGTCTACACTTCAGCTACTCTCTCAGCTAGAGCTTTAAACTGTCAGTTTCACATGATACAATACCAAGAGTTTATGCTTGATCAGTTAACTAAAAACTAACCACTGATGAATCTCTTGATAAGAAATATGTATTAGAAATGGTAAATAACATACAACAGGTTAGCAACCATTCCTTAAAATGTGGCTATGATGCACTGGAGGCTTCATTTAGATCAGCCATGACTGGCACAGTGATAAGAAGGCATGCATGGCTAAAGGAGCAAGCTTTACCGGATCATGTTAAAGCTAAGTTGCTAGATGCTCCTATGGATAAGACAAGTTTGTTTGGTACACCTGCCCAGCAGGTTATGAAGAAAATGGAAGAAAAGGCAAAATCTGTTCAAGCGGTTAAAGATTTCTTGCAGGTTCAACCCCAAGGTTTAGCAGGAACTGGCTTGCCAAAATTGGTCCTTTCCTGACTCCACAAAATTTCAAAGGGGCAGGAATAGGCGTTCCAGAGGCAGAAACCAATCCAGAGGAGGTGCCTACAGAGGACGACAGTGGCAAGGTAACAACAGAGGCACAGACACAACCACTGCCACTACATCAGCACAACCACAGTGACTTAACCCTAAATCCGCCTACCAGGGAACAAATAGCAGCTCCTCTAGGCGGAAAGTTAACCTTATTTTCAAAGAACTGGCACTACATAACAAAAGACAAGTGGATTTTACAAACCATAGATCAAGGTTACCGGTTTCACTTCCACACTTTACCAGTCAAAAGAGGAATGCCAAATCTACCTCCAAATCAAAAACAGAGGCACTACAACAGATAATGGAGTTAGCAAACATGAGAGCTGTGGAAAGAGTGCCAACAGCAGAGCAAGGAAAGGGGTTCTACTCCAGACTATTCCTAGTTCCAAGAAAGGAAAAAGTTGGAGACCAATTCTCGACCTGTCCACCTTAAATACATACATCATTGTCCCAAAATTCAAAATGCTGACCCTACAGCAACTTCTTCCCATGCTGGGCAAGGAGTCTTGGCTGGTAACTCTAGATCTCAAGGAGGCATACCTGCACGTCCCCATTCGACCAATCTGCAGAAGATACCTCAGATTTCTTGCAGGATCAGAGCACTATCAATTCTCAGCATTGCCCTTTGGCTTATCTACTGCCCAGAGTATTCACAAAATGCCTGGCATCAGTAATCGCCCATTGCAGACTACAGGGAATTCAAATTTACCCATACCTGGACGACTGCCTGCTACAAGGGACAACAAAAGCAAGCTGACAACAGATTTACAAAGGGTCATTTACTTGCTACAAGCACTGGGATACACAGTCAATTTACAAAAGTCAAGGCTGATACCATCCCAAACAAGGACATTCTTGGGCTGAAGTGGACACAGTAAAACAAATGGCATTCCTGACTACAGAAAAACAAAAGAACTCCCTCTTTACTTCTTGGCACTAACAAAACAGAACAAGTTAACAGCAAGAAAAGTACTGCAGGCCTTGGGCTTCATGGCATCATGCATAATCTTGGTCCCATTTGCCAGACTACATATGAGAAAACTACAGTGGTACCTAAAGAATTTATGGTCCCAACACAGACACAGCCTAGAAACAGAAATCCCACTAATTCCATGCTTAAAGCAGGAGTTCCTATGGTGGGCTCAGGCATGTCAGTCAAACCCAGGCCTACCCTTTCGCAGATGTCAAGCAAGCCAGACCATCACAACAGACGCTTCAGACCTAGGATGGGGGCCCACATGCTGGACAAATGCGTGCAAGGATTGTGGACACAGGATCAACTTCACCTGCACATCAACCTAAAAGAAATGCTGGCAGTAAAACTGGCAATCCAAAAGTTCAAACCATTTCTCCAAGAGGGCCAGTTGATGATAAGGACAGACAACACCACAGTCATGTGGTACATCAACAAACAGGGAGGCACTCATTCATACCCCCTATGCAGAATGACTTTGGAGCTGTGGACCCTGGCACTCAGCTACAACATCCAGTTACAGGCAATATTTGTACCGGAAAAGAAAATACTCTAGCAGACATATTAAGCAGAACCACATCGGATGCCCACGAATGGAAGCTGCACCGGACATCTTCAAGACCATCTCAAAGAAATGGGGAATGCCTCAGATAGATCTATTCGCATCACCTCTCAATCACCAGCTCAAAAAGTTCTGCACAAGGACATTCCACCCACTAGCATGGAAAGTGGATTCGCTCTCCTTCAGCTGGAAAGGCCTAACAGCATATGCATTCCCACCTCTTCCCTTGATACACAAAGTACTACTAAAAATCAAGGAAGAACGACCAAGGATAATCCTGATAGCTCCAAACTGGCCAAGACAACACTGGTACCCACTGCTGAGGAGCATGTCTCGGAACAATATGTGGCCAATACCCCTGATGCCTTTGATGTTAACTCAGAACAACTACAGCATCATACATCCAAACCTAAAAACGTTGCAACTGACTGCATGGAACATCACATAGCAGCAGCTAATCCAGAACTTTCCCAAAGAGTTAAAGACATTATTCTTGAAGCACGCAGACCTTCAACAAGAAGGAACTATGCGGGAAAATGGAAAAGGTTTGTCATTTGGAGTACGGAAAGAGGAAAAGATGTGTCAAACATAGATATGCCTACCATTCTGGAGTATCTGAGCGCACTTCTTCATTCAGGCCTGTCCTACTCCTCCATCAAGATACATGCATCAGCTATTTCAGCAGAATACAGCTTTGATCCACTTGTTTTTCCCCACCCTTTGCTCAGGCAGTTCCTCGGAGGAATCAAGAATGTAAAACCTCCAAGGAAACCACCATTACCAGCTTGGGACTTAAACTTTGTGCTAGAAAAGTTGACACTATCACCCTTTGAACCAGCAGCAACAGCAGACCTACAACACCTGTCATGGAAAACTGCTTTCCTACTGGCAATTACTTCAGCAAGGAGGGTTTCAGAACTACAGGCCTTAATGGCAGTGCAACCCTTCCTAATCTTCCACCAAGATAGAGTGTCCATGAGGACTAATCCTACATTTATGCCTAAGGTGGTATCCAGAGTGTCTTTAAACCAGGCAATCCACCTACCTACCTTCTTTCCCAACCCACAAAACAGAGGGAAAGAATACTGCATACCTTGGATGTACATAGACAGCTACGCTACTACTTGGACAGAACAAAAATAGCAGAAAGACTGACCAACTTTTGTAGCCTATGCAACAGGAAGGGAAGGAAAAGCTATTTCCAAACAGACAATCTCCAAATGGATAGGAAATTGCATACGATTCTGTTACTCCTTCCATGGAAAACCAATTCCACAGAACATTAGACCTCATTCTACAAGGGCAACAGCCACTACCACAGCTTTCTTACGAGGAGTGGCAACCAAAGACATTATTGAGGCGGCTACTTGGACCTCTGTGCATACATTTGCCAAGCATTATAATTTGCCTCTATATTCCAGATCCCGAGCAGGGTTTGCCACTGCTGTACTGCAAGGGATCCTAAACACACCATAATCTACTTTTATCCTCCTCCCTAGTTGGCTATGGTATTCTACCCAGTTGTTATGACTGCAGATGCATCCATGAAGGACATAGTACAGTTTTGTACCTACCATAAATGTAGATGTCCGAACTGGATAGCATCTGCAGTCAGGATTACCCTCCCTCCTTCCCTCTGTGGTACTCCTAGGGTGTTTACCCTCCTAATAGCTAGCTGGTGGGGGGGAGTCTTTTATGGTGTATTTGTTTGTATATATGTACATACATGCTTATTTTTGTGTTTACCTCTATCTTTTTGGAAACATTGGCATCTATCCAAATTTTAGCCTTCAAGAGGGCTACTGGCATCTGGGGCAAGAAACACTGAGGAAAATGGCGTCGGCTGATGCTTTTATACCCAAAGACCAACAGAGATGACGTCGGGTGAAGTGCGACATCAGCCGAAGCCGGACCCGGACTTTGGAATCCGGCCGACTGAAGGGCTGCCTGACGACAGGACAACCCAGTTGTTATGACTGCAGATGCTATCCAGTTCGGACATCTACATTTATGGTAGGTACAAAACTGTACTTTTTGTACCTACCATAAATGTAGATGTCCGAGAGGTATGCGTCTGCAGTCAGGATTACCCACCCTCCTTCCCCTCTGTGGTACTCCTAGGGTATTTGCCCATCTTGTAGCTAGCTGGGGGAATCTATTATGGTGTATTTGTTTGTATATATGTATATACATGTTTATTTCTATTTGCTCTCTATTGTTTGGAAACATTTGCATTTATCCAAATTTAGCCTTCCTAGAGGGCACCTGGCATCTGGGGCAAGAAACACTGAGGAAAATGGCGTCGGCTGATGCCTTTATACCCGCTGAACTGCAGCTATGACGTCGGGTGAAGTGCGACATCAGCCGAGGCCAGACCCAGACTTTGGAATCCGGCCGACCGAAGGGCTGCCTGAGGCCAGGACAACCCATTTGTTAGGACTGCAGATGCATACCTCTCGGACAGCTACATTTATGGTAGGTACAAAACTACTTTTTCACACAGCTGGTGTCGCCCAACTGGTGGTCACTCATAGTGGACTTTGGTGATGTAATATAGACTCGTGGAAAGCAAATACCACACAGAGACTTCCATTCATACTGCATCACTGGTTTAGGCCCAGACCACAACGTCCCCTGTTGCCGGTTCTGTGCCCTCTTTAATGCAAGAAGCATTCATCGTAGAGCTCTTGTTGTAGACGGGTATCTTGGTCTTCTGTCTTCGCATTCCAAAATGGTGTCAGTCAGCCAACAATCCTTAGACATTCTGAAAAAACGTAAGGATAAAGATAGACCACACAAGGCTAAGCCTTCTGACGAATCTACTGCTAAGCAGGTCATCAGTTCTCCGGAATTGAATAAAAGGTGCCTTTGCAACCCCTGATGCCCAGTTTGGTACCTTCGCAGGCCTCTACTGAGAACCTTTCAGAGTCCGCTATGCAGCAGAAATTTTCTTAGTCTTCTGAGCCTTTGGTTGTCTCTGCCTTGGTTGGGTCCAGAGCCACAACGCAGAACCAAGGAAGGCTTTCGCACTACCAATTCTAGACAAAAACCGACGTCTTCTTCTCCTACTACAATTTCTTTCAGACCGATGGATACTCTTAGGCCTAGAGGCAAGGCCACTCCTAAGAAAACTACCTTGAGCAACCATTTTACTCCTGCTGCACCACCCCAAGCTCAAATGCTTAAAATGGTGGAGGACCTTATCTCCCTTATCAGGGGTAGTCAGGCCACAACTTCTAAAAGGAAAAGAGACCTTTCTCCTGAAACACTAACAGAATAGGATTCTGAGATCTGCTTATTCAGATTTTGAAGAGGAATAACCACCTCTGACTGCTTATGAGGATTCAGATCCAGAGGAATCCATTCCTTCTGCCTCCCCTCCAGAAGATCTTTCCTTTGGGGAAACCCTTCACACCCTCAGGGAACATTTCCACTGGGAATCCCAAGACTTCCCTCCCTCTAAGAAAAGACTCAGAGTTTCTAGACCTGCCCCAGCACAGACCCTTGGCCACCCCTCCAATCTTAGAGGTGGTTAATGATGTCTTCCATGAATCCCGCTTAGCTTCTGACGCCCTCCCACCTGCTCCCATAAAACCTGACCAGTATTAGAGCACCAAATTCTCACAAATACCTGTACAGACATCTTGCTGCAGACCCAGAGATCATTACACAGGGACCAAAAGGAGCTAAGGCTAGATGTTCTTAGTGTTTTACAGTTGTAGGCATCACACTTGGGTTATCCTGCCAGGGTAACCCTCAGTCGGCTCAAATACCAGAGGCTTAGTATTTCTGCATCGGTTGCTGTCGCTTCAGGACTGGCGTCGGGTCGTCAATGGTTTAAAAACAGGCAGCCGACGCCATTACATCAATCTTTCTTGCAGAGGAGCCCGAAGCAGAAGCAGTTCGCATGAGTGCCGGTCGGCCACTACCCGAGTTTTCGTTTCCGAAATTGAATCATCTTGAAGTCTTCTAAAGCTAAGTACCCTGTTGGGGATCCTTTTTTCTTGCTCTAACCGATGTCAGAAAACATTAACAATTTTCTCGGCTGTGGAAAGCAAATACCACACCAAGATTTCCATTCTTACTGCGTCACCTGGCCCAGACCACGACATACCTCGCTGCCGGTTTTGTGCTTTGTTCAACACCTGAACTATTCATTGTCGGGCCCTTATTGTAGCTAAATACTTTCGTTCTCTATCTCCGTATTCCTAAATGGCTTTGGTAAGCCATTCGACTACCGATCTTCCAAAAAATGGAAGGATAAAGACAGACAGACCGCACAAGTCCAAAACTGCTGACGAAGCTTCTGTTAAGCTAGTCGCCAGTTCGCCGGTACTCATTGAGGGCTTTTGCAGCCCCTGATGCCTGCTTCGATGGAGTCTCAGGCCACTACAGAGACCCGCTTGGAGTCCGGTATGCCACAAGACGACACTTTGGCTATGGAACCTGTGGATGTCTCTACCTTGGATGGGTCCGGACCCACTGTGCAGGCACCGGCTTCTGAGGAAGTTCTTAGCACTACCGGTATTCAACACAAACGGATGACTTC
Organism: Protopterus annectens; assembly: GCF_019279795.1. Lineage (NCBI taxonomy): Eukaryota > Metazoa > Chordata > Ceratodontiformes > Protopteridae > Protopterus > Protopterus annectens. The sequence continues at coordinate 951,296,103 of NC_056727.1, forward strand.
ATTTGCATCTTCAGTTCTTTCTAAAACTACCGAGTTTCTAATGCCAAGAGTACGAGCTAGGCCTAAAAAAAGGCCCAAACTCAAGCACCTGCTTCATTGCCACAATCACATATGCTTAAAATGGCAGAAGACCTGATCATGCTGATTAGGGGAAGCCAGCCTTCCTCTGCTAAAAGAAAGAGAGACTTGTCCCCAGCAGCTTTATCTGACCAAAAGTCCGACTTTGAGGTTTCTGATTATGAAGACATGCCCTTATGTACCTATGAGAATTCATATGCAGAGGATTCCATTCCTTCTGCCTCCCCTCCAGAGGATTTTTCTTGTGGTGAAACCCTACATAGTTTGAGAGCATTTCCATTGGGAATGCCAGGATTATCCTCAGTCCAAAAAGAGACTCAGGGAATTATTAGACTTACCACATCACACACCCTTAGCTATCCCTCCTGATGTTCTTCGTGTATCACTGTTGCAGTCATTACATTTGGGTCATCTGCCGGCAGGTAGCCATCCGTCGGCCTGAATACCTGAGTCTTAGGATTTCTGCGTCAGATGCTTTCACTTCTTCCATGACATCAGGTCGTCAGGGGTATAAAATATGCAGCTGATGCCATTACATCAGTCTTTCGTGCCTTGCGGTGCCAGCAGCAGTTTGCAAGTGCTGGTCGGCCATCTCCTGAAATTTTCAATGTGAAGTTGTTCAATCTTGCCTTCATTCTTACTTATGGGTCCGGAGCAGATTCTCTGCTCTGAGTCAGCCAAATTGCAAAGTTCGAGGTCTCTTAACAGCTCGAGGCCGAAACCCTATCCCACAATGCACCTCTACCTTCCCCAGATCTAGTTTGCCGCTGCAACTGATCGTGCATTTCTCTACAGCTCAGGCTTGTTTGAGAGATAAGTTTCTTCATTTTTCTGGGATACTTTCTAAAAATGTACTGTTTGTTAGTCTATACTTACTAACTCTAAGAAAACTGTCCGTTTTGGGTTAGCCAGTTAGGCTCTAACAGTGCAATTCTTTAATATTATAAGAACTTGTGTTCTCGTTTTTTTTTGGGAGGTTTGGCCCAGTTGGTTTCCTTGTTCACAGCCGGTTAGGCTTAAATTGCCCTATCCCTTAAGCCGAGTTAGGCTTTTTGTCAGTTTCTCAGTAGCCGGTTAGGCTTCTTTCAGTTGTTTACCTTTAGCCGGTTAGGCTTATTTCCTTTTTATTGCACCTACAGCTGAGTTAGGCTTTTCTTAATTATATTTGTAGCCAATTAGGCTTATTTTGTTTGTTGCTGCTAACCTTTAACTTTGTTGTTCGTGTTCTATTTGATTGCTGGGATTGTACTGTGTTGTCCATTATGTCTGAGAAGGCCAAGTCAAGGTTTAAGAAGTACCCTAAGTGTAATCAAAAGATGTCTCTCTTACAGATGGCCACACCACCTGTCTCTACTGTTTGGGAGAGGTTCATCTCCAAGAGGTTTGTTCCATTTGCCATAGATTCAATGCTAAGGTTTTGGCAGAAAGGAAAAGGAAGTTGGTTGAGCGTGGCTTAAGTCTGCTTTCCAGTCAAACTTGGATACTGCTCCAGGAAAACCAAAACCTTCATCTTCGGCGAGTTTGGATCCGAAGGTCTCCAAGAAGGTTCCTGTATCGACTCCACTGACATCGAAACTGACAGTACAGGTAGTTGGTAGGAGCCGGTCCCAAGTCTTGGAACCGGTGTCTCCTACCTTGAGATCCCCGATTCTGGGTTCTCTGGTTCAGTCTGTAGCTTCTCTCAGGCTTCCAGACTTTCTGATTCGGATGTGGATCGTGTGGTAAGGAGACATTTACAGAATCCAGCTCTAGCTAAAATTCTGTCATCTTCGACTCAGGCACCTTCGGAACTGACAAAGTCCTTTCCTATAATTTCTGCTCCTCCTCCAACTCGAATTGAGACATCGGAGCCGGAGGCAGCTGCTCAGTCGTTTGCGGAACCATCGTTTCCGACACTCACTCCGGACCTGTCGGCACTGACAACCCTGATGTCCTCTGCTCCAGCAGTGGAATCTGGGAGCCAACACACCCATCAGTTCCGGGAAGTCGAACCAATGCGTCGCTTCCGGCTCTCCCCTTGGGGCTTCAGCGTGGATGAGTTCAGCTCCTATCTTTGGCTCGGAGCAGACTGTTTTGGTGAGGGAAGAGACTGTCTTCGGACCCTGGTACTTCCTCTCATCGGAGCCGTGGTGCCTTCAATGCTGTGAGGAGGGTTTTGTCCCCCCAGACAGCCACAACCTCTTGAATGGCTACCTCCTCCTGGAAAGCGCCGGAATCTTCTCCGTAAGCGTAAGGACCCGGAGCCTCAGGGAAGCCCCATTGGGGAAACCCTGCTTTTCCAAGACCTCCATGGAAGTTCCCACTGAGGAGGTCCCTCTGAAGAGGTTATGTAAGAGGAAACATTTAGATTCCCCTCAGGAATCCATCATGTCTGACACAGATTTGGAGGAATCGGAAGGGTCCCCAAAGTCCTCCTTTGAGGATGTCTCCTTTGGGGATATCCTAGAAATCCTTAAGCAAAGGGTTGACTGGTAGCCCCTTAACCCTACCAAGAACGAATCGGTGCTCCTGAAGGCTGTCGGGACTCGCGCCTCCACCTCTTGGGTTTCCCCGCCTTTCGAGGAGTCGATGTTTCTTTTGTCTCGTAGGGTGTGGGAGTCACTGGATTCTATGGAGCCTGTTCCTAGGAGGCCCAACAAATACATTTCAGCTCCTCCTGACAAGTCCTTCTTATCCAAACCTATATCTGTTGATTCCATGGTGGTTGCGGCAGCCACGAAGAAAGAGATGTCTGAGACCTCTACGTCTGTCCATTCGCCTAATAGGGAATCTAGAATCATGGACAGATACGGCATGAGCATGTTCAGTTCTACGACCTTTACTCTTAGGTTCTTGAACTATCTAACCCATTTCTCAAGGCTTCAGAGAGATCTCCTGAAAGAGCTAGGAGATGCTCTCCAGGGTGCAGTAGCCGATTTAGTGGCGACAAAGTGATGTCTCAGCTTGCTTCCCTTAATTCTGTTGTTAACTCTTCCATGCTCCTCGTATCTTACACAGCCGATGGGACGAGTAGGGCAGTGGCTGCAGGAATTGCTCTGCGGAGACATTCCTGGATACGCTTATGTTCCTTTGTGGAACTTTTCAAGTCGTGATTTGTGAAGACCCCTTTTGATGGTTGGTTGTTTGGACCAAAAATTAAAGACCCTCACCAGATGTGAGCAGGACAGAAAGACTCGATCTGCCGTAGGAGTTCATTTTTCCACCCCAACTAGACCTTACCCTAAAGGTCAACGGGGAGGGAAAATGTGGTTCTGCAAAGCCCAAGGAGCCTTTCTGAACTCACAAGGTGAAGCCTCCTACAGGGGCAGAGGAGGGGGAAATGATGGAAGACCATGCCCATGCAACAGAGGGTGTCTGCAGAACCAGGGTGACAGGGATCAGATGTCCTTCAAGGATGCATCTGCAGTCCTTACAAATGGGTTGTCCTGTCGTCAGGCAGCCCTTCGGTCGGCCGGATTCCAAAGTCTGGGTCTGGCCTCGGCTGGTGTCGCACTTCACCCGACGTCATAGCTGCAGTTATTCGGGTATAAAGGCATCAGCCGACGCCATTTTCCCTCAGTCTTTCTTGCCGCGTGGCGCCCGAAGCAGAAGCTGTTCGCAAGTGCCGGTCGGTCAGATCCAGAGATTACTATTACCGAATACTACTTCGAAGACTTCTAAAAAGCTAAGTACCCCGTTGGGGACTCTTTCTTGCCTCAGCCGATGTCAGAGAAAGTGAATAACTGTTTATCTTGTGGGAAACAAATACCTCATAAAGATTTCCACTCCTACTGTATACATTGCTTAGGCCCAGACCACGACGTAGCAGCTTGTCTAGCCTGCGCTTCTTTAACCGACGGACGCTTAGGCCGGTCGGAGTTTGCTGAACAAATTTTCGCTCTGATTTTGCCTACATTATGCCGCCGGATCCTCCGACAACGCAAATTTCCAAAAGCGAAAAGAAAAGGACCGACACTCGCGGTCCGCGGTCTCGGCGAAACGCGATTAAGCAAACCGCGAGTGTCTCGGTTTCGGCCGAAACCAAGCAAGCGGTTCGTTCTCCAGCCGAAACCATGCCTTCTACCGAGGCCTCCTCTAACCTGGTAGAATCTGCTTCTGAAACCCAGCCTTCTGTTGCAGTTTCTCAGGAATTATCAGACACAATTCCCCTGGATATTTCAACCCCTGCACGTGGAGCTGCTAGGCCTCCTGCAGCCATGTCTATTAAGGCCTTTGCCAGGGCTAAAGCAGCCAAAGCTTCAAAATCTGTGCCTGCCAAACCCCCCTCACACAGGCCCAGCACTAGCTCTCATATGCTATCTTTGGCTGAGGATTTAATTTCTTTAATTCGTGGATCCCAGCCTCATCCAGACAGGTCCTCTCTCCCACCTCTAGAAAAGAGACCTAGAGCAGAGCCCCCTGAACCAGTATCCACTGATGGTTCCTCTGATGAATCAGAACATACAGACCTTCCTGAGGCTTCTTATTCTCCTTACGAAGACTCTGATGCTGAAGAGTCCATTCCTTCAGCTTCTCCACCTGAGGAATTTTCCTTTGGGGAAACCTTGCATGCTATGAGGGAACAATTTCAGTGGCAGGGCCAAGATTTCTCAGACTCCAGAAAAAGGCTTAGAACCTTTCTACATTTGCCACAACATAGGCCTTTAGCTATACCTCCAGTTCTTTCTGTTGTAGATGATGCATTTAATGATGCTTGCACTGCTCCTGATTCATTACCTCCGGCTCCTGCTAAGCCCGATAGGTTCTACAGGGTCCCGGACACTCATCACCATTTATACAAGGCTCCTTTTGCAGATCCAGAGACCATCGCCCAGGGCCCCAAAGCTGTAGCTGCTACTTCTACTAAAAACCCCCTCCCCTCTGAAAGGGAATCCAGGTCCTTAGAGAGATGGGGTAAAAAAGTTTACACTTCTGCTACCTTGTCAGCTAGGGCTTTGAACTGCCAATTTCATATGATTCAATATCAAGAGTTTATGCTTGACCAGTTAACTAAAAAGCTTTCCTCTGAAGAATCTTTAGATAAAAAAATATGTTCAGGAAATGGTACATAACATACAGCAGGTTAGTAACCATTCTTTAAAATGTGGCTATGATGCACTGGAGGCTTCCTTTAGATCAGCCATGACTGGCACAGTTATCAGGAGACATGCATGGTTGAAAGAACAGGCATTACCAGACCATGTCAAATCAAAGCTTTTGGATGCACCCATGGACAAGGTCAATTTATTTGGTTCCCCTGCTCAGCAGGTGCTAAAAAAGATGGAAGAGAAGGCGAAATCTGTACAAACGGTGAAAGATTTCTTACAGGTTCAACCTCCAAGGTTTAGCAGGAACTGGCCCTCCAAGAATTGGTCCTTTCCAGACTCCTCTAAGGCTCAGAGAGGCAGGAATAGGCGTTCAAGAGGCAGAAACCAATCCAGGGGTGCCTACAGGGGACGCCAATGGCAGGGTAACAACCAGCGAGGCACGGACGCAGCCACCACCACTACAACAACTCAATCACAGTGACTTGACAGTGGCACCGCCTACCAGGGAACAACTAGAAGCACCCTTAGGCGGAAAACTAACCTTATTCTCAAAAAACTGGCATTGCATCACAAGGGAAAAATGGATTTTGCAAACTATAGACCAAGGTTACAGGTTCCATTTCCATACTCTACCAGGGAAGAGAGGAATGCCAAACCTTCCACCTACTCAAAGGACAGAAGCTCTAAAACAAATATCTCAGCTATTAAGAATGAGAGCTGTGGAAAAGGTACCATCTATGGAGCAAGGAAAGGGATTTTACTCCAGACTCTTCCTGGTACCAAGAAAAGAAAACAAATGGAGACCCATTCTAGACCTGTCCGCTTTAAACACATTCAGTTACAAGCAATTTTTGTACCGGGAAAAGAAAACATTCTAGCAGACATATTAAGCAGAACAACCACAGATGCCCACGAATGGATGCTTCATCCGGACATCTTCAAAGCCATTACAAGGGAATGGGGATTACCACAAATAGACTTGTTTGCATCCCCATTCAATCACCAGCTAAAGAAATTCTGCACAAGGACGTACCACCCACTTGCTTGGAAGGTGGACTCCCTATCTTTCAGTTGGAAAAACCTGACAGAATACGCATTTCCACCACTTCCTTTGATGCACAAGGTGCTTCTGAAGATCAAAGAGGACCGTCCAAGGATCATTCTGATAGCTCCAGACTGGCCAAGACAACATTGGTACCCATTGCTGAGGAGCATGTCTCGGGAACAAATATGGACACTACCCCTGATCCCATTACTGTTAACACAGAACAACTACAACATCCTGCATCCAAACCTGAAAACTCTGCAGCTAACTGCCTGGAACATTACATAACAGCAATTAACCCAAATTTATCCCAAAGGGTTAAAGACATAATCCTGGAGGCTCGCAGACCTTCAACAAGAAAGAATTGTGCAGCAAAATGGAAAAGATATCTCATTTGGAGTACTGCAAAGGGAGAAGATGTGACTCTGGTAAACATGGCCAACATCCTGGAGTACTTGGCAGAGCTCTTCCACACAGGCCTGTCCTATTCTTCCATCAAGATACATGCATCAGCTATTTCAGCACAATACAGCTTGGATCCTCCTGTCTTCTCTCATCCCCTGCTCAGACAGTTTCTGAGAGGAATTAAAAATGTAAAACCTCCAAGGAAACCACCATTGCCAGCATGGGACTTGAACTTTGTGCTAGAAAAATTGACACTTCCTCCTTTCGAACCAGCAGCAACAGCAGAATTACAATACTTATCCTGGAAGACTGCTTTCCTGCTGGCAATAACTTCAGCAAGAAGGGTCTCTGAACTACAGGCATTAATGGCAGTGCAACCCTTCCTGATCTTCCATCAAGATAGTGTCCATGAGAACAAATCCTACATTTATGCCTAAGGTGGTATCCAGAGTGTCATTAAATCAGGCTATCCACCTACCTACATTCTTCCCAAACCCACAGAACAGGGGAGAAAGACTTTTGCATACCTTGGATGTACACAGACAGTTACGCTACTACCTGGACAGGACTAAGTCCAATAGAAAAACTGACCAGCTTCTGGTAGCATATGCCACAGGAAAGGAAGGAAAACCAATTTCAAAACAAACAATCTCCAAATGGATAGGAAATTGCATTAGATTTTGTTACTCCTACCATGGAAAGAAAACTCCAGAAAACATCAGGCCTCACTCCACAAGGGCTACAGCCACTACCACAGCTTTCTTACGAGGAGTGGCTACCAAGGACATTATAGAGGCTGCTACTTGGACCTCCGTGCATACATTTGCCAAGCATTACAATTTACCTTTATACTCTAGATCCCGAGCAGGTTTTGCCACTGCTGTTTTGCAAGGGATCCTAGCTACACCATAATCTCTACTCTTCCTCCTCCCCTTGTTTAGCTATGGTATTCTACCCATTTGTAAGGACTGCAGATGCATCCTTGAAGGACATGGTACAGTTTTGTACCTACCATAAATGTAGATGTCCGATAGGAATGCATCTGCAGTCAGGATTACCCACCCACCTTCCCCTCTGAGGTACTCCTAGGGTATTTGCCAGCCTTCAGCTAGCTTGGGGGGGATCTATTATGGTGTATGTGTTTGTATATATGTACATACATGGTTATTTTTTGTGTTGGCTCTCTGCTATTTGGAATCATTGGCATTTATCCAAATTTAGCCTTCCAAGAGGGCACCTGGCATCTGGGGCAAGAAACACTGAGGAAAATGGCGTCGGCTGATGCCTTTATACCCGAATAACTGCAGCTATGACGTCGGGTGAAGTGCGACACCAGCCGAGGCCAGACCCAGACATTGGAATCCGGCCAACCGAGGGGCTGCCTGACGACAGGACAACCCATTTGTAAGGACTGCAGATGCATTCCTATCGGACATCTACATTTATGGTAGGTACAAAACTGTACTTTCCTTGGGAAGCCCTATCAGCGCACCTGAAAGGAGGCCCAGCTATCCTGCTCTGGAGGCAGTGGGGGGACGTTTGTCTTTGTACCTAGGCACCTGGCAAAAAATCTCAGAAAACCAATGGGTACGAAATGTCATATCCAGAGGCTATTTCATCCCCTTTCATACCCATTGCAGAACAACAAAAGGAATCCCGGACGTTCCATCCAGTCTACAGGATGTGGCAACAGTAGAGGTTCAAAAACTGTTACAAAAAAAGTGTCATCCAACCAGTCCCAGCAGACCAGCAAGGATCCAGAATTACTCAAGATTCTTTTTGGTGCCAAAGAAGACTGGAGACCAACTTTGGACCTCAGCAGACTCAACAAATATGTAGTAAAGAGACAATTCCGGATGGTCACGCTTCAGTCCATACTCCCATTCCCTAGGGAAGGACAATTGGATGTACTCGATAGATCTTCAGGATGCGTACTACCATATCAAATTGGCCAGACCATCCATGGATCATCTGCACTTCAGGCTGGGAGCCAGTCACTAACAGTTTCGGGCCCTGCCCTTCGGTCTCACTACAGCCCCAGGTGTGTTCACCAAATGTATGGCAGTGGTCATGGCTCACTTGAGACATTTAGGAATGTGGGTGTTTCTGTATCTGGACGACTGTCTCCTCATCGCACCCACCAGGCATCAGCTTATTCAGGCAAGGGACACTATTTTAGATCTATGTTTACAAATGGGCATTACGATAAATTCAGAAAAGTCTGCTTTATTACCACCACAGCGTACAGTGTTTATAGGAGCAGACTAAGACACAGTCAGCATGTCCTTAAAGCTTCCTTCAGAAAGAGTGTTTACCCTACGACAACAGATTGTGGACCTCCTGTCAAAACACAAAGCACCAGCATCACAGATTCTCAAGTTGCCCAGCACCATGGCAGCAGCTATTATTGCAATACCCCTGGCGACATCTCACATGCACATTCTTCAGTGGCTGCTGTTCACACAGTGGATGTTTCAGGACTTAACAATGAATCACCCAGTCTGATAACCAACTCTTGTAAGGACGACCTGCAGTGCTGGCTAACGTCCGAGTCTGTGACTGTGACATCCCTTTGTCCTCCCGGTACCAGTTGCAACGGTCACCACGGACACCACCTGAATCAGGTGTGGGGGGGGCATTATCAGGGACAGACAGCCCAAGGTACATGGCAGGTTCATGAGGCTCATTTCCACATCAACGTCCTAGAGATGAGAGCAGTTCTCTTAGCGTTGCAAGCCTTTCAAGACCCACTTTCTCTGGGCACAATTGCAATCCAGTCAGCATGTCCGTAGTCTGGTATATAAGCAAACAGGGTGGAACCAGATCTTATCCCCGATGTCGAGAGGCTCTAAGATTGTGGAAATGGGCAGAGTCCACCCAGCTCTTTCTGATAGTAATGCACATCCCAGGGAAATCCAGCTTGATAGCGGGCAAACTCAGCAGGGCAATTCTGTTGCCTCACAAGTGGTCTCTCAAGAACGAAGTAGCGGAAATAATTTTCTGAAGATGGGGCCAGCCTTGCTGCGACTTCTTTGAGACTCCCACAAACACCAAATACAGCAACTTCTTTGCTCTGAACCCTCAACAGGGACAATCCCCGACAGACGCGCTCATACACAATTGGCCTCCGGGACTCCTTTATACCTTCCCTCCCTTCCCCCTGATTCCCAAAGTTTTGCAGAAAGCTAGTTTTCTGGGCAGAATGCTTATCTTAATAGCCCCATATTGGTCTCGTCAAATCTGGTTCCCCTATCTGAAGCCTCACCTAGTGGAAGAGCCTTGGATCCTGGACCCAGTGCCAGATCTTTTGACCCACTCGTCGGGAGCTCTTCAACCTTCACTTCAGTCCATCAAACTGACAGCTTGGCTGCTCCAATTCCCAGAATAGCCAAGTTCCAAAATTTATCAGAAGCTCAACATATTCTTTTGTCCTCACATAAGTCTTCAACCAGGAAACTATATCTCAGTAAGTGGAAAAGGTTCTCCATCTGGGCTCAGCAGAATAACATTGACCCTTTTTCTGGCCTCCATTTCAGATATCTTAGAGTTTCTGACCAAACTGTTTAACGAAGGAGCTGCAGCAGCAACCATTCGGGTACAACTGGTTGCTTATATCTAATTTCCATATAGGTGAATCTGGAAATGGTATGTCTAACAAGTTAGCAAAGGCCTTTTTGAAGGGTATGATGCACTTAAAACCACCGATCAGATCTCCTACTGCACCATGGAATTTGAATCTAGTCCTATCGAAGATTATTCTCCTGCCCTTTGAACCTGCTTCTTCTTGTGAGCTGAAATATCTTTCTTGGAAGACCATTTTCTTGGTGGCCATTACATCAGCACGCCGAATTTCAGAGTTGTAAGCCCTTTCAGTTAAGCAGCCATACTTGATATTCCACAAAGATAGGATTTCCCTCCGGACGAATCCTTCGTTTTTACCAAAACTGAATTCAGCATTAATCAGGCAATTGAATTGCCCATTTTCTTCCCCAATCACTCTAATTAGTTGGAATATATGCTTCACAAACTTGACGTCCATGGACAACTTCATTTCTATTCGGACAGGACAAAAGACTATAGAAGAGCTGATCAGTTTGTCTCATGCACAGTCTACCTTATCCAAATGGCTCTCTGATTGCATATCCTTTATTTACCATGAGGCAGACATTTATTTACATGGCAGTCAAAGGTCATTCAACCAGAGCGGTTTCTACTTCTGTAGCGTTCTTGGCCAGACTACCCATTGATTCTATTTGTGCAGCTGCCACATGGTCAAAGCCACATACCTTCATATCTCATTACAAGGTAGAGACAAGGCCTCTAGGGACAGCACTTCATTTGGGTCTGCTGTCCTTAGGCAGGTACTCCCGTGAGCCACCCAAGTTTGTGGTGCTGGGGACTTTACCCATCAGTAAGAATGAAGGTGAGCTTGAACAACTTCAAATAAAGAAGTTATGTACGTACGATAAAGTTCCATGAGAGTTGTTCTTCTCGCCTTCATTTTTACGACCCCCCCCAACCTACCTCCATCCAATGTCGGGAAGTTCAAGAGGCTCTACGTTGGTTTTGGTTCACCTGAGGAATTTCCTCTCACTAGTTATCTCTTTGATTTCCTTGAAATCTGGGGTAGGTTTCACGCTAGTTGGCAGCAAACAAGATCTGGGGAAGGTAGAGGTGCGTTGTGGGATAGGGTTTCTTCCTTGAAGCTGTTAGAGACCTTAAGCTTTGCAATTTGGCCGACTCAGAGCCGAGAATTGGCCCTGGACCCTTCAGTAAGAATGAAGGCGAGAAGTAGAACTCACATGGAATGTTATGGTAAGTACATAACTTCTTTTTTTTCGAATTTCAGACCTGAAGTCTTCTAAAAGATAAGTACCCCCTTGGGGATCCTTTTTTCTTGCTCTAACCGATGTCAGAAAAAAGTAATAATTGTCTTGCCTGTGGAAAGCAAATACCACCAGAGATTTTCATTCTTACTGCATCACCTGTTTAGGCCCAGACCACGACGTCCCTTGCTGTCGATTTTCTGCCTTGTACAACGCCCAAACTATTAGTCGTCTGGCTATCTTTGTTGCTAAATTCTTTCGCTCTCGATGTCCGTATTCTGAAATGGCTTCGATAAGCCATCCGACTACCGATCTTCTGAAAAAAACATAAGGATAGACCACATAGGTCCAAAACTGCCGACGATGCTACCGTTAAGCTAGTCGCCAGTCCGCCGGTACTCAGTGAGGTGCTTTCGCAGCCCCTGATACCTGCTTCTACAGATTAGCAGGCCTCTACTGAGACCCATTTGGAGTCCGGTATACCGCAAGATGCTTCTTTGACTATGGAACCTGCGGATGTCTCTACCTTGGATGGGTCCCGAGCCACTGTGCAGGCACCGGCTTTTGAGGGTGTATGCAGGCCTTCCGATTTTCATATTAAACCGACGATTTTGTTTCAAACCAAAAATACCGCGTTTCTCAGGCCTAAAGTTGGCACTACGCCTAGGAAACAGAACAAAGCGCATTCTCAGGCCCACATGCCACAAAAACAAATGCTTAGAATGGCTGAAGACCTTATTTCTTTAATTAGGGGAAATCAGCATTCCCCCTCTAAAAGACCAAGAACTGATTTTCCTTCTGATTCCTCTGATCAGGAGTCTGAAAACTCTGACCCTTCTGATTACCAGGATTATACCCTTATCTCCCTATGAGGATTCTGATGCAGAGGATTCCATTCCCTCTGTTTCCCCACCAGAAGATTTTTCTTTTTGGTGAAACCCTGCATATGCCCTTAAAGAGCATTTCCACTGGGAGAGCCAGGACTACTCTCCATCCAAAAAGAGACTCTGGGAATGCTTAACTTGCCTCAGCTCAGGCCTCTAGCTGTCCCTCCTGTTCTGGAAATTGTAGAGGTCTTCTTGGAATCCAGCCTTACCCCTGATACTTTGCCTCCGGCTCCCAGGAAACCTGACAGGTACTAATTGCTCTTTAAGAATCCTGCTGCGGATCCAGAGACCATTTCCCAGGGACCTAAAGGCATTGAGGCTACAGCGTCCAAAAATCCTACCCCTTTGGACAGGGATTCTAGGGCTTTAGACAGATGAGGTAAGAAGGTATACACCTCTGCTACTCTTGCAATCAGGGATTTAAATAGCCAGTTTCATATGTTAAAGTATCAGCAACATATTATGGAACTAATTAAACAAAAAATGATGATTCCTGACTGTGCAGAACATAAAGATTTACAAGAGTTGATGCATTCTGCTAACCAAGTTGATAAACATACTTTGTAATGTAGTTTTGATGCCTTAGAAGCATTTTGCAAGGCTGCTGTCACTGGGTCTGTTCTTAGAAGGCATGCTTGGATTAATGAACAAAATTTGCCAGACCATGTCAAAGCAAAATTACTAGATGCACCATTAAACCAAGAATGTCTATTTGGCAATAAAGCAGAAGTAGTCTTCAAAAGGATGGAGGAAAAAGCTAAATCTGTTAATGATTTCTTACAAGTACAGCCACCTAGATTCAGTAGGCATTGGCCTTCAAGAAATTGGTCTTTTCCAGTCCCTCCCAGCCCTTCTCAGCCCAAACCCAGGGGCAGCAGGCCACCAAGACTACAGTCTCAGGGTATGCACAGATCTAAGCAATGGAGTGCACCCACATCCAAAATGGGGAGTAGTAAGCTGCCATCCTATGGTAAAGTATCACAATGACTTATCTTTAACTCTTTCAAGCCATGACCAAGTACTTGCACCTTTAGGAGGGAAACTTGCCCTGCATGCCAAAAACTGGGAGTACATTACCCAGGACAGATGGGTCTTAAACATTGTTTCCCAGGGATACAGATTCCAATTCCACTCGCTCCCAACCCCAAGCTGATGGCCAGATCTTCCCCCAAACCAGTGGGCAGAGGCCCAAAAGCAAGTACTTTGTCTTCTCAGTATCAAGGCTATTCAACCTGTCACCGCAGAACATAGGGGGCAAGGCTTTTTATTCCAAACAGTTTCTGGTACCCAGAAAAGAAAACTCTTGGCGTCCTATCCTGGATCTGTCTATTCTCAATACCTTTCTGGTGGTTCCAAAATTCCAAATGCTTACTCTCCACCAGCTGCTTCCTATGCTAGCCATGGACTCCTGGCTAGCAACCCTAGAGAAGCTTATCTTCACATTTCCATAAGGGAATCTTGCAGGAAATACCTATGTTTCAGAGCAGGCTCGATGCATTATTAGCTCTCTGCATTTCCCTTTGGCTTTACTACGCGCAGGGTATTCACAAAATGCCTAGCTCCAGCCATTGCATATTGCAGGCAGAGAATGATTCAAATTTACCCATACTTGGATGATTGCCTGATTCAGGCGGACAATCAGGAGTTGCTACTACAGCACCTGACATTTGTAAAGAGACTTCTAACTTCACTGGGATACACCATCAATGAAAAGAAATCACATATGGTACCCAGCCAACAGATTGTATTCCTTGGAGCGAGCTTGAACACGACTTCCCAGATGGCATTTCTCACTCCAGAAAAACAAATTTATTTGACAAACTATTTCAATCTACTGGCCACCAAAATCCAGCTATCTGCAAAAAAACAACTGCAAGCCCTAGGGTTCATGGTCTCTTGCATTCTACTAATTCCATATGCAAGACTGCATATGAGGAAACTTCAGTGGTACTTAAGTCTCTGGTGCCAACATTCTCAGGACCTGGAAACAATGATCCTATCATTCCTTGCCTAAGGACAGAGTTCCTTTGGTGGGCAGAGGCCTGCTACCACAACAAGGGGACTCCCTTTCACTCAACCCCTGCTGCCCATACCCTGAGACGCATCAGACTATGCATGGGGGACTCGCATGGCAGAAAAATGCATTCAAGGCAAATGGAGCCCAAAGCAAATGCACCTGCATATCAATCAAAAAGAAATGTTAGCTGTACAGAATGCTCTAACAGCCTTCAATGGCCTTATTCTTCCAGGACAACTGTTGGTAAAGACAGACAACACTACATTTACGTGGTACATAAATAAGCAGGGGAGAACCCATTCCTACCCACTCTGCAGATTAGCCATGGCTCTGTGGAACAAAGCCTTGAGCAACCAAGTGCACCTGCAAGCTCAATTCCTGCCAGGCAAATTAAATTCACTGGCAAGACAACTTGAGCAGAATTCTCATGGATCCACGTGTGTGGAAACGGGAACCCAAAATATTCATGCTTTTGAGGAACAGATGGGGGCACCAGAGGTGGACCTCTTTGCTTCCCCTCAGAACTGTCAATTGAGCAAATATTGCACCAGATCTCCCCACAGCCAAGCTTGGAAAGTGGATGGCCCTGCCCTTTACCTGGAAAGCCGCTCAATCTATGACCCCCCCCCTCCTCTCGAAGGGTCTGCAAAAGATCAAACAGGACAAGCCAAGGACAATCCTGATTGTACCAGACTGGCCACGCCAGCACTGGTATCCTCTTTTGCACAGTATGACAGTAGTGCCACCATGGCACCTGCCTCAGACCCCTTCCCTGCTGTCCCAGCAGGAGGGGCAGATTTGGCACCCCCAGGTGCAGACCCTAAACTTAGCAGCCTGGCTCATCCCCTGAATTCTTCACCAGAAACTCTCAGTAAGCAGGTGCTGGATGTCATTTTTGAGGCAAGGAGGCCCTAATACTAGAAAATCCTATTCAGAAAAGTGGAAAAGATACTGCTTCTGGAGCCAGTCTGAGGGAATGGACACAACTGTACCCAACTTAACTCGTATACTAGATTACTTAACAGAAATGCTCCACAAAGGCCTATCCTTCTCTTCATTTAAGATTCATGCCTCTGCCATCTCAGCTCATTATAATACTGAGCCACCCCTTTTCTCTCATCCTCTGGTCAAACAGTTCCTGAGAGGAGCCAAGAATTTAAGATCCCCCAGGAGAGCTCCCACTCCTGCCTGGGACCTTAATTTTGTATTGGAAAAGCTTGCGCTTCCGCTCTTTGAGCCTGATGCCACAGCAGAGTTAAAATCCCTCTCACGGAAGACAGCTTTACTTCTAGCCATCACTTCAGCAAGAAGTGTGTCAGAATTGCAGGCCCTTATGGCCGTGGAACCCTTCATTATCTTCCATGCGGGCAGGGTTTCTTTCAGGACTAGCCCATCATTTTTGCCCAAGGTGGTATCTAGTGTGGCTTTAAACCAATCCATTCATTTGCCAACTTTTTTCCCTAATCCTCAGAATAAAGGGGAAAGGATCCTGCACTTCCCTGGATGTGCACAGGCAGCTCAGGTTCTATCTGGACAGGACTAAATCTTTCAGAAAATCTAACCAGCTGCTAGTCAGCTTTGCTGCAGGGGCAGAGGGCAAGGCCATTTCAAAGCAAACTATTTCTAAATGGCTAGCACACTGCATCCATTTCTGCTACAAACACCATGAGATACCTACCACAGAGGGGAATCTGAACACATTCCACTAGGGCTACAATAACCTCTACAAGCATATATTCTTTGTGTTTCACTGTTGCAGTCCTCACATATGATTTATCCAGTTCTTGGTAGCCCTCATTCGGCCTGAATACCAGAGTCCTTTGTATATGACGTTGGCTGCCGCCATTTGTAAAACTGATGTCAGAGCATCAGGTATAAAGGGAGGCAGCCGACGCTCCTCAATCTTTACCGTGGAGCCTGAAGTAGATGCAATTCGCACTAGTGCCAGTCAACCATTTACCTTCGTTTTACTTTCCGACTACCAAGTTGAAGACTCCTTCAGATAAGTACACCATTGGGGATCCTCTTTTCTTGCTTTAATGAATGTCAGATAAAGGTAATAACTGTCTTGTCTGTGGAAAACAGATTCCGCACCGTGATTTCCATTCCTGTTGTATAACTTATTTGGGCCTTGAGCACGACGTCCCTAACTGCGTTCTCTGTGCTTCTTTTAATGCGCGTACCATACGCTGTAGAGCTGAGATTTTGTATAAGCATTTCGGTGTCTGGCCTAAGTTCATCGGTATGGTGTCTTCTGGTCTCCCGACTTCGGATATACCTAGGAAACGCAAAGCAAGGACCGCAACAGGCCTAGGGTTAAATCTGCTGACGACGCACCAGTGAAATTGGTAGTCAGCACAGCAGTAGTCAGTGAGGTGCTTTCGCAGCCCCTGCAGTCCGCAGATTTTTCAGCTGCAAGCCTCTGTCTCGACCTTTACGGAGTCCACCATGCCATAGGCTATTTCATCTTCAGACCCTCTGCCTGTCGCCACCTCAGATGGGTCTGGAGCCGCTTTGCAGGCACCAGCTTCTGACGCGTCTTCTTTTCGACATGAGACCAGAACCAGACCGACTACCTTAGTTCAGACTTATACAGTTGCTAGGCCTCCTGAGTCCCTCTGGATTGCTAGTAAACCTCCCAGTCGCAAACCTACTCGCAAGCCGGCGTCAGCCTTCCCTCCTGTGCCTCAGTCCCAGTTGGTAAAGATGGCTGGATGTTCGTGTTTCACTGTTGCAGTCATCACATTTGGGTTATCTGCTTGCAGTAGCCCTCAGTCGGCCTGATAATCAAAGTCTTGTGTCCTGTGTCGGTTGCTGTCTCATCTTCCATGACGTCAGGTAGTCAGGGGTATAAAGCATGCAGCCGACGCCATTACATCAGTCTTTCTTGCCATGCGGTGCCCAAAGCAGAAGCAGATGTTTTTCGTGTTTCACTGTTGCAGTCATCACATTTGGGTTATTTGCTTGCAGTAGCCCTCAGTTGGCCTGATTAACAAAGTCTTGGGTACTCCATCGGTTGCTGTCCCTTCTTCCATGACGTCAGGGGTATAAAACATGCAGCCAACGCCATTATATCAGTCTTTCTTGCCGTGCAGTGCCCGAAGCAGAATCAGTTCGCAAGTGCTGGTCGGCCGACTCCTGAAACTTACGTTTTCGAGTTTCAGAACTAAAGTCTTCATCTAAAAGCTAAGTACCCCATTGGGGAAAATTTTCTTGCTCTAATCCGATGTCAGTAAAAATAAATAATTGCATTACTTGTGGAAAGCAAATACCTCATAAAGATTTTCATTTGTACTGTATTCCTTGCCTAGGCCCAGGCCACGACGTACATTGCTGTCGGTTTTGTGCCTTATTTAAACCACGAACTATCCGTCAGTAAATTTTCACTTCTAAATATTTTGGTGCTCTGTTCAATTATCCTGATATGTCATTAGTAAGCCATCCGACTACCGACATTCCGAAAAAACACAAAGATAAAGAACAGAGACAGGCCACTTGGGTCCAAAGCTGCCGACGACGCTTCTCCTAAGCCAGTCACCAGTTCGCCGGTACTCAGTGAGGTGCTTTCGCAGCCCCGGATATCCACTACTTCAGATTCGCAGGCCTCTACGGAGACCCATTTGGAGTCCAGTATGCCGCAAGATGCTTCAACTGTGGAACCTGCGGATGTCTCTACCTTGGATGGGTCCGGAACCGCTGTGCAGGCACCGACTTCTGAGGGTGTATTCAGGCCTTCTGACTTGCGTATTAAACCAACGCCATCTTCTTCTTCAAGGCCTAAAACTCGAACCATGCCTAGAAAACTGATGCCCAGACCGCATGGTCAGGCGTGTATGCCTAAAAAACAAATAAGAATGGCTGAAGACATTATTACTTTAGACCTAGGACTGAGTTTGCTTATGTTACTTCTGACCAGGATTCTGAATTTTCTGTTTCCTCTGATGACCAGGATTTACCCTTATCTACCTATGAGGATTCTGATGCTGAGGACTCTATTCCCTGTGCTCCCCCCCCCCCCCCCCCCCCCCAAGAGGATTTCTCTTTTGGTGAAACCTTGCATACTCTCAGGGAGCATTTTCGTTGGGAAAGTCAGGATTTCTCTGATTCTAAAAAGAGGCTTAGGGATTTCTTACTCCTGCCCCAGCACAGGCCTGTAGCCATACCTCCTGTACTAGACATTGTTGATGCCTTTTCGGAATCTAGCTTGGCCCCTGACTGTTTACCTCCTCCTCCCAGAAAACCTGATAAATATTACAGGGTCCCTGACTCTCTCAAGTTCCTTTTTAAAAATCCTACTGCGGATCCTGAAACCATTTCACAGGGACCCAAGGGCATTAAAGCTACTACTGCCAAAAATCCTACCCCCTCTGATAGAGGGGGCACTGGATAGATGGGGTAAGAAGGTATACACTTTTGCAACTTTGGCCATTAGGACCTTAAACTGCCAGTTTCATATGTTAAAGTATCAGCAGGATGTTATTGGATTGCTTAAACAGAAAATGATGTTGATTCCTGATTGTGCTGAAAATAAGGGTTTACAGGATTTACTGCATTCAGCTCAACAAGTTGGAAAACGTATTTTGCAATGTGGTTTTGATTCATTAGTGGCATCTTGCAGGGCTGCTGTAACTGGATCTGTACTTGGAAGGCATGCTTGGCTTAAGGAGCAATCCTTGCCTGATCATGTTAAAGCAAAATTACTGGATGCTCCCTTAAACCAGGACCGCCTGTTTGGCAACAAGGCAGAAGTTCTTAAAAAGATGGAGGAAAAAGCTAAATCTATGCAAACTGTTAAAGATTTTTTACAATCTCCGAGGTTTAGTAGGCATTGGCCTTCCAAGAATTTGTCCTTTCCTATCTGTTCCAGACCTTCTCAGTCCAAACCCAGATCCAGCAGAGCTCCCAGGCTTCAGTCCCAGGGTACGCACAGGACTAAGCAGTGGGAGGCCTCCACTTTAAAATCTGGGAGTAGTAAAACTCCCCCCTATGGTAAACTGTCTCAATGATTTCTTTTTAAAACTTCCAAGCACTTCTCAACTGACTGCCCCTTTGGGGGGGGGGGATTGCTCTTCATGCAAAGAACTGGGAACTCATTACCCAGGACAAATGGGTGTTAAATATAGTGTCCCAGGGATACAGATTTCACTTCCACGCGTTACCAACACCAAGCAAGTGGCCAGATCTACCCCCAAATCAGTGGGCAGAGGCCCAAAAGCAAATACTTTCTCTCTTGAGCATGGGGGCTATTCAGTTGGTACCAGAAGAGGGAAAGGGACAAGGTTTCTACTCAAGACTTTTCCTGGATTTAAAGGAAGCATACCTGCACATCCCAATCAGGGATTCTTGCAGAAGATACTTACGCTTCAGAGCAGGCTACATGCGCTATCAGTTCTCTGCACTGCCCTTTGGCTTATCTACTGCACCCAGGGTATTCACAAAGTGCCTAGCTCCAGTCATTGCATTTTGCAGGCAAAGAAATATTCAAATATACCCATACCTGGTCGATTGTCTAATTCAGGCAGAAAGCCAGGACATACTTTTGAATCATCTGACCTTTGTACAAACTATGATAACTTGTCTGGCGTACACCATAAACGAAAAGAAATCACACCTGGTACCCTGTCAACAAATTATATTCCTGGGAGCAAGCATGAATACAACTTCCCAGATGGCTTTCCTCACGCCATAGAAACAAATTCATTTGACAACATACTTCAAACATGTGGCCACAAAAACCCTGCTATCTGCAAGGAAAATGCTTACAAGCCTTAGGGTTCATGGCCTCCTGCATTCTTCTAATCCCATATGCAAGACTGCATATGAGGAAACTACAATGGTATCTAAAAAGCCTATGGTGTCAACATTCTCAGGATCTAGAAGCAATGATTCCTGTCATACCTTGCCTATGCCTAGAGTTCCTTTGGCGGGCAGAGGCCTGCCACCAAAACAAGGGATTACCATACACGCTACCCCTTGCCGCCCAAACCCTAACAGACGCATCAGACTATGCATGGGGGGGCTCACCTGGCAGGGAAGTGCATTCAGGGCAAACCAAACTCAAGTCAAGTGCACCTGCATATCAATCAAAAAGAAATGTAAGCTGTACAGAATGCTGTGACAGCCTTCAAGGATCACATTCTTCAAGGATTATTAATGGTAAAGATGGACAACACCACTGTTATGTGGTATATAAACAAGCAGGGGGGGTACATATGTTTACCCCCTCTGAAGACTAGCCATGGCATTGTGGAACACAGCCCTGCGCTACCAAGTGCATCTACAAGCTCAATTCCTGCCAGGAAAACTAAACACACTGGCAGAAAACCTCATGGACCTACACGAGTGGAAACTGGGACCAAGGATTTTCAACATGTTGACAGGCAAATGGGGGAGACCAGATACAGACCTGTTTATCTCCCCCCAGAACTATCAATTGGACAAATTTTGCACAAGGACTCTCCACAAACAAGCTTGGAAAGTGGAAGCTATGTGCTTCAGCTGGAAAAACCTATAAGTTTATGCCCTTCCTCCTCTGCCCCTGCTCCCCAAAGTACTGCTAAAGATCAAACAAGACAAACCAAAGACGGTTTTGATTGCACTAGACTGGCCATGCCAACACTGGTACTCCCTCTTGCACAGTGTGTCACTGTTGGCCCCATGGCACCTGCCTCAGACTCCTACCCTGTTGTCTCAGCGGGAGAACCAGATTCTGCATCCTCAGCTTCAAACACTGAACCTAGCAGCCTGGCTAATTACCTAATCTCTCCTTTACCATCCCTCAGTAAACCAGTGATGGATATCATTTTCGAGGCAAGGAGGCCTAGTGCTAGAAAATCTTATGCTGAAAAAAGGAAAATATTCTGTGCCTGGAACCAATCTCAAGGAATGAGCACAGCAGCGCCCATTTTACCTCAGAGATGCTTCACAAGGGCCTGTCTTTCTCCTCCGTCAAAATTCACGCCTCAGCTATTTCAGCTCATTATAACACAGAACCTCCCCTCTTCTCTCATCCACTGCTCAAGCAGTTCCTCAGAGGGGCCAAAAATGTACGACCACCCAGGAGAGCTCCAACTCCAGCCTGGGACCTTAACTTTGTATTGGAGAAACTCACTCTTCCTCCTTTCGAGCCAGCTGCTACTGCAGACTTAAAATGTCTTTCTTGGAAAACAGCTTTCCTTTTAGGAATCACTTCAGCAAGAAGAGTATCTGAATTACAGACCCTTATGGCAGTGGAGCCTTTCATCATCTTTCATGTGGACAGGGTGTCCCTCAGGACCAATCCCTCCTTCATGCCCAAGGTGGTATCCAGTGTGGCCCTTAATCAGTCCATTCATTTGCCAACCTTCTTTCCTAATCCACAGAACAAAGGGGAATGGATACCGCACTCCATAGATATGCACAGACAACTTAGATTCTACTTGGACAGGACTAAACCTCAAAGGAAATCTGAACAACTGCTGGTGGCATTTGCTGCAGGGACAGAGGGGGAAGGCTATTTCAAAGCAAACCATTTCCAAATGGCTAGGCCATTGCATTAATTTCTGCTATAAGCACCATGGAAAACCTATCCCACAGGGGATCTACCTCTACAGCCTTTCTCAGAGGTGTCCCTACCCAGGGACATCCTAGAAGCTGCTACCTGGAGTTCTGTACATACTTTCACCAAGCATTACCATCTGCCAATTTTCTCTAAATCCAGAGCTGGCTTTGCCACTGCAGTCTTGCATGGCTTTTTAGCTGGTCCTAATGCTATCTAAATTCCTCCTCCCATTCTTAGCTTTGGGAATCTACCCAAATGTGATGACTGCAACAGTGAAACGCGAAGTACATAGTACAGTTGTGTGCACTTACCATAAATGTAGATGTTCGAGTGTATTCACTGTTGCAGTCCTGGTTACCCTCCCTCCAGCCCCCTTACTTCTTTTGGCTCCTTTACTATGCTCAAAAGCTTTTTGGTGTATTTGCTTTTTTGTTGGAAGTATAACCTTGTTTATTTACAAATTTAATTGCTTCTCATTAGGGGGGCACCTGACATCTGGGGCAAGAAAAACTGATGTAATGGCGTCTGATGCATGTTTTATACCCCTGACAACCTGACGTCAAGAAAGAAGGGACAGCAACCGACGCAGGACCCAAGACTTTGTTAATCAGGCCGACTGAGGGCTACTGTAAGCAGATAACCCAAATGTGATGACTGGAACAGTGAATACACTCGAACATCTACATTTATGGTAAGTGTACACAACTGTACTTTACCTTCCCTCCAGCCCCCTGACTTCTATTGGCTATACCTCTATTCTTGCTTACTATGTTTAAAGCGTTTTGGTGTATTTGCTTTTTTGTTGCAGATGTGACCTTGTATATATAATTGCTTGCCATTATGGGAGCACCTGACATCTGGGGCAAGAAAAACTGATGTAATGGCGTCGGCAGCATTCTTTATACCCCTGACTACCTGACGTCATGGAAGATGAGACAGCAACAGACGCAGGACCCAAGACTTTGATAATCAGGCTGACTGTGGGCTACTACAAGCAGATTACCCAAATGTGATGAATGCACTCGAACATCTGCATTTATGGTAAGTGTACACAATTGTACTTTTCCCACCCTCCATTCCCCCTTTTTTCCTAAGGCACAGGCTATATATTTATATATATTTTTATTTTTTTGTAGGACATGTGTCCAGGGTGCTACCTTCCTGGATTAGCCTTCTTTTGGGGGCTCCTGACAGTTAAGGCAAGAAAAACTGAGGAAATGGCATAGGCTGATTCCTTTATACCTGACATTCTGACCTCAGTTTTACAACCGGCGGCATCCGACGTCATATACCAAAGACCCTGGTATCCGGGCCGACTGAGGGCTACCGGGAGCCGGATAACTCATATGTGAGGATTGCAACAGCGAATACACTAAACATCTACATTTATGGAAAGTGAACACAACTGTACTTTCTCAGGGGAGTCCCTACCAGGGACATCCTGGAAGCTGCAACCTGGAGCTCTGTGCGCACTTTCACTAAGCATTACCACCTGTCTGTCTTTTCTAAATCCAGAGCTGGATTTGCCACAGCAGTCTTACAGGGCCTGATTGCCAGCCCTAATGCTTCTTAACTACCTCCACCCTTCCTCAGCTTTGAGTATCAACCCAAATGTAATAACTGCAACAGTGAAACATGAAGAACATAGTATAGTTGTGTACACTTACCGTAAATGTAGATGTTAGTGTGTATTCACTGTTGCAGTCCTGGTTACCCTCCCTCCAGCTCCCTGACTTCTCTTTACTTCTACCTATCTTTTTTGTTTGGCATATCTTATATCATGTGTATTTGCTTTTTGCTGGGGGTGTTACATACCATGTAATTTCTCCCTATTTTGGGGGCACCTGACATCTGTGGCAAGAAAAACTGATGTAATGGCATCGGCTACATGTTTTGTACCCCTGACGACCTGACGTCATGGAAGAAGCGACAGCATCTGATGCAGAAATCCCAAGACTCTGGTATTTAGGCCGACTGAGGGCTACCTGCAGGCAAATAACCCAAATGTAATGACTGTAACAGTGAACAGACTCTTACATCTACATTTATGGTAAGTGTACACAACTATACTTTCTGGATGTTATGGGTGATGTCTTTATGGAGTTCAGTCTAACTCCTGATACTTTACCGCTTGCTCCCAGGAAACCTGACAGGTGTACTACAGAGTCCCTGACTCACACATTTCTTTTCAAAAGTCCTACTGCTGACCCAGAGGTCATCTCCCAAGGACCTAAAGGAATAAAAGCAACTACAGCTAAGAATCCCACCCCCTCGGACAGTGATTCCCGAGCTTTAGACAGATGGGGTAAAAAAGTATGCACCTCTGCAACTCTTGTCATTAGAGCATTAAATTGTCAGTTCCACATGCTGAAATACCAGCAACATACTATGGAACTTATGAAAAAATTGTCTACCTTCCCTGACTGTGCATAAAATAAAGAATTGCAGGAGCTTATGCAATCTGCAAGCCAAGTCAGCAAGCATACCCTGCAATGTGTGTTTGATGCCCTAGAAGCTTCTTGCAGGGCAGCATTCACAGGTTCTGTACTGAGAAGGCATGCCTGGCTTAAGGAGCAGACCTTGCCAGACCATGTCAAATCAAAATTATTGGATGCACCTTTGAACAAAGACAATCTGTTAGGCATCAAAGCAGAAAAAGTTTTAAAAAAGATGGAAGAAAAAGCTAAGTATATGCAGACAGTCAAAGATTTTTTTACAAGTGCAGCCTCCAAGATTCGGCAGGCATTGCCCCTCAAAACATTGGTCCTTTCCAGCCCCCTCAAGGCCACCTCAAACTAGACCTAGGGGAAGCAGCCCCCCCCCCCCCCCAAGACTACAGTCTCAGGGTCTGCAGAGATCTAAACAATAGAGTACCTCCACTTCTAAAACAGGGAGTGCTAAGCCACCCGCTTATGGAAAGAATTTGCAATGACTTCTCAACTCCTCTCGTCACCTCTGCCCAATTGCTCGTGCCCCTAGGAGGAAAACTTGCCCACCGTGTAAAAAACTGGGCCACCATCACTGACTATCGATGGGTCCTCAACATAGTATCCCAGAGATACAAATTTTATTTCTACACGCTGCCAATCCCAAAAGGGTTCCTAGACCTTCCTCCAAACCAGTGGGCAGAGGCACAAAACCAAGTTTAGTCCCTGCTCTCCATAAGGGCAATTCAGCCTGTTTCTGTAGAACAGATAGGCCAAAGTTTTTATTCCAGACCTTTCCTGGTACCCAGAAATGACGGCACTTGGCGCCCAATTTTAAATCTATACTTTCTAAACACCTTCCTGGTGGTACCAAAATTCATAATGCTCACCCTACAGCAGCTTCTGCCTATGCTGTCCAAAGATGCCTGGTTAGCCACTCTAGATCTAAAGCACGTCTATCTGCACATCCCAATCAGGGACTCCTGCAGGAAATATTTACGTTTCAGGGCAGGACCTATGCATTATCAGTTCTCTGCACTTCCTTTTGGCTTATCCACTGCTCCCAGAGTTTTCACAAAATGCCTGGCTCCTGCCGTTGTCTATTGCAGATAGAGAAATATTCGAATTTACCTCTACTTGGACGATTGCCTGATTCAGACAGACAGTCAGGAAAAGCTGTTGCAGCACCTGACATTTGTAAAGGACCTTCTAACCTCCCTGGGGTACACTGTCAATGAAAAAAATCCAAACTTGTCCCCAGTCAAATAAATTGTATTCCTGGGAGCAAGCCTGGACACAGCATCCAGATGGCATTCCTTACTCCAGAAAACCAAGCTTATCTGACAGGCTACTTCTCTCATATGGCCACCAGAATCCAGTTATCCGCAATGAAAATCTTGCAAGCTCTAGGGTTCATGGCCTCCTGCATTCTATTAATTCCTTATGCCAGACTGCATATGAGGAAACTTCAATGGTACTTGGTCTTTGATGCAAACATTCTCAGGACTTGGAAACTGTCATACCTATGATACCTTGTCTAAGGAAAGAGTTCCTTTGGTGGGCAGCAGCATGCAACCACAACAAGGGGCTTTCATTTAC
The DNA here is from genome assembly GCF_019279795.1 of Protopterus annectens. Classification (NCBI taxonomy): domain Eukaryota; kingdom Metazoa; phylum Chordata; order Ceratodontiformes; family Protopteridae; genus Protopterus; species Protopterus annectens. The sequence goes on from NC_056727.1 coordinate 951,321,953, forward strand.
ACAACCCCACGCTGCCTAGAACCTAGCAACAGAAGCATCAGACTGTGCCTGGGGTGCACATCTGGACGGCAGGTGCATTCAGTGCCACTGGAGCCCAAATCAAATTCATCTGCACATCAACCAAAAGGAGATGCTAGCTGTTCAGCATGCTCCAGCATGCTCTGACAGCTTTCAGATCCCTACTCTCTCCATGGCCCCTACTAATCAAAACCGACAACACCACATTGATGTGGAACATCAGCAAGCCGGAGGGAATCCACTCTGCAGGCTAGCCATGACCCTCTGGAACACTGCCTCAACCATGCATATTCACCTGCAAGCTCAATTCCTGCCAGGCCAACAAAACTCTCTGGCAGACAACTTGAGCAGAATCCACAAGAGTGGCAATTAAACCACAACACCTTCAGTCTTGTGACCCAGGAATGGGGTAACCTGAAGGTGGACCTATTTGCCTCCCCCTACAACCACCAGTTCAACAAATTCTGCACCAGGGAACCTCACAGCAAGGCCTGGAAAGTGGATGCCCTATCCTTCCAGTGGGCAAACCTCTCAATCTATGCTTTTCCCCCTCTACCTCGTCTTACAAGAGTATTACTCAAGATAAAGGAGGAAAGACCAAAGGCAATCCTGATTGCCCCAGACAGGCCAACACTGGTACCCACTATTGTGCAGTCTGTCCACCTTTGCCTCCATGGCACCTCCCACAGATCCCAACTCTCTTGACTCAGCAGAAGGGACAGTTCTTGCATCCACAGTTGCAGACCATGAACCTTGCAGCCTGGCTTATTCCTTGATTTTTTTTCCTCTAGTGGCCAGCCTAAGCAAGCAGGTACTGGATGTCATACGTGTGACGCCAGACGACCCAGTAATAGAAGATCTTATGCTGACAACTGGAAAAGGTATTGTTCCTGGATCCAGACTAAAGGAGCTGACCCAGCACAGCCCTCCTTACCTCTCTTGCTGGATTACTTAGCAGACCTACTCCACAGGGGCCTATCCTTCTTTTCCATTAAGATCCATGCCTCTGCCATCTCTGCTCATTACAGCACTGAGCCATCTTTCTTCTCACACCCTCTCATCAAGCAGTTCCTGAGAGAGGCTAACAACTTAAGGCCACCATGAAGAGCTCCTACCCCTGCTTGTGACCTTAACTTTGTGTTAGACAAGCTCGCACTACTCCCCGCCTGCAGTGTCAGCAGAGTTCATAGGTAGGTACTAGGCTATCGGCCCTAGAGCCTATACAAGCCCAGCCAAAAAGGTACCCTGGCTTTTGCCACCCAAGAAAATTATTTTCCTGTGCCACTGTCGCAGAGCCACAGAAGTGATCCTTGAGGTGAATTTCCTATTTCCCATCCAGTCATCAAGATTTTTCTTGAGTGCTAATGAGGAGCTTTGTTTGATATAGATAGGTAGTTTATTCCAGAGTGTGGGAAGTCTCTGGGACAGGAATCTATCCCTCTGACATGTTCTGTTTATTGTGGTGACAAGGTTTAGGTCCCTAGAGCATGTAGTTCGGAGGGATTGGGATTTCTTTAAGTGGAGCATGTCCAACAGCTCTGGGTTTGACATAGCTTTGTATGTTAGGCAGAGATCACCTCTGAGTAGGTGATATGCAGCTGAGTAAAGCTGGAGTTTTTTGAGACCGTCTGCGTAGGGCATCTGTTTGAGGCTGGTAATCCTCTTTGTGAGGTATTTCTGCGGCCTTTCCAGTTGTAGATGTCTTGTGAGGTACATGCCAAAAGGGGCATTGTACTCTATAATGGGGTCTGAGTGATGAGTAGAGGGGAACCATGACCTCTTTTTTTTCTAGATGAGAAACCTTTTGTGATGAGGTGTGCTACGTAGAAGGATTTCCTGACTACTATGGCGATGTGATCATAAAAGGAGAGACTACTCTCCAATTGTGTCCCAAGGTCTCTTATCACACTTTCAGTGTTAAGTATACTACCGCCTATGTTGTAGTTCATGGGTACAGAGTTTTTACCAAAGGGGATGACAATGCACTTTTTGGCATTGAGCTTGAGGCCATGGCTTTGACACCAGGCGTCTGTCTCAGTGAGGCCCTTTTGTAGGATGTCCACATCGTTAGCAGTTTCGATTGTGGCTCCTTGTTTGCAGTCATCTGCAAACTTCATTGGCCGAAGACCTTCTGTGTTAACCTGTACATTAGAGAAGTAGGTACCAAACAGGAGAGGACCCAGGACTGAACCCTGTGGTACTCCACTTGTCACTGGTCTGAAGGTGGATTTGGAGTCTGCTACTTTCACAGTGTGGGTTCTGTCAGTGAGTCAGTTGGCAACCCATCTTGTGACACAGGGATTTATACCTAGTTTAGTGAGCTTATCTATAATTCCAGAGTGGGGGATGGTGTTGAAAGCCTTGGCAAGATCTAGATAGGCTGTGTGAACCACCTTACCCTCAGCTTTGGTGACTGCTTCAAAGAAGTCTATCAGGTTTAGGTGACATGATCTGCCTTTTACAAACCCTAACTGGGTGGGGTCCAGAGTTTGGAGATAATGTCTTTGTTTATAAGTTCCATGATGATACGTTCCATGGCCTTGCAGACCAGGCTCATCAGGCTAATGGGGGGGTGGTAGTTCCTGGGGTCCATGTGGCTCCCCCCTTGTGGAGGGGGATAACCGTCGCTGTGTGCCATTCAGCGGCCACAAAGCCTGAGGTGAGGCTATGATTGAACATGGTACTTGGGTGGAGTGCCAGTTCGTTCTGTAGTCCATGTAGAAGGCAGCCTGGAATGTTGTCTCATCCCGTGGATGCTGTGTTCTTGGCTTTGGAGAGTGTGGTTTTTACCTGTGCAGCTGTGATTACAGGAACTTTGCATTCTTCCGTTATAGAGATGGGCCCTTTAGGGGGTGAATGGGGGGTAAAGTTAGCACTGAACCTATCTGCCAGGATGCTGGCAATATCAGTTGGGTCTCTATATTTAGTGACATTGTGCTGTAACTCAGAGCAGATCTGAGTGTTGCCCATGAGATTCTTGACATAGCTATAGAATGCTTTATGGCTGTTTAGCTTTGGAGGATTTTATTAGGGATCGCAGCTTCTTACTGAGGCTGACCAGGGAGCTCCTCTACTCATGGGATTTTACTCTTTTGCAACAGTTTCTTCCTTCTGTTGTACAGTTTGTTTATCGCAGGGGGCCACCAGTTTGGCTTCCTTTTTTTGGAGGCTAGCATCTTGGTTCTGTTTGGGATAGCACGATCCATGCACTTGTGTAAGTGCTTATAAAGTGCAGATGTCCTTCATGGATGCATCTGCAGTCATAACAAGTGGGTTGTCCTGTCGTCAGGCAGCCCTGCAGTCGGCCGGATTCCAAAGTCCGGGTCCGGCTTCGGCTGATGTCGCACTCCACCCGACGTCATCTCTGTTGGTCTTCGGGTATAAAAGCATCAGCCGACGCCATTTTCCTCAGTCTTTCTTGCCGCGTGGCGCCCGAAGCAGAAGCTGTTCGCAAGTGCCGGTCGGTCGGATCCAGAGATTACTTCTACCGAATACTACTTCAAGACTTCTAAAGCTAAGTACCGCGTTGGGGACGCTTTCTTGCCACAGCCGATGTCAGGAAAAGTTAACAATTGTTTAACCTGTGGGAAACAAATAGCTCATAAAGATTTGCACTGTTACTGTCTGCCTTGTTTAGGCCCAGCCCACGACGTAGCAGCCTGTTCGCCTGTGCCTCTTTCAACCGACAACGCTTAGGCGTCGGTCGGAGTTTGCAGAACAGTTTTTCGGTTCTGATTTTGCGTACATTATGCCGCCGGATCCTCCGACTACCCCAAAACGCAAAGATAAAGACCGACACTCGCGGTCCGCGGTTTCGGCCGAAACCACGGTAAAGCAAATCATGAGTGTCTCGGTTTCGGCCGAAACCGAGAAAACTGCTCAAAGTACAGCTGAACCTATTCTTACAACTGAGGCCCCTGCTACAACTCTTGAATCGACCTCAGAAATTTTACCCACTACGGTGGTTGACTTATCAGACACCATCCCTTGGATGTCTCTACCCCAGCACGTGGTGCTGCTAGGCCTCCAGCTGCCATGTCCATTAAGGCCTTCGCCAGGGCTAAAGCAGCCAAGACTACTAAAACAGTGCCTGTTAAACCCCCACATCCAGGCCCTCTTCTAGTTCTCAAATGCTTTCTTTGGCAGAAGATTTAATTTCTTTAATTAGAGGATCTCAATCTCACCCAGACAGGGCCTCTCAGCCCCCAGAGAAGAGACCTAGGGCAGAGCCCCTGAGCCAGTGTCTTCTGATGATTCTGCTGATGAATCAGACATAACTGACCAGCCTGAGGCTCCCTTCTCCAATTTTGAAGATTCTGATGCTGAAGAATCCATTCCAGCTGCTTCCCCACCAGAAGAATTCTCCTTTGGGGAAACCTTGCATGCCATGCGAGAACAGTTCCAATGGCAGCAACAGGATTTTTCAGACTCCAGAAAAAGACTTAGGACCTTTCTGCACCTCCCACAGCACAGGCCCTTAGCTATACCTCCTGTTCTCTCTGTGGTGGATGATGCTTTCAATGATGTTTGCTCCGCTCCAGATTCTTTACCCCCAGCCCCTGCCAAACCAGACAGATTTTACAGGGTGCCAGATACTCATCACCACCTTTACAAGGCCCCACTTGCAGACCTAGAAACTATATCCCAGGGTCCCAAGGCAGTAGCCGCGACCACAGCTAAAAACCCTATTCCTTCTGAAAGGGAAGCAAGGTCACTAGACAGATGGGGTAAAAAGGTCTACACTTCAGCTACTCTCTCAGCTAGAGCTTTAAACTGTCAGTTTCACATGATACAATACCAAGAGTTTATGCTTGATCAGTTAACTAAAACCTAACCACTGATGAATCTCTTGATAAGAAATATGTATTAGAGATGGTAAATAACATACAACAGGTTAGCAACCATTCCTTAAAATGTGGCTATGATGCACTGGAGGCTTCATTTAGATCAGCCATGACAGGCACAGTGATAAGAAGGCATGCATGGCTAAAGGAACAAGCTTTACCGGATCATGTTAAAGCTAAGTTGCTAGATGCTCCTATGGACAAGACAAGTTTGTTTGGTACACCTGCCCAGCAGGTTATGAAGAAAATGGAAGAAAAGGCAAAATCTGTTCAAACTGTTAAAGATTTCTTGCAGGTTCAACCCCACGGTTTAGCAGGAACTGGCCTGCCAAAAATTGGTCCTTTCCTGACTCCACAAAATTTCAAAGGGGCAGGAATAGACGTTCCAGAGGCAGAAACCAATCCAGAGGAGGTGCCTACAGAGGACGACAGTGGCAAGGTAACAACAGAGGCACAGACACAGCCACTGCCACTACATCAGCACAACCACAGTGACTTAATCCTAAATCCGCCTACCAGGGAACAAATAGCAGCTCCTCTAGGCGGAAAGTTAACCTTATTTTCAAAGAACTGGCACTACATAACAAAAGACAAGTGGATTTTACAAACCATAGATCAAGGTCACCGGTTTCACTTCCACACTTTACCAGTCAAAAGAGGAATGCCAAATCTACCTCCAAATCAAAAAACAGAAGTTCTACGCCAGATAATGGAGTTAGCAAACATGAGAGCTGTGGAAAGAGTGCCAACAGCAGAACAAGGAAAGGGTTCTACTCCAGACTATTCCTAGTTCCAAGAAAGGAAAAAGTTGGAGACCAATTCTCGACCTGTCCACCTTAAATACATACATCATTGTCCCAAAATTCAAAATGCTGACCCTACAGCAACTTCTTCCCATGCTGGGCAAGGAGTCTTGGCTGGTAACTCTAGATCTCAAGGAGGCATACCTGCACGTCCCCATACGACCAATCTGCAGAAGATACCTCAGATTTCTTGCAGGATCAGAGCACTATCAATTCTCAGCATTGCCCTTTGGCTTATCTACTGCGCCCAGAGTATTCACAAAATGCCTGGCATCAGTAATCGCCCATTGCAGACTACAGGGAATTCAAATTTACCCATACCTGGACGACTGCCTGCTACAAGGGGACAACAAAAGCAAGCTGACAACAGATTTACAAAGGGTCATTTACTTGCTACAAGGACTGGGATACACAGTCAATTTACAAAAGTCAAGACTGATACCATCCCAAACAAGGACTTTCTTGGGCGCGGAATTGGACACAGTACAACAACTGGCATTCCTGACTACAGAAAAACAAAAGAACTTCCTCTTTACTTCTTGGCACTAACAAAACTGAACAAGTTAACAGCAAGAAAAGTTCTACAGGCCTTGGGCTTCATGGCATCATGCATAATCTTGGTCCCATTTGCCAGACTACATATGAGGAAACTACAGTGGTACCTAAAGAATTTATGGTCCCAACACAGACACAGTCTAGAAACAGAAATCCCACTAATTCCATGCTTAAAACAGGAGTTCCTATGGTGGGCTCAGGCATGCCAGTCAAACCCAGGCCTACCCTTTCGCAGATGTCAACCAAGCCAGACCATCACAACAGACGCTTCAGACCTAGGATGGGGGCCCACATGCTGGACAAATGCGTGCAAGGATTGTGGACACAGGATCAACTTCACCTGCACATCAATCTAAAAGAAATGCTGGCAGTAAAACTGGCAATCCAAAAGTTCAAACCATTTCTCAAAGAGGGCCAGTTGATGATAAGGACAGACAACACCACAGTCATGTGGTACATCAACAAACAGGGAGGCACTCATTCATACCCCCTATGCAGAATGACCTTGGAGCTGTGGACCCTGGCACTCAGCTACAACATTCAGTTACAGGCAATATTTGTACCAGGGAAAGACAATACTCTGGCAGACATATTAAGCAGAACCACTCCGGATGCCCACGAATGGAAGCTGCACCCGGACATCTTCAAGACCATCTCGAAGAAATGGGGAATGCCACAGATAGACCTATTTGCATCACCTCTCAATTACCAGCTCAAAAATTCTGCACAAGGACATTCCACCCACTAGCATGGAAAGTGGACTCACTCTCCTTCAACTGGAAAGGCCTAACAGCATATGCATTCCCACCTCTTCCTTTGATACACAAGGTACTGCTAAAAATAAGGGAAGAACGTCCAAGGATAATCCTGATAGCTCCAAACTGGCCAAGACAACACTGGTACCCACTACTGAAGAGCATGTCTCGGAACAATATGTGGCCAATACCACTGATGCCTTTGATGCTAACTCAGAACAACTACAGCATCATACATCCAAACCTAAAAACGCTGCAACTGACTGCATGGAACATCACATAGCAGCAGCTAATCCAGAACTTTCCCAAAGAGTTAAGGACATTATTCTTGAAGCACGCAGACCTTCAACAAGAAGGAACTATGCTGGAAAATGGAAAAGGTTTGTCATTTGGAGTACGGAAAGAGGAAAAGATGTGTCAAACATAGATATACCTAACATTCTGGAGTATCTGGCGAACTTTTCATTCAGGCCTGTCCTACTCCTCCATCAAGATACATGCATCAGCTATTTCAGCAGAATACAGCTTTGATCCACCTGTTTTTCGCACCCTTTGCTCAGGCAGTTCCTCAGAGGAATCAAGAATGTAAAACCTCCAAGGAAACCACCATTACCAGCTTGGGATTTAAACTTTGTGCTAGAAAAGTTGACACTATCACCCTTTGAACCAGCAGCAACAGCAGACCTACAACACCTGTCATGGAAAACTGCTTTCCTACTGGCAATTACTTCAGCAAGGAGGGTTTCAGAACTACAGGCCTTAATGGCAGTGCAACCCTTCCTAATCTTCCACCAAGATAGAGTGTCCTTGAGGACTAATCCAACATTTATGCCCAAGGTGGTATCCAGAGTGTCTTTAAACCAGGCAATCCACCTACCTACCTTCTTTCCCAACCCACAAAACAGAGGGAAAGAATACTGCATACCTTGGATGTACATAGACAGCTACGCTACTACTTGGACAGAACAAAAATAGCAGAAAGACTGACCAACTCTTTGTAGCCTATGCAACAGGAAGGGAAGGAAAAGCTATTTCCAAACAGACAATCTCCAAATGGATAGGAAATTGCATACGATTCTGTTACTCCTTCCATGGAAAACCAATTCCACAGAACATAAGACCTCATTCTACAAGGGCAACAGCCACTACCACAGCCTTCTTACGAGGAGTGGCAACCAAAGACATTATTGAGGCGGCTACTTGGACCTCCGTGCATACATTTGCCAAGCATTATAATTTGCCTCTTTATTCCAGATCCCGAGCAGGGTTTGCCACTGCTGTACTGCAAGGGATCCTAAACACACCATAATCTACTTTTATCCTCCTCCCTAGTTGGCTATGGTATTCTACCCACTTGTTATGACTGCAGATGCATCCATGAAGGACATAGTACAGTTTTGTACCTACCATAAATGTAGATGTCGAACTGGATAGCATCTGCAGTCAGGATTACCCTCCCTCCTTCCCCTCTGTGGTACTCCTAGGGTGTTTACCCTCCTAATAGCTAGCTTTTGGGGGGGAGTCTTTTATGGTGTATTTGTTTGTATACATGTACATATATGCTTATTGCTGTGTTTACCTCTATCTATTTGGAAACATTGGCATCTATCCAAATTTTAGCCTGCAAGAGGGCTACTGGCATCTGGGGCAAGAAACACTGAGGAAAATGGCGTCGGCTGATGCTTTTATACCCAAAGACCAACAGAGATGACGTCGGGAGAAGTGCGACATCAGCCGAAGCCGGACCCGGACTTTGGAATCCGGCCGACTGCAGGGCTGCCTGACGACAGGACAACCCACTTGTTATGACTGCAGATGCTATCCAGTTCGGACATCTACATTTATGGTAGGTACAAAACTGTACTTTATGACTGCAGATGCTATCCAGTTCGGACATCTACATTTATGGTAGGTACAAAACTGTACTTTGTGTAGGATTCAGTAGTCGTAACTGTACTGTTCATCTGCATGGGTGTCATGAAGTTCACCACTTCTGTCTAAAGAAACATGAAGTTGGCCTTGGAGAGATTTTTTACCGTGGTTTCCTTAATGGGGGGGTGGGGGCAGGATGTGGATATTTAGGGTGATTAGCTTATGGTCGGATCGGACCAATGAGGTGTTGACTTCACGTGTGGTACACAGGTCATTCATGTTGGCAGTGACTAGATCTAGGATATTGTTGCCCCTGGTGGGGGTGTGGATAAGTTGATCCAGGGCATTGGAGTTTATGAATTCCAGAAAGCGTTGAGCAAATCTGAGTAGTTTTCCCAGTTAATGGGGTAGTTGAAATCGCCCATTATTAGGGTGTTTGGTTGAACCCTAATATTTTCCAGTACATCAAGAAAAGAGGAGTGGGAATCCTGGGGCATGGTGGGGGATCTGTAGCAAGCTACAATTTGGATTGCAGGTTTTGCCCAGAGTTAGTTGCACTTGGATAACCTTGGATGCATTATGCTGAGCAACTAGCCTGGAGGTGTGGAAATCCTTAATGAATATGGACGCACCTCCACCTTTGGTGTTCCGGTCCAGGTTACATGGCCAAAAAGTGTGGTATGAGTTATAGCCTGGTAGTGCAGGGGTGCTCTCTGGAGCCTTGAATCAGGTCTGTCACTGCACAGATATCGATGTTCTCCATTTTAAGGAGTGCCTCGAGTGAGTGCATTTTGAGATTTAGACTTCTAGCATTGAGTAGCATCACCCTCAGTTTTTGATTGCCTGTTCCTGATACAGTGGTGAATTTGTCGTTTGAACCTTGCCTAAAAAAGGCACTATAGGGGCGGCAAGAACCTTAGCCAGTATCCAGAATCCCAGGGGTGACAGGTGCAGGCCATCTCTGGCAAAGCATCGTGGTCTGTCGTGTCATCCCAGGCAGACCGATACTGGATCCCTTTAGAATGACACCAGAAGCTTATCCAGTTGTTGAAGTCGATCATTTTGTCCTTGTACTGCGATATCATTCTGGGGATGGCAGAATGCTACTCAGGGCTAGGGTCATACCTGCCTGGGCTACAAGATCGGAGAGCTCTTTCACGACTCTCTTCATGTAGTCCAGGGAGATACGTCTCAGGTCGTTCACACCAACATGGACAATGAAGAGAGTCCTATTTGTAATTGTTGTGGAGTGACCTGAGTGCGTGGGCTATGTGGCGGATCCTGGCACCTGACAGTAACCTTCTCCTTGTTTAGCCTGGTGAGTGGGACATGTGCTTGACTGTAGAGTCACGTATGACTAGTGTGTTGTGTACGTTGTTTTGCCTTATTGGTTGTGGTTGAGTGGCACATTGAGTCTGCATGCTGTGTCATTTGGGTTGTGTTGGGGGGGGTGGAGGTTGTTTGCATTTCTACTTTGGAGATCTCTGTTGCTTGAGCAGATTATTATTGAGAGCACCCGCGAATGTTTTTGTATTTCTATGTGTGGATTTTGGAGGTGTAGATTTAGTGAGACTATGTGATGAGAGTGTTGTGGTGTAAGTTTTTACCTTCTCCCTGGTGTAAGTTTTTACCTTCTCCTCTTGACTGTCAAGTTCAGTCATGGTTGGAGAGAGCTTTACCTCCAGTTTGGCTAGATAAATGCATCTCTCACAGGTTGTAGTGTTGGGTGGTAGGAAGAGAGGGTTGTCCGTGTAGATGAGGCAATTTCCACATAGCCCCACGATGCCCAGATTCATCAGATAGACAGGCAAGAACACGGAGCTTCCTCTAGATAAGTGAGGAAAGTGAGTACAAGAGCTGTTTTTCTCTAAACAAGTGAGGAAAGTAAGCACCAAAACTGTTTTCCTGTAGGTAATGAGGAAGGTTGAGTGCTGTAGTAATTAGTATATTTTGTGCTTACAACAAGTTCTGAACAAGTGCTGATCACAAATCAGGAAATTCAAGTGCAAAAACTAAGAATCTGTATCTGAACTAAACTAGTTACAGGAAAAGGGGGAAACAAGTGCAAATGCGGGCTTTTAAGTCAGAAAGTTGAGAGAGATGGAAAAACTGCCCCAACGACCAATAACTACAGTTTTTGGGCCAGAACCACTCCTTATGTGGTAGATAGGTTACCTAGTGCTTACCACTCCCACTGATAAGCTAGAAGGCTTCCCTCCAACACAAAGCTTGGAGGGCTCAGAAGCTTACATACAGTCCTGGATACAGCAAATCTGAATCTGGACTAGTAGTTACAGGAAAGGTAGGAAACGGGTTTAGATTTTTTTTTCTTTACAGAAAAGTAACTAAAACAGCAGTAAAAACAACTCAAATGCAGTGCAAGCTAACACACTTGAGTATGCAGCAATGTTAGACCAAACAGTTTAAAAAAATGCAATTAAATTAAAAATGACTAAAACAAATGCAGGAGGAGTCTCTTAGGTAGAATGAGGTAAAGAGATGGGAGTGGGGGGGTGTCCCAGATCAAATCTACAGTGGGGGTGGGCAACTGCAAAAGTCTGCAAATTTAAACAAGACAGGAATAGGAAGGGTGGGTAGGGGAAAAACAACACCTTCAGCAAAGATATGAAAAATTGTACAGTGAAGCAAAAATAACAGTGCACAACTCTGAAGTCAGCCAGCACTGATGTAAAATTAGTCAAGCAACAATTAACAGTACACAACTTTGAAGTGCCAGAAAAATATACTTAACTCTGTACATCTCCAGATAGTTTGAACAGCACTCTGTCAGGACACAGGAAGGCTCCAGCAATGATATGCAGGCTGTTACTAAGAGGGTCTAATTTTATGTTCTTCTCTTGGAAAACGGCCTTGCTTCTGGCCATCACTTCAGCCAGAAGAGTGTCGGAACTACAAGCACTTATGGCTGTGGAATCCTTCGTTATTTTTCATGCTGACAGAGTCTCCCTCAGGACTAACCCAACTTTCATGCCTAAAGTGGTGTCCAGTGTGGCTTTCAACCAATCTATCCATTTGCCCACCTTTTCCCCTAATCTTCAAAATAAGGGGGAAAGGATCCTCCACTCTTTAGATGTGCACAGACAGCTCAGATTCTACCTTGATAGGACTAAGCCCTTTAGGAAATCTGACCAGTTACTAGTTAGCTTTGCACCAGGGGCAGAGGGCAAGGCCATTTTAAAGCATACCATCTCCAAATGGATAGCACACTGTATCCATTTCTGTTACAAAACACCATGGGAAACAACCCCCTCGGGGGGTCAGAACACATTCCACTAGGGCAACTTCAACCTCTACAGCCTTTCTTAGAGGAGTCCTTACCAGAGACATTCTGGAAGCTGTAGTTCCGACACTACATCTATCTACATTTATGGTAAGTGATACGAAACTGTACTATGTTCTTCGTGTTTCAATGTTGCAGTCATCACACTTGGGTTGATTCCCGAAGCTGAAGAGTGGGTGGAGGCAGTCAAGAAGAGTTGGGACGGGCTGGTATGCTCTGCAGGACTGCGGTTGCAAAGCCCGCCCTGGATTTGGAAAAGATAGGCAGGTGGTAATGCTTGGTAAAGGTATGAAGAGCTTTGCCCCAGGGGCAGAGGGAAGCCATTTCCAAACAAACCATTTCCAAATGGGTATCGCACTGTATCCATTTCTGCTACAGATTGCATGGGAAGCCCCTTCTAATTCTATTCAAACCCATTCCACTAGGGCAGCCTCCATTTCCACATCATTAATCAGAGGAGCTCCCACCAAGGGACTTCCTGGAAGCTGCCACCTGGACTTCTGTCCATACCTTTACCAAGCATTACCACCTACCTCAATTTTCTAAGGCTAGGGCAGAGTTTGCCTCTGTAGTTCTGCAGAGCATGCTGACCCATGCCTAGGTCTCTTACTAATCCTACCACCCCTCTCCTCAGCTTTGGGAATCCTCCCACAGGTAATGACTGCAAAAGTGAAACATGAAGAACATAGTACAGTTGTGTACACTTACCATAAATGTAGATGTTAGTGTATTCACTGTTGCAGTCCTGGATGATGTTCGTGTTTCACTGTTGCAGTCATTACATTTCGGTAATCTGCTGGCAGGTTGCCCTCAGTCGGCCTGATTAACAAAGTCTTGGGTCCTGCGTCGGTTGCTGTCCCTTCCATGACGTCAGGTTGTCAGGGGTGTAAAACATGCAGCCGATGCCATTACATTAGTCTTTCTTGCCGCGCGGTGCCCGAAGCAGAAGCATTTCGCAAGTGCTGGTCGGCCGACTCCTGAAATTTTCATTTTCGAGTTTCAGAACCAAAGTCTTCAACTAAAAGCTAAGTACCCCGTTGGGGAAAGTTTTTCTTGCGCCTTACTGATGTCAGTAAAAGTTAATAATTGCGTTACTTGTGGGAAGCAAATACCTCATAAGGATTTTCATTTGTACTGTATTCCTTGCCTAGGCCCTGACCACAACATGCCTTGCTGTCGGTTTTGTGCTAAATTTAATCAATGCACGATTAAATGTCCGTATATTTTTGCATATAAATATTTTGGCTCAAGATTTAATTATCCAGAAATGTTGTCAGTTAGCAATCCGACTACCGGAATACCTAAAAAATGCAAAGAAAAAGACAGACCGTCGAGGTCCAAAACTGACAACGCTTCTCCTAAGCCGTTCGCCGGTACTCAGTGAGGCGCTTTCACAGCCCCTGATACCCACTAATTCTGATTTGCAGACCTCTACTGAGACCAATCCGGAGTCCGGTATGCCGCGAGATGCTTCAATTATGGAACCCACGGATGACTCTGCCTTAGAATGGTCCGGAGCAGCTGTGCAGACACCGACTTCTGAGGGTGTAGGCCTACAGATTTGTACATTAGACCAATGCCATCTTCAAAATTAAGGCCAAAATCTAAATCTATGTCTAAAAAAACGATGCCTGGGCCACATGTGCAGGCCCCTATGCCTAAATAACAAATGATCAAAATGGCTGAAGATTTAATTACTCTGATCAGGGGTAGCCAACCCCCTCCTCCTAAGAGGCCTAGGCAAGACATTGACTATGAATATTCTGAACAGGACTCTATTTCTTCTGACTCTTCTAATGAACAGGATTTGTCTATTCCTACTTATGAGGACTCTGATGCAGAGGATTCCATTCCTTCTGCTTCTCCCCCTGAGGATATTTCTTTTGGGGAAACTTTACATACCTTAAGGGAACATTTCCACTGGGAAAGTCAGGATTTCTCTGAATCTAAAGAGAGACTTGGGGATTTTCTGATTCTTCCTCAGCATAGGCCTTTGGCCATACCTCCTGTTCTAGACATTGTTGATGTTTTTTTCAGAATCTAGTATGACTCCTGATTCTCTGCCTCTGGCTCCTTGTAAGCCAGACAGATATTACAGGGTCACAGACTCCCACAAATTCCTTTTCAAAATCCCATTGTTGGCCCTGAAACCATTTTTTCAGGGTCCAAAGGGCATTAAGGCCTCTACTGCTAAAAATCCTGCCCCTTCTGATAGAGATTCCAGGGAGCTGGATAGATGGGGTAAGAAGGTTTACACGTCTGCAACCTTGGCAATCAGAGCTTTAAACTGTCAATTTCATATGCTTAAATATCAACAGCATATCATGGGACTGCTTAAACAGAAAATTATTTTCCACAAAGTCAGAGATTAACATAAAAATTTGCAGGATTTATTACACTCTGCTGAACAAGTTGGAAAACATACTTTGCAATGTGGACGATGATCATCGTGCATACAGCTGCAGTCATAACAGATGGGTGGTCCGGTTCTCACTGAGGCGCCTACGCAGCCCCTGACTACCGACGACACTTCATTGGCGGTGTCTACTGTACCCAAGGTCGCAGGCTCTTTGGCCCACACCCCGACTACCGATACCGAAGCCACTCTTGGCGGTGAAACTCAGAGTTTAGACAGGTCTGCCACCTCTCAAGGTGTCTTCAGGCCTTCCTCTTCTTTTTCCATCAAGGCTTTCACTAAGTCTAAAGCAGCCATGCATGCTAAGAGACAAGCTCCACAGGGCCCTTCTCAAGGCCCCATGCCTAAAAAGCAGATGCTCAAAATGGCTGAGGATTTGATTACTCTTATCAGGGGTTCTCAACCCCCCCCCCGGACAAAAGGCCCAGAGTGGAGGAAGAATCCCCCTCCTTGGACCAGGCCTCCATTATTTCAGAGCATTCTGATGACCAGGAGCATTCATACTCCCCATTTGAGGATTCTGATGCAGAGGAGTCCATTCCCTCTGTCTCCCCCCCCCTGAGGATTACTCTTTTGGGGAAACCTTGCATACCTTGAGGGAACACTTCCACTGGGAAGGCCAAGAGTACTCAGACTCCAAGAAAAGGCTTAGGGATTTTCTCTTGCTCCCTCAGCACAGGCCTCTGGCTATACCCTCCTGTCTTAGACATTCTAGATGATGTGTATTCGGAGGCCTGCCTTAACCCAGACTCTTTACCTCCAGCCCCAGTCAAGCCTGACTGGTATTACCGGGTTCCTGACTCACACCAATTCCTATACAAAAGCCATGCGGCTGACCCAGAAACTATCTCACAGGGCCCCAAGGAAATTAAGGCCTCCACTGCTAAAAATCCATTACCTTCAGAAAGAGATTCCAGAGCTTTAGAAAGGTGGGGGGAAAAGGTATACATCTCGGCCACCTTAACCATGAGGGCATTAAACTTGCCAGTTCCATATGTTAAAGTACCAACAGTTTCTGTTTTCACAGTTGAGAAGCAAAATGTCACAACCTGAACAACCAGACTTGAAGGAGTTGCAGGATTTGATGCATAGTGCAGAACAAGTGGGTAAACATACTTTGCAATGTGGTTTTGATGCTTTAGAGGCCTCATGTAGAGCTGCTGTTACAGGATCAGTCATACGTAGACATGCCTGGCTCAAAGAGCAAACCTTACCAGATGCCCCTCTGCAAAAAGATGTATTATTTGGTGTTAAAGCTGAGGAGGTATTAAAGAAAATGGAGGAAAAGGCTAAATCAATGCAAACAATGAAAGATTTCCTACAGGTACAACCTCCACGTTTCAGTAGAAATTGGCTTTCCAAAAATTGGTCCTTTCCAGCCACGGACAGACCCCAAAGAGGTAGATACAGGCGCCCGAGGGGCAGAGGGCAATCTCAAGGATCGTTTAGAGGCAGACAATGGCAAGCTCCTGCACAAAGAGGTGGTGAGGATAGTTCACAGCCATTCAGAAAGCAGACCCAATGACTTTCCCCTTTGCATGCCAAGCAAGGCTCAAATGGCAGCACCTTTAGGTGGAAAACTGGCATTATTTTCGAAAAATTGGCATAGTGTTACATAAGACAAATGGATCCTGGACATTACAAACAGAGGCTACAGATTCCATTTTCACACCGTTCCAAAAATGAGGCATGCCAAACCTGCCACACAATCAAAGGGCAGAGGCACAAAAACAAATTTCAGATCTCATGGACATGAAAGCTATTCAAGAGGTACCTACACAAGAACAAGGTCAAGGTTTTTACTCCAGACTATTCCTGGTACCAAGGAAGGAAAAAGATTGGAGACCTATTTTGGACCTATCCATCCTAAACACATTTTTACTCGTGCCAAAATTCAAGATGCTCACATTACAGCAGCTTCTTCCCATGATGGGCAAGGAGTCTTGGCTGGTAACATTGGACCTCAAGGAGGCATACCTGCATGTCCCAATCAGACAAGATTGCAGAAGATATCTCAGATTTCTTGCAGGTTCAACCCATTATCAATTCTCTGCATTGCCCTTTGGCGTATCTACTGCGCCCAGAGTATTCACGAAATGCCTGGCATCAGTAATTGCCTACTGCAGACTTCAAGGGATACAAATATACCCATATTTGGACGACTGCCTGATCCAAGCGGACCGCAAGCACATACTTCTGAAACATCTGGCTTTTGTAATAATGTTGTTGAATTCTCTGGGATACAAAGTCAACAAAAAGAAATCCAGGCTAATACCCTCTCAAACAATAATTTTCCTGGGTGCCAACTTGGACACAAACACCCAGATGGCCTACCTCACACCAGAGAAACAGGGGCAACTAACTCAATACTTCAGAAAACTAGCAAATTTCACCAGGCTGACTGCAAGGAAAATCCTGCAGGCTCTGGGATTCATGGCATCTTGCATCCTACTAATCCCATGTGCAAAGCTGCATATGAGGAAACTTCAATGGTACCTGAAAAACCTATGGTCTCAACACAGCCACAGTTTGGAAACAATAATACCACTGATTCCATGTCTTCAAAAGGAATTTCTGTGGTGGGCTCAAGCATGCCAAAGAAACACAGGTCTCCCATTCTGCAAGCCTCAAGCAAATCAAGTCATCACAACAGACGCCTCGGACTACGCCTGGGGGGCGCACATGACAGATCGGTGCATTCAGGGCAAATGGTCCCAAAAAGAAAAGCACCTACACATCAATCAAAAGGAAATGCTAGCAGTAATAAATGCTATTATAGCTTTCAAAGACCTTCTGCATCCAGGTCAACTATTGATAAGGACAGACAACACCACAGTAATGTGGTACATAAACAAACAGGGAGGAACCCATTCATACCCCCTATACAGGCTGGCCATGTCTCTTTGTAACATGGCTCTGGAATTACAAATCGAACTTCAAGCACAGTACTTGCCAGGCAAGGAAAACACGCTGGCAGACAACCTAAGCAGAAATATGACAGATCCACACGAATGGAAGTTGCGTTCTCAAGTTTTTACAGAGATAATTCAAGCATGGGGAAGGCCAGACATAGATCTCTTTGCCTCCCACAAAAATCACCAATTGGCAAAATTCTGCTCAAGGACTTTTCATCCACAGGCCTGGAGAGTGGACGCACTCTTTCAGTTGGACAACAATGACAGTTTATGCCTTTCCACCTCTTCCTCTGCTGCCCAAAGTTCTGTTAAAAACCAGAGCAGACAGACCAAAGATGATTCTCATTGCTCCAGACTGGCCAAGACAACACTGGTACCCACTCCTGAGGAGCCTGAAGCATTTCCCACCATGGACCCTACCTCTAATGCCTCTTCTTCTGACTCAGCACAGCTTCAAAACTCTTCACAGTCAGCTGAAAACACTCAATCTGGCCGCATGGAAGATTCCTTAACTTCACAACAGACCCTACTCTCCAAGGAGGTGCAGGATGTCATTTTGGAGGCCAGAAGGCCTTCTACTAGAAAAGCTTACTCTGCAAAATGGAAACGGTTTTGTGCCTGGAATGAAAAAAAGGGCCAGAATCCTGGAATACTGAATTTACCTCAAATATTACAGTATCTAGCTGAGATGCTAAGCAGTGGACTTTCATTCTTCTCCATCAAAATCCATGCCTCAGCCATTTCTGCAGAATACAACACTGATCCTCCTTTATTCTCTCACCCCCTCTTAAGACAGTTCCTCAGAGGGGCTAAGAATATAAAACCCCCAAGGAAACAACCAGTACCTGCTTGGGACCTCAATTTCATTCTAGAAAAACTGACCTTGCCTCCTTTTGAGCCAGCTGCCTCAACAGAATTGCAATATTTGTCCTGGAAAACAGCCTTCTTTCTGGCTATCACCTCAGCTCACAGGGTATCGGAACTACAAGCCCTCATGGCTGTGCAGCCTTTCATCATTTTCCATCAGGACAGAGTTTCCTTACAAATCAACCTGTCCTTTATGCCAAAGGTGGTATCCAGGGTAGCTTTGAATCAGGCTATCCACTTACCTACCTTTTACCCTAATCCTCAAAACAAAGGGGAGAGACTACTACGTTCCTTGGACATCCACAGACAGCTGCGTTATTTGGACAGAACAAAGCCTTTCGGAAAATCAGAGCAACTGTGTGTCCTATGCTACAGGAGCTCAAGGGAAGCCAATTTCCAAACAGACAATCTCAAAATGGATAGCCCACTGCATACGTTTTTGTTACTCTTTTCATGGTAAAACTGTACCTGCAGGCATCAGATCTCACTCCACAAGGGCCACAGCTACCTCTGCAGCTTTCCTCAGAGGGGTTCCTACCAAAGATATTTTGGAAGCAGCCACTTGGAGTTCTGTGCATACCTTCTCCAAGCACTATCACCTACCATTATACTCCAAAACTAGAGCAGGCTTTGCCACTGCAGTCTTGCAGGGCATCCTGGCTCCTCCTAGTTCCACCTAGTGCCTACCACCCCTTTTTTAGCTTTGGGATTCTACCCATCTGTTATGACTGCAGCTGTGTGCACGATGAACATAGTACAGTTTTGTACCCACCATAAATGTAGATGTTCGAGTGCTAATACAGCTGCAGTCCAGGTTTCCCTCCCTCCTTCCCCTCTTGGGACAGGCCTATTGGCTAACACCTCCTCATACAACCTGATTGGGGTATTCATTTATGGTGTGTTTGCTTGCAACTACTGTTTTTTTGATTATATTGCATTGCATTATTACATAAATTTATGTATTGCCTTCCTTCTGGGGGCACCTGACATCTGGGGCAAGAAAAACTGAAAAAAATGGCGTCGGCTGGTTCTTTTATATCCCTGTCGCACTGACGTCAGGGAAGAAGCGACGACAACCGACGCCGGACCTAGACTTTGGAATTCGGCCGACCGAGGACCCGCCTGTCTCTTAGCATGCATGGCTGCTTTAGACTTAGTGAAAGCCTTGATGGAAAAAGAAGAGGAAGGCCTGAAGACACCTTGAGAGGTGGCAGACCTGTCTAAACTCTGAGTTTCACCGCCAAGAGTGGCTTCGGTATCGGTAGTCGGGGTGTGGGCCGAAGAGCCTGCGACCTCGGGTACAGTAGACACCGCCATTGAAGTGTCGTCGGTAGTCAGGGGCTGCGTAGGCGCCTCACTGAGAACCGGACCACCCATCTGTTATGACTGCAGCTGTATTAGCAGTCGAACATCTACATTTATGGTAGGTACAAAACT
Organism: Protopterus annectens; assembly: GCF_019279795.1. Lineage (NCBI taxonomy): Eukaryota > Metazoa > Chordata > Ceratodontiformes > Protopteridae > Protopterus > Protopterus annectens. The sequence goes on from NC_056727.1 coordinate 951,341,736, forward strand.
GTACTTTCTTCGTGTTTCACTTTTACAGTCATTACACTTGGGTTATCCTGCTGGCAGGCTACCCTCAGTCGGCCTGAATTCCAAAGACTAGGTCTGGTGTCGGTTGCTGTCGTCTCTTCCCTGACGTCAGAGCGCCAGGGGTATAAAAGATGCAGCTGATGCCATTTTCTTCAGTCTTTCTTGCCGCGTGGTGCCCGAAGCATAAGCAGTTCGCAAGTGCCGGTCGGCCAACTCCTGAGATTTTCGTGTTCGAATTTCAGATCCGAAGTCGTCTTCAAAAGCTAAGTACCCCGTTGGGGAAACTGTTTTCTTGCTCTAGACCGATGTCAGAAAAATTTAATAATTGTATTTCTTGTGGGAAGCAAATACCTCATAAGGACTTTAATTCTTACTGTATTCCTTCCCTAGGCCCTGACCACGACGTTGCTAGTTGTCTGTTTTGTGCTAGATTTAATCAATGCACTATTAAGCGTTGGTACGATTTTGCATTACGCTATTTTGGCAGAAGGTTTAATTATACGCAAAGGTGCAGTAAGTCACAAAACCAAAAATAAGATAATTCCACAGTAAAAGACCACCGACCAACGAAGTATACTGAAAACTGTCTTTAATAGACGTGACAAATAAAAACGAACAGCAATCCAAATCAAAACGAGCGCTTCGCCTGGTTAATGCCAGCCTTTATCAGGATGCATGTTAGGAGAACCCAATGCTTTATATAATCATTTGCTGGTCGCCTGACCTGAAAACATGTATGGACTCCAGGGACAGATAAAACTGTAACTAAATCTAATAAAAGTTTTCTCTGGATTAACCAGGCGAAAGCGCTCGTTTTGATTTGGATTGCTGTTAGTTTTTATTTTTGTCACTTCTATTAAAGACAGTTTTCAGTATACTTCGTTGGTCGGTGGTCTTTTACTGTAGAAGGTTTAATTATACAATGTCGTCGGTTAACCATCTGACTACCGGAATTCACAGTAAACGCAAAGAAAAAGAAAAGGACAAGCATCCGAGGTCCAAAACAGACGAGGCTTCTTCTAAGCCAGTCGCCGGTTCTCAGTGAAGTGCCTTCGCAGCCCCCGATGCCCGCTACTTTAGACCTGCAAGCCGACCGACTCCCACGTGGAGTCGACTAGGCCGCTGGAAGATCAAAGTATTGGACCTTCGGAGACTATTCCCTCAGATGGGTCCGTAGCCGCTGAGCAGGCATTGGCTTCTGAGGGTGTTTTCAGACCTACTCCGTTATACATTAAAACGACTTCAGCTTCAAAGGCAAAGACTAAAGCACCACTAAGGACAAAGAAACAGCCTCAGGGACAGGCCTCCATGCCCAAGCAGATGCTCAAAATGGCCAAAGACCTAATTACCTTGATTTAGGGGTTCCCCTCCCCCTCCTGATAAAAGACCTAGGCAAGAGACAGAATATGAATCTTCAGATCAGGTTTCCATTTCATCTGATTCCTCTTCTGATCAGGAATACTCAATTCCTCCCTCTGAGGATTCAGATGCTGAAGAATCTATCCCTTCAGCCTCTCCCTTTGAGGATTACTCTGGGGAAACCTTGCATACCATGAGGGAACATTTTCACTGGGAGAACCAAGATTTTTTAGAATCTAAGAAAAGGCTCAGAGACTTCCTTTTACTACCACAACACAGGCCCCTAGCTATTCCACCTGTTAGACATTGTAGATGATGTATTTTCAGAGTCCAGTTTGACCCCTGACTCCTTACCTCCGGCTCCTGTTAAGCCGGACAGATACTACAGGGTTCTTGACTCTCATAAATTCCTTTTAAAAAAAAACTGCTGCTGACCCAGGAATTAATTTCTCAGGGTCCCAAAGGGGTCAAGGCTTCCGCTGCAAAAAACCCTAGCCCCTCAGACAGGGATTCTAGGGCATTAGACAGATGGGGAAAAAAGATTTACACTTTTGCTACCTTGGCTATAAGAACTTTCAATTGTCGGTTTCATACGCTCAAATATCAGCAATATATTATGTCACTGCTTAAACAGAAAATGTTGATAAATTCTGAATGTGCAGAAAAAGAAATGCATGATTTATTGCATGCAGCTGAATAAGTTGGAAAGCATACTTTGTAGTGTGGTTTTGATTCTTTGGAGGCCTCCTGCAGGGCCGCTGTTACGGGTTCTGTCATCAGGAGGCATGCTTGGTTGTTGTGTTTTTCGGCTTTTCCCGGTTAGGGGTCGCCACAGCGGAACTCCGGTCCGCTAATGATTGGTAGTTGATTTTACATGCCGAGTTACCAGCCCTGATGCACAACCTTCAACGAAGGTACGCCCATTCACGCATGTCTCCACCCAGAAGACGCTCAAGCTGAGAATCGAACCGGACAGCGTCTTATTGTGAGGCAACAATGCTACCGCAGCACCACCACCGTGGGTTCAAGGAACAAAATCTGCCTGATCATGTCAAAGCAAAATTATTAGATGCTCCATTACAGCATGATACTTTGTTTCGTGTTAAAGCAGAAGAGGTGTTAAAGAAAATGGAGGACAAAGCTAAATCTATGCAAACGGTTAAGGATTTCTTGCAGGTACAGCCACCTAGATTTAGCAGACACTGGCCTACAAAGAATTGGTCCTTTCCAGTGTCAGACAGACCACAAAGGGGCAGATACAGACACCCAAGAGGCAGATCCCCAGCCCCAAGGTTCGTACAGGTCTAAACAATGGGGTGCTTCTACCTACAAAAGTGGAGAAGGCAGATCACAGTCCCAATGACTTCCCCCTGCCTGCACCAAGCTCTTATCTTCTGCCAGCATCTTTAGGGGGGAAAACTAGCACTTTTTTCTCGAAATTAGCATATAGTAACCCAGGACAAATGGGTCCTAGACAGTGTCACAAGGCTACAAGTTTCACTTTCATACCCTGCCAAGGACAAATGGTTGGCCAAACCTGCCAAAACATCAGTGGGCAGAGGCACAAAAACAAGTCTCATCCCTCATGGACATGAGGGCCATTCAACAAGTACCAGAGCAAGAGCAGGGACAAGGCTTTTATTCAAGACTTTTCTTGGTCCCAAGAAAGGACAACACCTGGAGACCAATACTGGACCTATCTATTCTAAACACATTTCTGGATATACCAAAATTCAAAATGTTGACTCTACAGCAACTTCTGCCCATGCTGGGCAAGAAGGCTTGGCTAGTGACTTTAGACCTAAAAGAGGCATTACCTGCATGTCCCAATCAGACCAACATGCAGAAGATACCTCAGATTCAAAGCTGGCTCAATGCACTACCAGTTCTCTGCACTGCCCTTTGGCTTACCTACTGCGCCCAGGGTCTTCACAAAGTGCCTGACACCAGTAATTGCATTTTGCAGACAAATAGGAAAACAAATATATCCTTACTTGGACGACTGCCTCATTCAAGCAGAGAACATGGACATATTGTACTACATCTGGTGTTTGTAAAGAGATTTCTAACAGGCCTAGTGTACACAGTCAATGAAAAGAAATCGAAACTAGTAACCTCTCGAGATAATATTCCTGGGTGCAAGCTTAAATACAACTGCCCATATAGCTTATCTCACACCAGACAAACGAAGACAACTGACTACCTATTTCAACCTGTTAGCAACAGAGGCCCAGTTATCTGCAAGAAAAAATCTGCAGGCTTTGGGCTTCATGGCATCCTGAATTCTACTAATTCCATATGTGAGACTGCATATGAGGAAACTTCAATCGTACCTAAAAAGTGTTTGGACTCAACATTGCCACAATCTGGAAACAATAATTACCCTCATTTCCTGCTTGCAACAGGAGTTTCGATGGTGGGTGAGGGCTTGTCACTAGAACAAGGGGCAGCCATTCACTTTACCCCCAGCCAGACAAACATTAACAACGGATGCATCAGATTATGCCTGGGGGACCCACATGGCAGGAAGGTGTATTCAAGGCACATGATCCACAAACCAAATGCATCTGCATATCAATCAAAAATAGATGCAAGCTGTTCAGAATGCCCTGACAGCCTTCAAGGACCTACTTCATCCAGGACAACTACTGATAGACACAGACAACACCACTGTCATGTGGTATATAAACAAGCAGGGAGGCACTCATTCCTACCCCCTTTGCAGACTAGCCATGACTTTGTGGGACACATCATTGACTTACCAAGTACATCTGCAGGCACATTTCCTGCCAGGAAAGATAAATACTCTGGCAGATGAACTAAGCAGAAACTTCATGGATCCCCACGAGTGGAAATTGGGATCCACAAGTCTCCAGCATGATAAGGAAATGGGGATGCCCAGAGATTGATCTATTTGCCACTCCTCACAACTACCAACTAAAAAGATTCTGCACAAGGACTTATAGACAAGCATGGAAAGTGGACGCCCTATCTTTCAGCTGGAAAAACTTAGCAGTAAATGCCTTTCCTCCACTGCCTCTCCTCCCCAAGGTACTCCTAAAGGTCAGACAAGAGAAGCCAAAATTGATACTGATGCCCCAGACTGGCCCCGCCAGTACTGGTATCCAATTCTAAAGAACTTGTCTCAATGCCCGGCTTGGACCTTGCCTCAAATACCTAATCTACTATCCCAACAAGACAATCAGATCCTACATGGCCAGCTAAAGACTTTAAATCTGGCAGTATGGCGGATAATGTAGTCATACAAAACGAGCCTCTCACTAAAGCTGTGATGGATGTCATTTTGGAGGCCAGAAGGCTTAGTACCAGAAAATCTTACGCTAGAAAATGGAAGAGATTCTGTGCTTGGAACCAGGCACAAGGAATTGACACAGCTGTACCAAATATTCCTCAGATTTTGTAATACTTAACTGAGATGCTGGACAAAGGTCTATCCTTTTCATCAATTAAAATTCATGCCTCTGCCATTTCGGCTCATTACAATAGAGCCCACCAATCTTTTCTCATCCTTTAAGGCAGTACCTCAGAGGAGCCAAAAACTTAAGGCCTCCAAGGACATCACCAATACCTGCGTGGGACCTGAGTTATGTCTTGGAAAAACTCTCCCTGCCTCCCTTTGAGCCAGCCGCTACAGCTGATATAAAGTTTTTATCCTGGAAAACAGCTCTGCTCCTAGCAATAACTTCTGCAAGACGAGTCTCAGAGCTACAGGCACTCATGGCTGTGGAACCTTTTATCGTTTTTTATCCAGACAGGGTTTCTTTGAGGACAAACCCGACATTCATGCCTAAGGTAGTGTCCAGTGTAGCCCTTAACCAAGCTATTCATCTGCCTACTTTCTATCCAAACCCACAGAATAAGGGGGAGAGAATTCTGCATTCTTTGGACATACACAGACAACTACGCTTCTACTTGAACAGAACCAAAGCTTTCAGAAAGACGGAGCAACTACTAGTGGCATATGCTACAGGATCACAAGGAAAGGCTATCTCAAAGCAGACTATTTCTAAATAGATAGGCCACTGCATTCGGTTCTGCTATTCATAACATGGCATTAGGCCACATTCAATCAGAGCAGCAGCCACTTCAGCAACCTTCCTCAGGGGAGTATCAACCAAAGACATTTTAGAGGCTGCTACTTGGAGTTCAGTGCACACCTTTAAAAAGCACCATCATTTACCACTTTACTCTAAATCCAGGGCAGGCTTTGCCACTGCAGTTCTGCAGGGCCTTTTAGCCGCTCCTAATGCTATACTAGCTCCAACCTCCCAATCATAGCTTTGGGATTCAACCCAAGTGTGATGACTGCAACAGTGAAACACGAAGAACATAGTACAGTTGCGTACACTTACCATAAATGTAGATGTTCGAGTGTATTCACTTTTGCAGTCCAGGTTACCCACCCACCATCCCCCCATTTCTTTGCTGGAACTTATCTGCACTTCTCTAATCTATGCAACCTATGTGGTGTATTTGCTTGTAGATGAAGGTATAATATATTTTGGTGCATGCTTGTTTTATTGGCATATTTTTTTTAGCCTACCCTTTTGGGGGCACCTGACATCTGGGGCAAGAAAAACTGAAGAAAATGGTGTCGGCTGCATCTTTTATACCCCTGGTGCTCTGACGTCAAGGAAGAGGCAACAGCAACCGACGCCGGACCTAGACTTTGGAATTCAGGCCGACTGAGGGTAGCCTGCCAGCAGGATAACCCAAGTGTAATGACTGCAGCAGTGAATACACTTGAACATTTACATTTATGATAAGTGTACACAACTGTACTTTTTGATTCCGTAGAGGCCTCTTGCAGGGCTGCTGTAACTGGATCTGTGCTACGAAGGCATGCTTGGCTCAGAGCAAACTCTGCCTGACCGTGTTAAAGCAAAATTGTTGGATGCTCCTTTACAACAGGACCGTCTCTTTGGTAATAAGGCTGAAGAAGTGTTAAAAAATATGGAAGATAAAGCTAAATCTATACAAACTGTGAAAGATTTCTTGCAACTGCAACCTCCAAGATTTAGCAGGCACTGGCATACTAAAAACCTGGTCCTTTCCAGTCCCCTCGAGAGCCACTCAAGTCAAATCAAGAAATTCCAAAGGCTCCAGGTTTCAGTCACAAGGAACTTTTAGAATAAAACAATGGAGTGCCTCCACCTCCAAATCTGGAAGCAGCAAGGCATCTCCCTATGGTAAACAGTCTCAATGACTTCTCCCTACAATCACCAAGCACTTGCCTTTTAGCTGCCCCTTTGGGGGGAAAACTGGCACTCATTACCCAGGACAAATGTGTTTTAAATGTAGTATCACAGGGATACAGATTTCATTTCCACACGTTGACAATCCCAGACGGATGGCCAGATTAAACGTAGTATCACAGGGATACAGATTTCATTTCCACACGTTGACAATCCCAGACGGATGGCCAGATCTGCCCCCAAATCAGTGGGCAGAGGCCCAGAAACAAGTTCTGTCCCTCATGAACATGGGGGCTGTTCAACCAGTACCAGAAGAGGAAAAGGGACAAGGTTTCTATTCAAGACTTTTCCTGGTACCCAGAAAAGACAAATCATGGCATCCAATTCTGGACTTATCCACTCTAAACACATTTCTGGACATTCCAAAATTCAAGATGTTGACTCCCATCAGTTAGTACCTATGCTAGGCAAAGATGCCTGGTTGGTAACTCTAGACTTAAAAGAGGCTTACCTGCATACCCCCAATCAGGGAATCTTGCAGAAGATACTTCTGCTTCAAAGCAGGCTACTTGCATTACCAGATGTTCTTCGTTTTCCATTGCTGCAGTCCTAACTATTGGGTATAGTCCGCGTCCCGTCGGCCCGAATACCAGAGTATAAGGCTGACGTCGGTCAGGGCGCATTAGACTGACGTCAGTACGTCAGGGTACTAATGCGCATGACCGACGTCATATCCTCAGTCTTTTTTGCCGCATGGTCCGATGCAGAAGCAGTTTTGCGAGTGCAGGTTGGCGTTCTGAAATATTTCCGAAACCGGAGTTTCAGACCGAAACAGAGTTGGCTAAGTACCCCGTTGGGGAACATTTTGGGTTTTTTCTTGCCTCAGTATTTTACCGGATGTCAGAAAAAGTGAATAACTGTATTTCTTGTGGGAAACAGATACCTCATAGGGATTACCATACCTTGTGTATACCTTGTTTAGGGCCTGAGCACGTCGTTGTTGGTTGCCGCTCTTGTGCTGGTTTTATCACACGTACTATTAAGGGGAGGTTAGACGGTGCCAGGTTAGTGTTTGGGAAGCGTTGCAATTATAAAATGCCGGCGGATGCTCCGGCGCCCGCTTCGCCAAGAAGCGCAAGGACAAAACAGTGAAGCCTAGGGTTGATGAACCGCAGTCCCGGACGCCGGTTCTTTAGAAGGCTCAGTGGAGCCAGAGATTTTGCCAGGAGTTTCCATGGAGTCTCAGGCAGAAACTTTACTGTTACAGGATGTGCCTTCTCAGGAGGTAGGCCAGGCTGAGGGGGCTTCTCAGGTAACTGTTCTTCCCTCTCTTCCCAAGGTAGTTAGAGCCTCTCCTTCTGTTGCCAAAACTTCTTTGAGAGGTAGGCCTAGTTCAGCTTCAGTAGGGGCTTCTCCTAGCATTTCGGGTTCTGTACCTAAGAAACATATGCTTAAAATGGCAGAAGATTTGATTACTATGATTAGAGGTTCTATGCCCCCGCCTGATAAGAGGCCTAGGGTAGAACCGGAGTTTGATAGTTTTGAACAGTGTTCAGAGGCTTCGGAGTCTTCTGGAAGACTTGCAGGAGTATCCTACTTATTCTGATTCTGATGTGGATGATTCCACTCCTACAGCTTCTCCTCCTGAGGATTTCTCATTTTCAGAGACTCTGCATTCCATGAGGGAGCACTTTAAATGGGAAGGCCAGGATTATTCTGATTCCAGGAAAAGGCTTAGGGAATTCTTGTTTTTACCCCAGCATAGGCCCTTAGCTATTCCTCCTGTGTTGAATGTGGTGGAAGATGTTTTTGCAGAGGCTTCCCTGAACCCTGACTCTTTGCCTCCTGCTCCTGTTAAGCCTGATAGGTATTATAGGGTGCCCAAAGCTCATAAGTATTTGTTTAAGAGTCCTAGGGCCGACCCAGAAACTATTTCTCAAGGGCCTAAAGGTGTTAAAGCTTCTGTGGTTAAAAATCCTGTTCCCACTGATAAAGAGGCAAGGGCTTTGGATAGGTGGGGAAAGAAAGTGTATACATCTTCCACTCTAGCCATGAGAGCATTGAATTGTCAGTTTCACATGCTAAAATATCAGAATTATCTTCTTTCACAATTGAAATCTAAAGTGGATGCTTTGGCGGAAGGTATTGAGTGTAAAGAGTTGCTGGATTTGGTTCATGTGTCTGAACAAGTGGGTAAGCATTCTTTGCAATGTGGTTTTGATGCTGTACAGGCCTCCTCGAGGGTGGCTGCTACTAGTTCTGTTCTTCGCAGGCATGCCTGGTTGAAGGATCAGAATTTAGCTGAGCATGTTAAGACAAGGATTTTGGATGCTCCTTTACAGTCTGATGTGTTGTTTGGATCGCCTGTGGAAGCAGTTTTAAAGAAAATGGAGGACAAAGCTAAGTCTATGCAAACTGTTAAAGATTTTTTGCAGGTGCAGCCTCCGAAGTTTAGTAGAAATTGGCCTGCTAAGGGGTGGACATATCCTGCTTATGATTCCCAGTCTAGGGGTAGGTCTAGACGTGGTAGGGGCAGGGCTCAAGGTTCTTTTAGGCCTAGACCAGGGAGTTCACCTGTTCAGATTTCTGGGGAGGGCAGGGGTCAGTCCTTTCGTAAACAGACCCAATGACCTGTCTTTTCAGCTGCCAGTAGATTCCCGTCTGGCAGCTCCTTTGGGAGGAAGACTGTCTCTTTTCAAAGAAAATTGGGATTTAATTACTCAAGACAAATGGGTGTTGGATATCATTCACCACGGTTACAGATTTTATTTCCACACAATGCCCCCTTTCAAAGGCATGCCAGACGTTCCTCCTCCACAAAGAAAAGAGGCTCACAAGCAAGTTTCTCAGTTACTCCAGATAGGGGCCATTCAGCCAGTCCCTGTATCAGAAAGGGGCCTAGGATTTTATTCTCGCCTGTTCCTAGTACCAAAGAAGGGGAACACGTGGAGACCAATTTTGGATTTATCTCTCCTCAACACTTTTCTGGACATTCCCAAGTTCAAGATGTTGACGTTACAACAGCTTTTACCTCTGCTGGGCAAAGATCACTGGATGGTAACTTTAGATCTCAAGGAAGCTTACCTTCATGTGCCTATAAGGCTAAGTTGCAGGAAGTATCTGCGGTTTCGAGCTGGAAATTCTCATTATCAGTTCTCTGCATTGCCCTTTGGCTTATCTACTGCCAGAGTATTCACAAAGGTTCTGGCTCCAGTGATAGCTTACTTCAGGCTTCAAGGAATTCTAATCTATCCTTACTTGGACGACTGCCTGATTCTAGCTCAAGAAAAGGAAGACCTTCTGCAGCATCTGGAACATGTCATAGCAGTGCTAAGATGCCTAGGGTATTCTGTGAACGAAATAAAGTCCAGTCTAGTACCCTCTCAAGACATGTGCTTTCTGGGTGTGAGACTGAATACAGCAGCCCAGATGGCCTTTTTAACCCCGGACAAACAAAAGAGTCTATCACTTTACTTCCATCAACTATCTCATCAGTCCGTGCTGACTGCAAGGACAGTCCTTCAAGCATTAGGGTTCATGGCATCTTGTATTCTGGTGCTTCCCAATGCCAAACTGCATATGAGGAAGCTACAATGGTATCTCAAAAATGTATGGACACAGCACTGCCAGGATTTGGACACTGTCATTCAAATAATACCTTGCCTTCAAAAAGAATTTTTGTGGTGGGCTCAGGAATGTCACCTAAACAAGGGACTCTCTGTGACCCGCCAGAGGCGAGTCAGATTTTAACGACAGATGCCTCGGACATTGCTTGGGGAGCTCATCTAAATGGAAAGTGGATACAAGACAAGTGGCCTGCCAGACTACAGCATCTACATATCAACATGAAGGAGATGTTAGCAGTCCAGTTTGCATTAATGGCTTTCAAGGAATTACTTCTTCCAGGGCAGGTGTTGATTCTAACAGACAACACAACTGTCATGTGGTACATCAACAAGCAAGGGGAACACATTCTTATCCTCTATGCAGGCAAGCAATGATTTTATGGGAGACTGCGCTAAGCTTGCAACTAACTCTTCAGGCAAGGTTTCTGCCGGAGCACAGAACTCCTTAGCAGATGTGTTAAGCAGACAAATCATGGATCCCCACGAGTGGAAACTGGATCTTCATGTATTTCAAAAATTGACAGTGTCATGGGGAACTCCAGACATAGATCTGTTCGCTTCTCCACTAAACCACCAGCTGCCACAGTATTGCACAAAGGGGTTTCATCACACAGCTTGGAAAGTGGATGCTCTGTCTTTCAGTTGGAAAAACCTTCATGTGTATGCCTTTCCTCCTCTGCCTCTTCTTCCAAAGGTACTATTAAAGGTCAGACAAGACAGGCCAAGGATGATTTTGATAGCTCCAGATTGGCCTCGCAACACTGGTACCCACTACTACGGAGTCTGGTAAGGAAGCCTCCATGGCCTTTACCTCTGATTCCTCATCTGTTATCTCAGAAGGATGGTCATCTGCTCAATGTCAAGCTTCACTCTCTTCATCTAACAGCCTGGCATCTTCTGTGTTGACACACAGCAGGTCTCAACTTCCTCAACAAGTTTTAAATGTGATTATGGAAGCTAGAAGACCTAGTACAAGGAAAGTGTACAGAAAAATGGAAGAGATTTTATTTTGGAGTACAGCGAAGAATTTGCAGGTTTCGAGCCTAATTTAAGTGTGGCTCTTCAATACCTTACTGAGTTATTGGACAAAGGTTTGTCCTTCTCTTCCATTAAGATTCATGCTGCAGCAATTTCAGCTCACTATGATTGTGACCCACCATTGTTTTCGCATCCTTTGTTCAAGCAGTTTCTTAGAGGGGCAAAGAATATAAGACCCCCACGTAGACCTCCTACTCCTGCTTGGGATCTCAATTTTGTGTTGGAAAAACTTACTCTACAACCTTTTGAGCCTGCGGCTACTGCTGAATTGAAATACTTGTCATGGAAGACTGCTTTTCTGTTGGCTATTACTTCTGCAAGAAGGGTGTCTGAGTTGCAGGCCCTTATGGCAGTAGAGCCATTTTTGATTTTCCATAAGGATAGGGTATCATTACGTACTAATCCTTCCTTTATGCCTAAGGTGGTTTCTAGTGTGGCTTTAAACCAAACTATTCATTTGCCTACTTTTTATGCAGACCCCCAAAATAAAGGGGAAAAGATTTTGCACACTTTAGATGTACACAGGCAATTGCGTTATTTAAGCAGGACTAAGAATTTTAGGCAGTCTCAGCAGTTGTTTGTTTCTTTTGCTTTGAGTTCACAGGGCAAGCCTGTGTCAAAACAAACTATTTCTAGGTGGATTGGCTTTTGCATTGCATTTTGTTATTCCCATCATGGCAAGGAGATTCCAGCTGGGATTAGGCCTCATTCCACTAGGGCTACTGCCACTTCAACAGCATTTCTAAGGGGGGTGGCAACTAAGGATATTTTGGAAGCAGCTACTTGGAGTTCAGTGCATACTTTCTCTAAGCATTATCACCTTCCTGTCTACTCTAAGTCTAGGGCTGGTTTTGCCACAGCTGTTTTACAAGGCATGTTGTCAGCTCCTACTTCTTTATGATTTGCCAGCCTCCCTTACCTCTGCTTTGGGATTCTACCCAATAGTTAGGACTGCAGCAATGGAAAGCGAAGAACATAGTACAGTTTTGTACCTACCATAAATGTAGATGTTCGAGGATTCCATTGCTGCAGTCCAATTTACCCTCCCTCCTTCCCCTCTGTGTTTAGGGGTGGTTGTGTAGGTGAGTTTACATGCTTATATTTTTGTATATATTCCTGTATATATTGTACATGTTTTTGGTGCAGGTATTTTGGGCCTTGTCTTTTTAGGGTCTTCTGACATCTGGGGCAAGAAAAGACTGAGGATATGACGTCGGTCATGCGCATTAGTACCCTGACGTACTGACGTCAGTCTAATGCGCCCTGACCGACGTCAGCCTTATACTCTGGTATTCGGGCCGACGGGACGCGGACTATACCCAATAGTTAGGACTGCAGCAATGGAATCCTCGAACATCTACATTTATGGTAGGTACAAAACTGTACTTTCTCTGCACTGCCCTTTGGCTTATCTAGTGCACCCAGGGTTTTCATAAAGTGCCTGGCACCAGTAATTGCATTTTTCAGGCAAAGAAATATTCAGATATATCCATACCTGGACGATTGTCTAATTCAAGGCAGAAAAGGACATTGTTCTGAAACATCTGGCATTTGTATAAAGGGTTCTAACGTGTCTAGGGTACACCATAAACGAAAAGAAATCACAACTGGTACCCTCTCAAATTACATTTCTGGGTGTAAGCTTGAATACAACTGCCCAGATGACTTATCTTACGCTAGAAAAGCAAATTCAATTGGTGACTTACTTCAAACAGGTGGCCACAAAAACCCTCCTATCTGCAAGACAAATTCTGCAATCCTTGGGGTTCATGGCCTCCTGCATTCTTCTAATTCCATATGCAAGACTGCATATGAGGAAACCAGTGGTATTTAAAAAATGTATGGAGTCAGCATTGTCACAGCCTAGAAACAATGATTCCTATTATACCTTGCCTGCAATTAGAGTTCCTATGGTGGGCAGAGGCCTGCCACCAAAACAAGGGACTGCCTTTCACTCCACCCCCTGCTGCCCAAACCCTGACTACAGACGCATCAGACTATGCTTGGGGGTCTCATCTGGCAGGCAAGAGCATACAGGGCAAATGGAGCCCAAATCAAATGTCACCTACATATCAATCAGAAAGAGATGCTAGCTGTACAGAATGCACTGACGGCCTTCAAGGACTACCTTCGTCCAGGATAACTACTGATAAAGACTGACAACACCACAGTTATGTGGTACATAAACAAGTAGGGGGGCACACATTCCTACCCCTTTTGCAGACTAGCCATGGCATTGTGGAACACAGCCTTGACCTGTCAAATACAACTACAAGCTCAATTCCTGCCAGGAAAGCTAAACACTCTGGCAGACGAACTAAGCAGAAATCTTATGGACCCACACGAATGGAAACTGGAACGACAAGTTTTCAACGTGTTGACATGCAAATGGGGAAGCCCAGACATAGATCTTTTTGCCTCTCCCCAGAACTATCAGTTGGACAAATTCTGCACAAGAATTAATCACAAAAAAGTTTGGAAAGTGGATGCTCTATCATTCAGCTAGAAAAACCTATCAGTCTATGCTTTTCCCCCTCTGCCTCTGCTCTCCAAAGTTCTACTAAAAGTCAAACTGGACAAACCAAAAATGATTCTGATTGCTCCAGACTGGCCTTGCCAACAGTGGTACCCACTCCTGCGCAGTGTGTCAACCTTCCTCCGTGGCACCTGCCTCAGACACCTTACCTACTGTCTCAGCAAAACTACCAAATTCTGCACACTCTGCTCCAAACCTTGAATCTTGTAGTGTGGCTAATCAACTAATTTCACCTTTGGCACCCCTCAGCAAACCTGTGATGGATGTCATTTTGGAGGCTAGAAGGCCTAGTACTAGAAAGTCTCATGCTGACAAGTGGAAAGGATTCTGTGCCTGGAACCAATCACAAGGAATAAGCACAGCTATGCCCAATATTCCTCAGATTCTGCAATACTTAACTGAGATGCTTCACCAGGGCCTATCTTTTTCTTCCATAAAAATCTATGCCTCTGCCATTTCAGCTCATTATAACATAGAACCTCCCCGCTTCTCTCATCCTCTGCTAAAGCAGTATCTGAGGGGCCAAAAATTTAAGACCTCACAGGAGAGCACCTATTCCTGCATGGGACCTCAATTTTGTTTTGGAAAAAACTCACTCTCCCTCCTTTTGAGCCATCTGCTACTGCAGACCTAAAATTTCTCTCCTGGAAAACAGCCTTCCTTTTAGCAATCACCTCAACTAGAAGGATCTCAGAATTACAGGCTCTTATGGCAGTGGAGCCTTTCATTATTTTTCACCCGGACAGGGTGGCTCTCAGGACCAATCCATCT